>NW_028263386.1:16760000-17076250 GCF_051168715.1 Poecilia mexicana | reverse complement strand
TTCTCCGGTGAAATCAATTCCCACGTAGGTTTTGTCAGGAAGTAACATTTTAGCTGTTTCCTCAGCCTTTGAGGAAACAGCTAAAATGAAAGTTGACCTCTGACTGTCAGGTTAACCAGTTGGTCAACCTGTAAATGTGGAAGTTGATGTGTTATAGTCAGCAGAAGTCGCAGAGGCTTGTGACTCAGTGGTCTCAGTTTGGGGAGGACAAGGAGTGCTGCTATTGGCTGAATTGAAGACTGTAGAGAAAACTGTCAGATCATAACTGTGTGACTTTTATGTTAATGCACTCAAAGTATGATTTTGTAATTGACAGAGAAAGTGTTTCCCATTTCATAAAAACACTTGCACCATATTAAATAGAGGTGGATTTTCACTGCACATTTAATTCAAATGATGAAATCATGGCACTTTTTAGTGTTGTGCCAGAAAATTATGTTAATTTTCTTACTCTTAAAGGTTAATTGGTGTTGAGCAGCTTTTAATGTTACCTGGAAATCTCCTGTTGGGTTAAAATATCTACTGCTGTCAAGAAAAGTAAGACGAGAGACTACGGTATTTTAAATGTTATAGGCAACTGCAATGCAAAATCAATTTTAATGTAGTGTGTGTTAAGCCTGTAGATTTTGCTTAATAAAGTTACACAAAAGTGAAAATCTGTGTTTTTAAGTTCTTTTTAAAGGTGCAACATGCGCTATTTTAATCAACTGTGATTACTGTCCATCACGCTTATCATACGTTTGTTTATTGAAGTCTAGCATGTTTACAAGGACTAATTTCCTCCTTCTTGAACCGCATGTTTAATTAATTTAATCAGTCTCCACTATTGAGTTTAGGTTGCATTGTAAGGAATTATGTATTTTCTCTTATTTTATTGTGTTTACTCTTACTTACAGTTCTTGCAGGTTGACTCAAAGTCGGAGCAGCAGTCCCCTAAAGTCACACAGGCCTGATCACAGAAACACGTGTTCCTATGACAGCCATTATTGAGACCCGCGCAGCACAGTACTGGTGGATCTGAGCAGCCTGGACCAACTACAGAAAGCACAGCTTTTTCAGATGAAACTCAACTTTTTTTTTAACCTTTAAAATACTCAATTTAAAGTGGAAATAATGAAGTAATTTGACTGGCAGACCCTGAAACAAGGGTCACAAAAATAATGGGAGCAATGAAAGCGAATGCACAAGAGTAAATTAAAGGAGTGAAAACTGTGATTGTGTTTGCATTACCTGTTGCATTGACATTTGCAACTGTTGTTTCAGCTGGAAAATTGCAAAGCACAAGTCAAATGAATTTTAAAAGAAAGAAAACTCTAAGACAAATAGCTCAGTTACCTAGTTGGAATCCACTGAAAATTTACTAGCTGTCGGAATGAAAACATTGGTTACCTGTTGTGTTGGCATTTCTAAAAGTTGTTTCAGCTGGAAATTGCAAAATACAAGTCAAATGAATAATAAAATAAATAAAACTAATAAAGCTCAGTTAGCTAGCTGGTTGGAATCTACTGAAAATTTATGCTCTGAATGAAACTAGTGGTTGTTTTACCTGTTGTGCTGACATTTGTAACAGTTGTTTCAGCTGGTGAAGAGCAAAGCACAAGTTAGTCAAATTAAATTTAAAGTAAATAAAACATTTCACCTAGAAATAATGACAAAGAAAGCACAGTGATTGCCATGCGATCCAAACTAATGGTTGAATATGTGCTATTTCTAAGCCTATAAGCTTTCAAATTTAACTTTTTACCATCTTTGGTAGGATTGCCTCAGTTTTGTGCATGACACCTCATATATTTTCTAGTATTTGTATCTTAAAATCCCCAAATAATCAAGCAATGCATGAGTCATGTGTTGTACTCATGACAAGGGAAAAATGCAGCCAAGCTGAAATGCCTAAATAAAAAAAAACACACACTGGGTCACATAGCTGTTGTGGGTTTCCTCTGGTTTTCTTCTCAGCAACGAAACTACAGTCCAATTGGTTTCTACAGATAATCATCTTTGACTTTTCATTTGGGGACATTCTATTTTGAGAAGTTAGAAGATTTACTTAGCAACTAGTTACAAAACAACAAAAAAGCTTTCATAAGCCTACGCAAATAAACATTTGGGACTCTGCCAAATAAGGTTACTCCCATCATGTATTGAAGTGAGCTACAAAACAAGTTAAGCAATGACATTTCCCTGAATGACTTGACTGCCTAATAAAAAAAAGAAAAAAAAACAACTTGTCCAAGTCTGTCTAAAGATCTGATCAAGCAATTTTTTTTCTCTCCCAAACATATTTTTAGTTTGTGTAATATATTTCCAATTAAACCTACAAATCAATCTTCCTCTCAATCCCTGTGATTTAATCAGATACTAACCAGATTTTTCTCCCATAAAAAAAGAGCTCCTGTTGCAGTCTCTCATTAAGTAGTACAGTCATCAGTTTGGTTGTATTTTATATTGTTTACTTTGCCCATTGGGCTTTCTTATTTTTCTATTTGGTTTTGTTCATTAGAATATTGTATTAATTTCATGTGCAATATTTTTATCAACCTGTTTTGAAGTAATTAATTTCTGTGCTCAAAGTCTCCTATTTTAAGTTCCATTTAAAACTTCTGAGGTGTAATTCCTCAGGTTAAATTAAATATAAAGAGGTGGAGCTGAGTTGATCTGGAAATTCAGTGAGATTGGTTGCCATTATATATATATATATATATATATATATATATATATATATATATATAATTTAAAGCAGCCATTAAGCAAGGTACCAGTTGAAAGTTTAAAAACATCTAAGCCTACAATTTAGTGGTAAAGGACTGATTACCTGTTGCATTTGTTACCGTTTCAGCTGAGAAATGACAAAGCACAAGTTAGTCAAATTAAACTGGAATAGTATAAATTAAACAATCCTGATGTGTTGTGATGCTTAGAAATGCAAAATGCATTTGAAACACCCCATACCTATGTGAAGATGCAGAATCGTACCAGTAAAATTGTAGGAAATTGGCAGAGAAGTTTCTGGACACATTTCACAAGGTCAACAAAGAGTGGTGGAAAATGTCAATTACATTCATGAAATTACCTGAAGGACTGGCGTTTCTGTATGTTGTTTGTGCTATAAGAGATACAAAAGCAAAATTTTAATTTCAGAAACTAATTTCAACTAAAGATACAAAACCCTTTGCTTTCAGAGGCTGTTCGTTGAAGCGATACGAGTATCGGCAGTGTAGCTGGTGATGTTATCTTCATTTGGTACATCTATGGAGCCGCTGTGTGTTTTGCAAGGTAAGCTATCAAAGTTAACTTAACCAGCTCGAGTAAGATTGTCTTGTGATCAACCCCATTTGGATACTCTAGTTAATACACAACTAAATGAGTAATTTCCTATTTTATGCAAACAGAAAATCTTTTGCTATAGCATGCCGGTTTTTGGTTTCCTAAAGATAATTGTGTCGATTCCCATGAACTACCTGTGGAAAGAAAAAAAAAAAAAAAGTCTAAGACTAAACTTTTCTGTTGCCATTAAAGTCATGGCAAGAAGCCATTTCTGCATCAATTGTTTAAACCTTTCGACAGATTACTTTCAATTTTAAGAGTTACAAGAAATCTTGATTCAAGAGGCATTTTTAGAAGCTGGTAGAATGTCATTTTCAACTCACCATTACAGGAACATAGCTCCCCAAAGACAAGAATAAAGTAAAGCAGGAGCAAAGCCATTTCTCTGCGAACAAGTCTGAAGGTTAATCAGACTGTCTAAGTGTGCCGTTAGAGAACAGGACATTTAGAATACTGGCATGCAGACATTCTAGTTCTACAGGTTCAGTCAAACAGTTCAGTTTAACAGCACATAGTAAACAGACAAGTTAACATTTCCTTTGAATTTATTAGGCTCAAATGTCAGAAGGCAGGATACTGCATTTGAAATACACATGACACTCATGTTTCTTGCACTTAGACTCATGACATTTATCCAAGTCGCAGTATTAGAAAATCCAGAATAGCAAACTGTTACAGATGAGATTGCGTTGCAGATAAACATTGATCAAAGGAAACTGGAACATTCACAGCAAAGCCAGTGTGAAAATGTAAAAGGCACAGTGCCACACTACTTCCAAGGATGATTTTACAATGTTGGAGATGAAACATGAAAATGTACTCCTAGATATGCACTCTCCAGCTTTCGCCAAACTCTTGTGTATTCTTGGCGATAGTTCCATCTGGTTTCACTTTGTCATTCGTCTTTCGGCCATCGAAGTTTCCACACAAGCCTTCTACTCTCCTTTTATAGAGGAACGGCAGAATGATATCTACAGAGCAACAAAAGGTCTGCATAAGTAAACAGAATTGAGATGTGGCTCACACAGTGGGTGAAGGATTCATTACCAGCTTTACAGTGTCCACTGAAGTCCACCAAAAGGCCAAAATCCGTCTTTAGGTAGACGCGAGAAGAATGCATTTGGATATCAAGGCCAGGAGCTGCTGAACCTGGAGCTTTAATTCTTTTTCCATCCACCTGCAAGAAAGAGGAAAAAAAAGTAATTGAGAAACTCGAAATATTAAAATATCCATACAGTATTTTCCTTGTAGTAGACTAGAAATTTGTAAAGCTTGTCAAACGCGTTATGGCTTTGATACTTACGAACACTTTCCTCTTGTGCTTAAGCTCTACAGTGTGGTTGTAGACTTTAATTTTAAGCTCCTGCAATCTTCGTTTGTGCTCCTCCTCCTCCTCATCATCCTCTCCACTGATTTCACTTCTCTCCATCTCCTCACTGCTGTCATCAGTGCATGCATTTGTGCCCTCTATATAGATTTCTGGGAGATTCTTTGGCAGATTTTTGGTCCTCACCAGCACATACAAGTTTGTTCCACTGAAACCATGTTTCAGTTTATCAAATGTTTGGTACTGTGGGTTTCCCTGGACGGTGCATTCACCAAAGTCTGTAAACATCACCAAAAAAAAAAAAAAAAACGTTTGTAGCATTGCCAACATTTTGAGAGTTAAGGAATTTTCATGCCTTACCTGTAGACTTGCAATAATATTTGCCCGTTTCAAGCTGAAGGCACACAGCATCATCTTCACACCCATCTTTGTCTTTGCAGTCAACCTTTCCCTCTCCGTCATCTTCTTCACACTCACATTTCTGCTTGCAGTGACTGGTGTACCATACTTCATTGAACTAGAAAATGACAGACAATCTTAGAGCAATATACACATTGCTTTGAAAGCAAATTTGGTGACATTTAAAGTTATTTACCTGGTGAGTTTCACCATTCCCATCAATACATCCACATTTCTGAATAGGCACACAAATGCTCCCTTTTTGTACAAAGCCATCATCACATACACATCCTGAGTCACAAGAAATCTCTGAACTGCAGTGTGGTGGACCAGTCAGGTTTTTGCATGTAGGGCTGCATGCAGGAATGCAAGTGGTGTAGTGACTGTTCTCTGCACAAGAGGGTGCTGAAAGAAACATTTGACAACTTTCAGTCCGACTCTGAACAAACAATTATAGATATTATTCATAGAAAGATGCAAGTAATTTACTTGAAACATGTGGCACTCCTGGTTCTGGAACAGTTTGTTGGGGTCTCATTGTAAGATTAGTGGAAAGGTTTGGCCTCAATGTTGGTACTTGCGATTCATTTGTGGGTGGAATTGTAGGTGTTTGTGATGTAGTTGAATTTGGAGGCTGTAAACCAGTCTCTGGGGAAGGTGCTGGGTTGGTTGGAGCTGGAAATTGAGGCCCAACAGTAGCATTGCCTTGTGCAGTTGTAGCATGTGGCCCACCTGTGGGAGAAGGCTGTGGCCTTGTGTCGGAGGGCGCTTGGTTGGTTGGAGCTGGAACCTGGGGCCCAGGAGTAGCATTGCCTTGTGCAGTTGTAGCATGTGGCCCACCTGTGGGTGAAGGCTGTGGCCTTGTCTCATTGGAGGGCGCTTGGTTGGTTGGAGCTGGAACCTGGGGTCCAGCAGTAGCATTGCCTCGTGCAGTTGTAGCATGTGGCCCACCTGTGGGAGAAGGCTGTGGCCTTGTGTCGGAGGGCGCTTGGTTGGTTTGAGCTGGAACCTGGGGCCCAGGAGTAGCATTGCCTTGTGCAGTTGTAGCATGTGGCCCACCTGTGGGTGAAGGCTGTGGCCTTGTCTCATTGGAGGGCGCTTGGTTGGTTGGAGCTGGAACCTGGGGTCCAGCAGTAGCATTGCCTCGTGCAGTAGTAGGATGTGGCCCACCTGTGGGTACGGGCTGAAGTTCAGTCACATTGGAGGGTGCTTGGTTGGTTGGAGCTGGAACCTGGGGCCCAACAGTAGCATTGTCTCGTGCAGTAGTAGGATGTGGCCCACCTGTGGGTACGGGCTGGGGTTCAGTCACATTGGAGGGAGCTTGGTTGGTTGGAGCTGGAAATTGAGGCCCAAGAGTAGCATTGCCTTGTGCAGTTGTGGGATGTGGCCCACCTGTGGGAACGGGCTGGGGTTCAGTCACATTGGAGGGTGCTTGGTTGGTTGGAGCTGGAACCTGGGGCCCAACAGTAGCATTGTCTCGTGCAGTAGTAGGATGTGGCCCACCTGTGGGTACGGGCTGGGGTTCAGTCACATTGGAGGGAGCTTGGTTGGTTGGAGCTGGAAATTGAGGCCCAAGAGTAGCATTGCCTTGTGCAGTTGTGGGATGTGGCCCACCTGTGGGAACGGGCTGGGGTTCAGTCACATTGGAGGGTGCTTGGTTGGTTGGAGCTGGAACCTGGGGCCCAACAGTAGCATTGTCTTGTGCAGTAGTAGGATGTGGCCCACCTGTGGGTACGGGCTGGGGTTCAGTCACATTGGAGGGAGCTTGGTTGGTTGGAGCTGGAAATTGAGGCCCAAGAGTAGCATTGCCTTGTGCAGTTGTGGGATGTGGCCCACCTGTGGGAACGGGCTGGGGTTCAGTCACATTGGAGGGTGCTTGGTTGGTTGGAGCTGGAACCTGGGGCCCAACAGTAGCATTGTCTTGTGCAGTAGTAGGATGTGGCCCACCTGTGGGTACGGGCTGGGGTTCAGTCACATTGGAGGGAGCTTGGTTGGTTGGAGCTGGAAATTGAGGCCCAAGAGTAGCATTGCCTTGTGCAGTTGTGGGATGTGGCCCACCTGTGGGTGATGGCTGTGGCCTCGTCTCATTGGAGGGTGCTGAGCTGGTTGTAGCTGGAACCTGTGGTCTAGCAGTAGCATTGCTTTGTGTAGTTGGAGTATGCAGTCCAGTCTCACTGGAGGGTGCTGGAACCTCAGGGGCATTTGTTGTAGTCCAGTTTGCTGGTGCCACAGTTGCTGGGTTGACCAAATCTGCAACATTAATGAGTTAATTTGAGGGTTTTTAGAGAACTAAGAGCTAAACATTACAAGATTACCTTGGCAGCCTCCACGGTGAAGTTTTACGTCATCCAAAGCTACGCCAGATTCATTGGTGCCTCTTCGGCCCTCAAAAATGATCTGAGTGAGAACCACAGAATAGAAGCATGTTCCATTGTCACTTAAAAGTAAACACTGTACTTTAATCATTGGGAAAATACAAGAACTCCCACCTGAAATGTCCCATTTCCCACCACATCCACCTGAGCAAGATGCCACACATTTCCTTGGTCATTTCTTCTCCATAAGATGGTAGCCTTTCTGTCTTGAAGCAGGTATACATTTAGACCCATTGTGTCAGAGCCAGACATATGGTACCAGAATGTTAGACATTGTGGGCCAGTGTCTGAACACTCTGTACTAATAAGACGAGCAGTGTCCCCTAGTGATGCCATGCTTGCATCAAGGTGGAGATAGTGGCCATCTGGACAAGGAAATGAGAAAAGTTGTAGATTTTGTAATTCTTGAGATGACCAAAAAAATAAATCTGATCCTTTGGTCAGGTCTGAACAAGTATTCATGACCAACACTCAGGATGTAACTCAGTTTTGCTATAATTAGTTGAATACCTCCTGTGGTGTGATCCAAGAGGGGACCAGTGATCAGTGTAGGGATGGAACCATTACGCCTTTCCCAGTCAAACACGTCAGTGAGCATCTGACTCCACTGGCAAAAATCTTTTTCAAAGTCACAGTCAAGATCGCATACTGAAATGAAAAGTTAGTAATTTGGAGAGTTCATTTTTCCAGGTAGTAGTTAAAAAAAAAAAAAAAAACTGTTGTGGCTTTACCATACCTGGGTGTTTGGCTTCCTCAGGAGTTTTAGTTGCATTGTCCATATTGATGGTCATTAGTTTAATTGTATGAGGCACAACATTCAGTGTTGGTACCTCAGCTGTGCCATTCAGCATGGGGGGTTCCAGAGCTGTTGTGGTAGGCGAAGTGACACTCAAGGGAGCTGTAACATTTCCCATTGTGGGTTCTGGAGCCATCATGGTAGGTGAATTGACACTTGGGCTGGATGTTTTAAAAGGAAGAACTGTACCTATGCCACCCAGATCTGTAGAATGAGAAAAGGCTAGTTTTTTTCTTGGGAGGATAGAGAGCGAGTTTTTTTCTTTTTAAAGCTTACCTGAACATCTTCCTTGGTGCAGTGCAATATCATCTATGGCCACATCTGATTGATCATTGGAACCCCTCCGTCCCTCAATGATAATCTACATGGTGAAGTTAGATTTGTAAGTGTCCACAATCATTTTAAATTAGCTAGACATTCCACATTTGGATACATCACCTGAAACACTGCAGTTGTGTTTAGATCAACCTGGGCCAGGTGCCACATATCACCATGGTTGTTCCTCTTCTGCCAGACTGCCTTAGCTACTTTGTTCTCAAGAAGGTAAATATTGAGGCCCATTGTGTCTGCTGACCCATACATATGGTACCAGAACTGCAGACACTGAGGACCAATGTTTGCACACTGGGAGCTGATAAGACGAGCTGTGTCACCATGTGTCGTGTTCGTGGACTCAATATAAATGTAGTGGCCATCTAGTCAAAAGGAAACGTATAGATGTCATTTGTATAATTTCTCAGAGTAAAGCAGAATTCTCACACTGTAACCTTCAAGGGCAAGTGCCCTGCAATATTTAGCTGCATCTCCTGTCCTACACACCAATTCAATGGCTAAACTGCCTCACTAGCATGCAGTTGAGCTCGATACTGATGAGCCAATAGTGGATCCAGGTGTGCTGAAGCAGAAAGACAACCAAATGTTGCAGGACCAGCCTTTGAGGGCTGGAGTTCAAGATCACAGAGTTGGAGAATAACCATTACCACCAGTGTGGTCGCTAGAGGGACCAGTCATCTCAGTAGGGGTGGAGCCATTGTTCCTTTCCCAATCAAAGGCGTCAGTGATCATCTGCCGCCAAGTGCATAAGCCGTTCTGGAAGCTACAGTCAAAGTTGCAGACTAGAGAGAAATTTTGGAATGAGTATCAAGAGGCAACTATTCCACTTCCTAAAACCTCAAGTCTGAGTTTTACATTTCCTCGTTTGCTAAATATGGCAATTAAATCTTCAAGTGGCAAGTAACCTCTAAAGGAAACTTCTTGTGCACATACTTTGGAGTAATGGGGGTACTTTTGTAGTTATGAAAGGTAATACAGTTCCAGTTACATTGGGGAAGGCAACTAAGGGGTAAAAAAAAAAAGGAACATCCTAATTCATGTACATCACTTAGTATAATTGGTGTATGCATTTTTAATAGGCAGCAGTCACCTGAACATGACCCAGAAGTGATAGCAATGTCATCTATAGCCAGGTCTGACTGAGCAGTGGAGCCTCGAATTCCCTCAATTATTAACTGAAAGAAAGTTATATCAGTTATTTCCAAGACAAGAGAATTAGCAACTTTGAGGTATATGGAGAGAAAAAAAAATTACCTTGAATGGACCAGAAATTTCCAGGTCAGCTAATCCCAACTGCCACTCAGGTCCTTTGTTGTCCACTGTAGTCCATACCCTGGTAGCCTTATTACCTTGGAGTTGATAGACATTCAGAACCATACTAGTGGCTGAACCAAGCATGTGGTACCAGAAATGGAAGCAGATTGGGCCATCAAGCTGGCATGATGGGCTCAACAGTCGAGCAGGATCTCCATAGGTTACATCATCTCCCTCAAGGTACATGTAAAAACCAGCTGGAAGCATCACATTAGTCATTGACATTGAAAATGAGTGGGGAGGGGGAGGAAAAAAAACAAAACCCTTACCTCCTGTGGTGTGGTCCTGGTTTGGTCCCGTCAAATCTGATGGTGTAGATCCAGAATGTCTTGTCCAGTCAAAACTGTCTTGAATGAGCTGCTCCCATCCACACATATTTGTGTCAAAGCTACAGTTAAGGGGACAGGCTACAAAAAAATAAAAATAAGCCATTTGACAAGCCAATTAAGAGTTTTGGACAAGAGGTACCATTTTATGTCTTACAATTGATGTTTAGAGATGTAGTGCCTGGAATTGTTGGATCTGCAGTTGAGAAATCTGAAAATTAGTGGATAGAAAGGGTGGGAGCAGGCATTAATGTTTGAGCCAGTTTACTTAAAGAATATTAAAGTCTTGAAGGGTCAAATACTCACCACATAGTGTGCCAGTTTGCCAGCTAGAGAGTTCCACTCCTTCAACTTGGCATGCTGTGGCATAAGATTTCATGGATTCGCAAAAAGTGAGCTGATCACCACTTGTGGCACAATAGTCATATACACAACTGCTGAAGTAGATGCTTGGGTGAACATACTCATGGCAGGCCTCAAAGGCCCCATGAAACACCATGGAGCATTCCTCATTGGCCACAGTCCCATCATTGTCACATTCTCTAGGATCATTTGGATGGGCAATGCATCTAAAAAAAAATTAAAAAACAACTTTGAGTGATCATCTGTGTCCAGTAGATTACACAAGATCAAAATTCCCATATTTAAATTTAACATCTACTTTTCACCAACAGAAAGTGAAACTGCATGCTTAAATAGTTTCAACTATGTTGCTACAGTATTTAAATTCTACCCCAGCAACCGGGTAACTCAGAACATCCAGGAATACTTTATTTTACTTTCAGAGCACCTTAATGTCCCTTCGTGTATGACCACCAACATGTTCATGACAGCAAGGACTACAAATCTGACATTTAGTAACTTGCAACACCCAGATACATTCAATACAACTGATATTTTCTGGCATCAACTTACTCTTCAGTGGTACGAGTTCTCCAGCTGTCACCAAATTCAAATGATCCAGAGGCAATATGGCCTCCTGGCATCATGAAGTCATCCTCCTGATATCCAGAGTAGGTGCCACACAGACCACAGAGTTCATATTCGTAACGTTCATCCACTTGCAAGAACAACCTGCCGTGTCCATCTATCCATAATTTCAAGCCAAAGGTAGTCTCCAGAACGGTGTAATCCTCCTTCACAAAGATCCACAGTGAGCCATATGACCCATTGGTTGAATAAGGAAGTCTGACGGAGACGCCATGGACCTGAACAGAACAGCATTCAAGGTATGAAAGTGACAGACAAATTAGCCTTTACCTCTGAGTCATTTTGTTAAAGTTGGAGGCTTTAAAGGTTTAGGATAGGACAAAACAATTTACCAATTTGAAACAGATACTTATGTAAATCATTGCTATAGTTGAGGACAATGAAAACCAATGCCCTTCCCACTTCTGGTTTAATTTGGCTTGCATTATTATAGCTGTTTACTTACATCGACTTGCCCGCTCTGATTCAAGGTGACATCCAGTCCATCAAGCTGAAGAACCACAGCTTCAAGTTTAGCTCTAGTAAAATTTTGTCCTGCAGGGTGGATGTTGAAGCCAGTTACAGTGAACTGCACTGTGCTGTGCCTGCCACATGTTGTAGCAAGAGTGTAAGCACAGCCCCCTTGAAAGCTGTAAGCCAGTTCGTCAAAGGTAACGTAATGTGGATCACCATACACGCTACAGGTGGCGGGTTTGAACGGGAAGCAGCCTTTGATGCCATTTTTTTCCTTACAAACTTCATCACTTGCACATGTCATTGCAGTGCATCGCATGGCATTATTGCCAATGCATTGGCACTGTCGCACACAGTCGCCCTCCACAGTCATTCCCCCCCTCTGTCAAGAAAAAGCAAAAAGTTTAAGTAAAATGCAGTACTGTGTAACCAAATAGATTATAAACAGTTACCTCATAGTGTTTTCCATTATGCCAGCACCCACAATGCTCTGCTGGGACACATTTACCCCCACTGAGACTGAACCCGTGGTCGCACTCGCATCTTTCCTCACAGCTACCACATAAGCTCGATTGATCTAGACTGGAGCACACCTCTGGACAGCCATTGGCACATGAATTATAATGGCTGTTCTCGCCACACTCGAGCGCTGAAAGAGAAAACAACATGAGATCCAGCCACGAGCTACAAAGTTAAAGATGGTCGATAACGAGACCTACAGCAGAAAGTAGAGTTCCTCCATGTGGGTATGGCAATTCCAGCCTCTCGGCAGACATCTGCATAGGCTTTCAGTGCTTCACACAGTACTTTTTGATCACCACGAGCAGAACACAAGGAGAGTAAACAAGCACGGAAATAGCTCTCGGCGCCTAGATCTGGTAGACAGGACGCAAAGGGCCCGGAGCCAGAACGAAGGAGTCCACAGTAATTCTCACTGCTATAATGAGCCTCATCTCGTGCGCTACACTGTTGTGGTACTTGAATGGCTTCACAGGAGGAGACATTTCCCCCAGTTTGCCAACTCTCAGCCAAAGCTGTGGCACTTTCAGCTTTTGTGCCATCAGGCTTGAGCAAGTCATCTCCTGGGAGCTGATTGAAGTTGCCACACAATCCACAAACCCTGTCAGAATATTGTAATGGAATTCTGAGCTGAAGAGCCCCAGCATTGTCAAAGGAAACAGACACTCCAGAACTGCTTCGCACTACTACGGCAGCAGGGTTGCTCTCAATGTGGATCGTATTATTGTTCAGGTTTAGTGGAAGCTCTCGCCAGATGCCATTAACCTGAGGGGGGGAAAAAATGCCATCTATAAAACAGAATCATGCAACATTTTACATAGGGGTTCAAAGCTTTGGATATTGCTACAAATCTGAAGTTGTGTCGAGTCAATATTCTGGGCACATTATGATATAGCTTTAGCCTGCCTTCCAATGAATGCCAACAGCATATTCAGTTTGGGCAAGATCAGTGTCAAGCTGGTGCATTACATAAGTTACAGCCATACACTTACAACTTACTCTACTCCATGCTTGTTAAACACACAGGTGATCATTTTAGCACATTTAAATTGATAAAAACATCTACATTTAGACACCCACCAAATGCCACAACGGTTCACTTTAAACAATTACTTTGAGGAGACTTACCACAACCCAGTGGGTCTGACTCTTTAGCAAGGACACCCTCGTGTTCCCCAGGTTTATAGTGATTCGCTGTATAGTAGGCTGCGACACATTGCCTGTTTGCATGTTGGCTACCTCAACGGTGAACTTTGGCAGAGCTTCAGATGCTGAACACGTTTTGGCCAGTACATATGTGCAGGGGGAAGTGAAGCGGAACAATGCACCATCAAAGGTGTGACAATCCGTGTTGCTTTGAATAGTGCACACGCCTGAAGGGGAAAGGCTCCTGGGTTCATCTCTTTGAGGACCACATATTTGGCCCTTAGGGCAATGAGAGAGAAAGCAGAACAGCTGACCAACTGAGCAAAGGCAGCGTGTGGAGTCACCAGTCCACAGGTCAGTGTTTGAGTCACACTGGTTTCCTGTAGGGTAAGAATATGATCAGGAAACTGGGAAAGAAAATCATGGCTCAGAGCTTCAGATTTATGAGGGTAAGCAGCACTTACTACATGATCCACTTCTTATGCCAATCTGTTTTAATGTTGTCTGATCTACAGACAGTGGATGGACAGCTTCAAATATGACCTAATAGACAGATTAATCTGTTACCAAAGCAAAATTCAAACCGTAGCACAATTCAGCACAGCCAATGTAGAGCCGGTCACCTGAGTGCCTGGTTCGGTAAGGTTCAGGGGCACTGAGACTTGTCTCCATGCATCTCTGGGGAGAGGAGGAGAAGTCCAGATTTCCACTTGCCTCAAGCCGCTTTTCAGCAAAGCACGCAATGTAGCGCCACTGGAAACACCTGAAGCCAGATGCCAGAACTCCAAGCAGGCCTTGCCAGTGACAGTCAGTGGATGGCTTGTCAGTATTTCCACTGAATTATCTCCTGGATAGGGAGATAAAAATGTAAAACCCATTTCCAGAGAAATTCTCAAACATTAGATGGCAGTAGTGCAATTGAACACACTTTTTTTTTTAAGTGCGCAATTATGCACCATTTCAAAAAGGAGCCAATAGTCTTCAGATTAGCACATTATTTGATCTCAAGGAAAAGAACCATTTCAATTAAATTAATCAGCCTCTATGCTGCACGTCATCTTTAGTACCCGTTTGGCTTCTTGTCCAGTCGCAAGTCAGATTCCCATGTTGGCTGTAGAAACACCGGCCAACATAATCTAGAGATTTAAAAAATAAATAAAATTAAAGCTGGATTATACTAATTGTCTGATCTGTCCTTCCAGACATCATCATTTCCAGTGTTTATAATTATAGGCGATGCAGTACCTGAGGTGTCTTTCCACCCTGGCAATTTTACCAAAGACAAATCATTTTCAGCTCTGAAAACAAAAAAAAGTAGTCCAAGATTAATGTTATAAAGACAGTATTTATTTATTACAAAAAATAAAATCCTTACCTGCACATGGAGTCCAAATGAGCCAAAAAGATTAGTGCCACAGTGATCAACAAATCTGTGTGGATCTTGCCAAGCATGGTTGATCCAACAGTAGCAGCTTTTCAGCCGTCACCAACTCAAATCCTTCAATAAGTCAACAGATTAAAGTAGTAGAAGCAGAGCCTTCCTGTAGAGACAAACAAGCCGTCAACCACCTGCACAAAGTTAGAAGCTCTGCAACTCTGACAGAGCTGGGAGTCAAAAGGTATATTTTATCCCCTACAACCAGGTAACTTAGTGGGAGGAGAAACAAACAGCCTGGGTTTGGCATGCGAATGCTCTGAAAAGGTCATGACAACCAACCAACAGTTTCAGTAAATGGTGACGGATGAGGCAAGGTTTGGGACTTCCAGGTCATAAAAAGCACTGAACCAAAGCAAGCTCCAAAAAGAGCCAGCTTAAAAATAAAAGGCTAGTTAGTAGGCTGACTGGAGAACCTCTTTCATTAACTTGTGAAAAGTGCAGCACGGTTAACAAAACGACCAGACTCAAATGACCAGAGGGTGAAGAAAACGTAATACAGATCAGTTCTAGTGAAAAGTAAAAACAAATGAGTTTAAGACTGAGCTTAAATGTTTGTTTGAAAAAAATAATAGGTAGTTAACTCACCCCTACGGAGTCAGTCACCCTGCTCTGTAGGTTTAGGTTTCAATGCCTCAGCACAGGTGATTTAAATAGAGGCTCATCAGTGGACCTTTGAGGAGCAAAGACAACCCAGATAAGATCATCTATTTGAATCAGGTGTTCTGGAGTAAAAACAGCTTAATGTCTAAGACCATCAATGGGAAATGCTGATCTCAAAATATTTCCTTACATGGATAAATAGTACCTGTTAAACACATACCTACTAAATGAAATAAACAAATAAATTTGACATGTGTAAATGTCCTTACAGTTATTTTAATACAAGTAATATAGATGTGGTATTCCTTTGTAAACAGTCTCAGCTGATATTTCTGTTAGGTTATAAAATAATGAAGTTCCCATGCTGGTATGTACTATAACCTTAAAGCTGTCATTTTATCTTTTATTTCCTTGCACAAGATATGCTGAAAAATAATCTGCACTAACTTATGCAACCCTTGTTCTCAAACATATCCACAAAGCAAATAATATATTGTGACTTGATGATGCAGGTTGTGTTTGCAGAGGTAAATGTTGCGCATATATGTCAGTCAAGTAGCCTGACAGGGGTTGTGATATGAAAAAAGATGCATTGTGTGTGTGTGTGGGAAGTGCTATCTGGGCCAGCATGTGTAAACACAGAACTTCACCCTAAATTGTGTTCCCAAAGAGTTGTCTTTGTTAGGGACCTAATAGTATCAAGAACTATTCATTCTGAGCATTTATGGTGTACAATAAATGTTGCAGAGCTGCACTGAATGACATATACCGACATAAAAAGTCTGTAGTAATTTTTTGCTGCATGCTGTTTCAGAACTTGACATTGTTCCAAGGCCTTTATATTTATGGGGTCTTTATAAATTCCCATTATGTGCAAATGCAAAAAGGAATCAATATGTTGTCACTTAGTTGTAATTTCGCTCCTTTAATTGAATTTCACTGGATAACCTGACAACAATGCAGAGCTACCTGAGAAGTCAGCAGCAGCAACAGATAATATCTGGGTGGGTTCGATTTTGTCACTGCTACAAAGTGGGAGTTGTCTGTCTACTGAAGCCTATCCCCAAGTCAAACACAGTCGGGTCTATGTGTAAGATTAATGAAGTTGAATGTTGACTGCAGACTTATTCGTTTGGATGTTATCTAACAGCGTCTCTGATTTGGAACCTTTCTGTCTCAGCCCTAGGAACAAAACAGCACTGATACACCCCATAGAAACCTTATCAGTGTTACCTAGTAATCATAATGAATGTTGAAATATGACATTTAGAGAACACTGCCTAACCACATACCTATAAATCCATAAAGCTGTACTTGTCGCCGTTTCCCCCCCCCCACCTCCTGCAAACAGGCTCAATTAATAATAAACCTCATCCACAGGAAGCAGGAGATGAAGAAACAAGGGTCCAGGAGCACGTACCAAATAATACGCGGTGGAATATTCCAAGGGTCACTTAAAGCAGATGCCCTGATCCATGACAGACAGTTAATAAACCTCTGCTTGCTATTTATATCTACACAGACCACTGTGTTCACAAATAGTACACCATAGCTAAGAGGAGACAAAGAACATGCTAGATCTGTCAGATTTTTACAAAACTCAGCATTGTTTGCTACGCTACTGCGTTTTTAAAATTGAGAATATGTGTTTCGTTTAAAAAATAACAAAAGCAAGAACTGAACAGATTTCAGGGAGATAATAAAGACGAACATTATAAAATATAATATTTCGTAAAGTTCAGGTGGAGTTGGAGTTCTCTATCTTGAATTTATTCCTGTACAAAACTGCTGTGGTAGTAGTGGCGGTAATAGGGATTTTGAGCTCCCTTGAGGTCAGCAGTAATAAGTAAACAATCCATTAGCTGTTGAACGGCAGAATAACTTTCCACTTCTCTGAGATTTTCCAACTCATTTTACATGTTTTTCTTTAGTTTATCTTTTCTTTGTGTCCCAGTTGGTAGTTTTCTGCCTGTCAGTTGTGATTGTAGTAGTGCAAAACTTGAGTGAATCTCTCGAGCAACCAAACAAGGAGGACATCAGAAGCGCTACAGGAGTGGTTAAATCACAAGACGTATTTTTTGCATCCTAAACCTGTCCTTCAAAAAAATGCAGTCCTTGCATGTTCCAATGAGAGCATCTATTGACACAAGCAAACAAATGAGCCAGTTTGCATGAGTCAAAGTGCAGCTCTAAATATATATACTTCTATGCATCATCATCAAACATTCATGGCCATGGCATGTACCGCATGGATTTCCAGTTTCTCACAGATGCTTTGGTTCATAACTCAGATCACAACTGAAATTTTCAATGCTACTTGTTTAATCTTCAAATTATTGTGTCAGCAAAAAAACAAAAAAAAAGAAAGAAAAAAAGATCGAAACAAAGATGTCATGCCGTTGCAAAAGAGCAGAAGTAGAAAATGACTGTCAAAAGAAGATTAACGCAGACCAGTGAGAGACGGTCCACTGGTCAAATGAGACCAAGATTGTTGTTTTATTGGATTACTGTCAAAATGTTATGAGCTGTGGAAAACTAACTGCATATCATTATTTTGAAAAAAAAACAAACAAAAAAAAACATAACGATTGCTTTTTTCCCCCACACTCTTGTAGCTTTTCATTTGACAGTGGTCAAACAGGAAATCAGGTGTGAGAGAGGGGGACGACGTGTGGCAAAGGTCAACAGACCACTGCGCCATCGCCACGCCCTCTGAGTATCATCCTGAACACATCACACCTGCCATGAAACACTGTGGTGGCAGTCATGCTGCAGGGATGGTGCAGCATGACATGAAAACATGTGGCGGGAACTCGAACATGTGACGGCCTTGTCAAGGACTAAGGCCTCTGTACATGCTCTACCCCTGCGCCACCACATCACCGAGGGATGCTTTTTTTTTTTAACACATAATAAAATAGAATTTATGCCAATGAAATGTAGAAGTTTGTATTTGAAATGTGACAAATTGTTTGAAAGGCATTTTATTATAGATCCGTTCATTCCTTGGGAAAAAGTTTTTTTTAGTGCTGCTTTAGAAAGTATAAACTTGAGAATCTCCTTGACCCTTTTTGTCAGAGTTCAAACTTACCCAAACTACTCTTGAGGTCACCTCGGCCAGAGAAGAAATCAATCCTGGAAGTAGTGTTCAGTCTACAAATAGGTCACTCAGTGCCATTTAAAAAAAATGTTTTCAGTTATTGAAGAATTCCTCAGATGTAGCACCAAGGTCAAAGTTAGAGATGATTAGAGGACGGAACAATTCATGGAGATTATACATCTACTCGTACCTTTATCCACTCTCCATTATAATCTCATTCCACAGACTCAAACCTGTGCCGACTACGACTAAGGGCCTCTGTAAACAGATTACAGATCTACTTAGACACATATTTATCTATGCTTCGCATCTGAAGAATGTGTTTGTGAAATTGGAGGAAGAGGAGGAGGAAGGAGGTGCTTGCGAGGGGCCTATTTTTCTCAGACTCACCGCTGTATGGGATGTGAAGCAAGGCACTCAAGGTTTACCGCAAGGTTATGCAAAATAAGTATATGAGGACTAATTAGGTTTCAATGCGCAGCGGCTCTTTAATATTCATTATTCATCTTCAGTTGACTTGGCAGAGCGTTTATTCATTTCACAGGGAGGGCTCAAACTTGTTAACATTTCACCCCCAAGCCTTCAAAGTGAACAGATGTTTAAGAAGCAATAAAGCAACAAATAACCTGTCTCAGTCCAATCATATTTCCAATGAATGCAGCCATTTTAGCTTTTTTTAAATTTATTTTTAACTTTACCACTGTGTCACCTCTCTGTTTTTCTGTGTCTTTTTTTTTTTTTTTTTTTTTACATGAGGTATGGGCCAAGCTTTCCTTCCATTTGATTCTGTCCCCACTGTCACGCTTCGTGGAGAAGTTTCTGTTCGATTTAGCTGGTGTTTCTCGCTCCGCGGTGCTTCGCTTTGCGAACAGAGGCTGACTTCTCCTTGTGCTCTGTGGTTACTAAACAGGTTGTTTAATGAATACAGGTGCTGCGGTTCTGCTCTGACTGTCAGGGTGACACGATCAATCCCGATGGCAGGCTGCGTTTAATTGTCTTCTGTCAACACTCAGGGGAGACGGAGGAGAAAGGAAAGAAAAACACTTCACACCGATCACACATTCCCCCACTTTATTACGGTTTTTCTCTAAGGTTTTTCTGCATCGATTTTATTACCAAAACAACATTGTTCTTCTTAGTCTAGGAAAAAACATGGCAGTTTTCTTTAAAGTCAATGTTTTTTAAAAACCGTAGTGGTGTAAGATCGATTTATTATTTTAATTGTGTATTCAAGACAAGACAAAAAACAAACAAACAAAAAAACCAGACTGAATCAGCTGATTTCACATAAGATCCCCTATTTTGTTTGTTTGCTGTATGTTGTATTTTTAAGGACTCTGAGCGTTAAGAAAGTGTGTAATTAATTTCTTCCACCAGAAGATGGCAGTATTTCTCCTTTTCAAATCCAGTTGAACGGGAGCCACAGAACAGCAAAGTTGTTTTGAATCTGCACAGACTCAGATTGCTGCATCCTAGAACTTCTTTCACTGTTGCTATCCAAGCGCTACAATTTCATATTTATCACGTATTTAAGGGAAGCTAAAAAGCATACGTGAATGACAAGAAATTGTCGGCAAACATAATGTCACAACATTTAAGTTTGTGAATGCTTAAATATGTCTTGCAGCTGCAAGTTTGTCCCCAAAACAAATGGAATTAAGTCAATTCAAGACAATTCAACTTCTACTTACAATGGGAAAGTAATGTAAATTCCTTTTGATAAATGTTTATTTCCTTACTATTATTTAAAGATATTATAGACTTTTTCACTGTGAAGCCCAACACCCCACTACAGTGCTGCAGCAGGCAGTGGTCTAGTGTCCTATCTCCCCTCAATTAACTTCAAACTGCTTTCTATTACACGCTACAATGAAACACGCAATTTCATTACCTCACACAAGCCAATCAGAACCACTAATTGTTTTTTTCTTCAGTATCCCTCCATTTCCTGAGCAGAGGGTGATATTCCATGTTTATAAAAATAGAAAGAGGATGGACTGTAGATTTAAAAAAAGGAGAAAAGACTCAGAGAGGTTATTGGTTGTCTGGTGTCACTGCTGTTATATAAAATCTAAGATTTGTGTCCTGAACTGTTAAATCAATTCTTCTTTTTTTTTTGCACACACGTGTCAATAATTTCTTAAAGCAGAACAGAACTATGACAAAACTTAACTTATGAGCGAGAAGTTATGTCCCAAAAATAGGTGTTCTCAGAAAACTGTAGCGTCTCACTTAATTCATGTGTTGACCTTTGGCTAATTTTATGTCAAGAGTCTCTGAGGACTTCGGTCTCCTGGCCTTTGAGCATAGAAATGCACACCAAACTTTTTAAAATGTGATATGTCAAGTATTTTTTGTTTTCTATTTTATCTAACATCCTCTACTCTGTATTGGCCAATCAAATGTGAATAAATTAAACTAAAATTGGTGGTGGTATTGCGTTAAAATATAAAATGTTCAAGAGGCGTGACTGCTTTTTAGATGGACCATATGTTTTAGAATGTACTTTGTTGTTATTTAATACAGAGCTTTAAATTTAACCGGACTAAAACCTGCAAAAGTGTATTTTTTCTGTCTTTTTGTTTTAAATCTGGTTAGGTGTATTGTATTGATTATTCTGTGTTGCTTTATTTTCATACCCTTTTCTGTCATTTTTAAAAGCCTTTCCTCATGTTTTCCCGTATCCACACTGAATTAAATCAGAAGCACCCGGTTGAACGTGCCCCGACGACTTATACGTTAGTCAGGGTCTCCAGTCTCAAGCTGCAATCGCTTTGGTTGTGCTGTGCAAGATTTGATTCGCTTACCCAACCAGCCGAGACCCACCTGTGATGAGGTACTGGTCTCCAGCAGGGCTGTAGAAATCACATGGACACTGTTTTCACCTTAGCTGAGACACACAGGGAAAAAAAAAAATGCATAAACTACAGAGAGACACATGGACAGCAAGAGAGAGAGGAGCAGAGATAAGGAGAGGGAAGTCTTGGATGTTCAAGCAGGAGAGTTCCCCTGCCCTAAATCCAGTTCAGTCAAGCATGGAAGAGCAATCAAAGCTTTCAAAAACACACCTACACACACACACACACGCTCACACACTTGTTTGAATAGTTTCCTAGTTGTTTCATCCTCCAACTTACTGTTTTTCTTGCTAAATGATTCAGCGTTGTCCGCAATGGTCAGCCCATGGGAACTAAACAACAGCAACCTCTTTTCAATTAAGGTGAAAGAAAAAACAGTCAAAGGAAGAAACCTTTTATTCTAATTACTGAGCAATCTGCATACATTCAAAGAGCGACATAGTAGCCCAAGGCGGGCCCTCGGTTCTCTGACGTGAGGAATAAAAGTGGTTTTTCTCCTTCTTTGTGAAGGGACCAGGCACAGCGGCACCCAGGCAAACTCTCATTATGCTGTGAAGATCCGGCTTCGCCTGCAGCGCCCAACCTATGCACCTTTTTTCGCTCAGCCTAGCCGAAGCAGATAACAGAGCAGCTGCAGCCAGGTAGAACGGGCCACATTTGAATGTCAACCGTTGAATATCAGAAGCTACAAACGGTGCGGCAGCGTCAGTCGCACAGACACACATTATCTCAACATGGAGCAGCTCTGATAAGACGAATAAAAGCCAGAGGAATTTCAATCATGATATTAGGGATTAG
Organism: Poecilia mexicana; assembly: GCF_051168715.1. Classification (NCBI taxonomy): domain Eukaryota; kingdom Metazoa; phylum Chordata; class Actinopteri; order Cyprinodontiformes; family Poeciliidae; genus Poecilia; species Poecilia mexicana. Next base: position 17,054,154 of record NW_028263386.1, on the reverse strand, counting down.
ACTTTAGTAGCTGAATGGCATTAATTTTAACTTGCCTAACACATGCCTGAATGCGAAATGAACACGTTTCATGAGAGATGCATAAAGAACAGTCATGGTTGGTGGTATGTTTTAATAATCGATGCGGCGCTTTATTTATGCAAATACTAGCTAATTTGTAATTATATGAGTGGGTGCATGTTAGATATCTTTTTAATGCATTCCCTCAGTGTATAACTAACAGCCCCCGTCCATAGCTGCTGATAGTAATGAGGAAATCAGAAGCAGGGATTCCTTAATAAAATGCTAGATTACGAACGATGCTTCAGACATTTCAGGTGTCCTACAGTAAATAACCGTTAGACTTAGTCATCGCTGATTTGGTGCTACAACTGCCATCAAAAAAAAAAAAAAAAAAAAGAAAAGAAAGAGCAATAAGCCTTTCAGCAGGGGAAGAAATGGCAGTCAGTTTTATTACGGTTGTTTGGTGTGTGCTTGCATCAGGTTTACTGTGTATAGTATGATCATGACAGTCTAATTGTTTTTTTCTTCTGCCGTGTATGTGAGCAATGCGAGTTCAAAGAGCAACACTAACATAAAATTATAACCAGAAGTTTACATACACTTTACAAGAATACTTTTTTTTCACATGTTCAAATTTCAGGTTAATTGAGATCAATCAATCAATCAATCAATCAATCAATCAATCAATCAATCAATCAATCAATCAAATTTTACTTGTAGAGCACATTTCAGCAACAGGCCATTTCAAAGTGTTTAACATCTCAAAAACACAAAAAACACAACATCATAGAACATAGATGACCAACATTAATACCATTGGCTACATTTGTGAATAATTATAAAAGCTTTTTATTATAGAACGTTTCCAGTAAACAATTTTAATATCTTTCCACAAGCTTCTCACAATGATTTGCTGGAAATTTGGTCATTCCTCCCAACCAAACTGTGACTAAATTAAGTTTTTAGGACGTATTGCTTATGCATTACGTTCCTGCTTGATTTTTTTTTTTTTTTTTGCAAACTTGCCTCAATATTTTCTCATGATGCTCTTTTTTCATTTTGCCATGAAAAAGAGTTCACACAGGTGAACTTAATAAAGTTCTTTGTCTAAATACACAAACCGATGTTGTTCACCTTCTCCCTGAAATGTAATGATGGTCATTATGACCAAATGTTTCAGTTTGACATTCTTGATCCAAAACATGAGCTCTGAGAGCATTTACAAACTCTAATTTGGCTTTTTATGTTACGTTTGGAGTAATGATTTCTTCCTCCCTGACTGGACTTTCTCACTGAAAGTTCTGCCAGAGCATCCAAATGAAAAATAACAAAGTCAGGAGATAAAACTTTGCTTTCAAATAAAGTTGCTAAGCTCACCATCTTAGTTGTGACTTTGGCCACCAGTGGCATGTCGATTTGATCTATGTAGTGTAAAGCTAGCCAGCTCATAAGTAGATGTCGATGCTTTAAGACCCATCCCGTCCTCATTTAAAAAACGAGAAAGAAATGCATCGGGTAAAGTACGAATAGGGGACAGAAAAATGTGAACAGAACACCGGGATATGAAGAGATGCAGGAAAACAAATGCATTTATAGATAAAATAATTGAAAAGACATCTAAGAGTAAAAGGAAAAAAATATATATATTTAAAAAATATTTTAAGAGCAGGAATATGTGTAATATAGACTAAAATTTATGATTTGTTGAAACTGAAAAAATAAATATGAAGGTCAAAAAAATGATAAAACATGAAGTAAAGTTCTCTTTTTTTAAGTAATTGGAGCATTTAAAGTATTGATTTTTTAAAATTTTTTTTATTGGGACATTTTTATATTCCTGCTTTTATTTTTAATGATGTCAGGTTTGGTCCTTCATAGGACACAGAGATGAACATGAGTTTGTACTCGTCTCCAGAAGCCTCTCACGGTGATAAAAGGCATGCTCACCTCGTCGATAAACAATCTGAGCACCACAAAAGAACAACGGCCACAATGTTTTGTTCATGCTCCTTACGCGTTCTCCTTAAAGTGTTGAAAGCAATATCTCTCAGAATTGTTCAGCCTCCATTTGATTCAAAATGGGGTCATCACTTGACTACCATGCCCAGTTTGTGGACTACGTCCATGTTCAATACACAGTGATGAGTAAGAATGAGGCTATTTAGTAAATCGCAGAGACTTTTCTTACAGTCTTTAAGTGTTAGCAAAGACAGGAATAAAACTTTGAACTTTTCTTGTAAAGAACTAGATATGTGTGTGAGAGAGTGTGTAGGTAGGGGTATTGTGTTGACAATAGCTGTAGTTCCAAACATGATTTCTTTTTAAACGGGGACTCAAAACCTGAACCCAAAAATAAAACGGAGGTGTTTTAAGTCTCACTTCCTTTGAAGGGTGGTCAAGTGTGGATATAGTCAAGTTTAATATCCCTCCTTCTTGACCCGGTAAAACACCCACGACTTTTAATCTATGTTGTGGCATTTACTTTTTTTTTTAACTTGTGCAACTTTTTTGATTTAGGTAATGTTTTAGGTAATGTAGTAAAAAGATGTACACCAATTTCCACACATCCGCAAACTAATCTTATTTAGTTCGAGTATTTTACCTCAGCTGACGCTAAACTAGCTCAAACAGCACAGTGGCCAGAGCTTCAATTTTTGTCGCTTCTTCTATCGCCGCCCCGTTCTTCCGAGAGGCATGCTTTGCGCAGTGCTGCGAAATATGGTCATTCTACTCCAAAAGTCGACACATGTATTCCTGGCTCTGCTTATGATTGCAATATCCGGTCTTTGCGCGTGCAGTCATGTAAATCACGGGCCAGTCCACAAATGGAGTCTGCTGTCAATCAAATTGCAATTCTACACGGCTTGGCCCGGCTTGGCCCATTCCTGAAGTGGGTACAAAAAAACGAAGAAAAAAGAGAATCCGCTGTTGATCAATCTGGCCAGGGTTCACTGTGGATGAACAGGTTAAAGCCATGACTGTGGAGAAAGGGCTGTCTGAGATGTGCTTAATCCATAAAGGATTAAGGGCTTGTTTTGATTGTTTGCGATTCTCCTACATTGAAATAGATTGATGAATTAACCCAGAAAATATTTCAGCAAACTAAATATTGGGGCCACGTTTGGTCATCATCACAATAACAACTTTATTTTTGCTTTTACATCTTGTGCAATGCAAAGATGAAATGCACTACATAGAACCAGTTTGGTTAACGTTAGTGGCAGTGCCTAAATATGCAGTTTTAGATTAGATGTATTGGGATGTAAAATATTGACAAAAAAAAAAAAAAGAAAGAAAAACATATTATGACAGTGCATTGCTGTCATGCTGGAAAATACAGTTTTGAGCATTATCACATTATAACATGATAGCTATATTGTATAAACGTGATAATTTCATACGTCCAGAAGGTGGCGGTAAGGAGGCAAGTTTTGAAGTGCCTAAGCATGTTCGTTTTTAAAGCAGAACAGATTAAAGATGCTCAAGGTCGTGAAAATTAGGTGGATAAAACATTTATCCATGTCCAGAATCGGAAGCTGCAATCAGAAGCCAACTTCAGCTTTGTTGGCCACCTTACTGCCGGATGGATACAATTCTCACATTTATACAATATAAGTATCACTTTTGCACAATACAATGATCATGTTGTTACAATTATTACATTTATACAACATTTCACGCAATATTATGTTTGCACATGTGACAGTGCTCGAAAATGTATTTTTGTTTGTGAGAGCAATATGATTCTGTAAAAAAAAAATCGTTGTCCTATAATATAATATACATGCTAACATAACTGAGGTGGCATGATGGTGTTTCATGTTCGAGCTCTGGGGAACAGAGGCATAGAGGCATAAGCTGAAGTTAGGATGTTTCTGAAGTATCATCTAGCAAATGATTTGTAATATAAGCATAAAATCCATGAAAGATAATGAAACCTCCCAAGATTTTATTAGACCTTTAAAGCAGTACATGCACCATATGTTGTCCAGATCATTCAACGAAATTACTGACATGGAAAGTAATGAATTACACTGCTGACCATGTTCTTGTAATACTAATTTAATTTAGAGAGGCTATTGTTGTGGGATAAAAGGAGCACACAGAGGAGCACTTAACTCAAAATGAGAAGCTTTTTGATAATAAGAGTGATGGAATACTTTGGCAATAGACCCATTTCTCTGCCGGGGTCACAAAAATATCTAATCACAACAAGAAGAACAGACGGAATCTTGAAATAAGAGGCAATCATGCATTTACAACAATTACAATGATTTTTTTTTTTAGAAAACAATTATCTGCAGATCTTTTTCATGTTTAGCTGTTACATGAGACAACGTCCTTTAATTTTGTGAAACTTATGTTTTTTTAAAAATCCTTTTTAGCTCTGATTTACTTCTAACTAAATAAACTACAATTGTTATTATTTATTTTGTTTATTACTTAAGGTAAGATGAACATACATTAGAATGAAAAGTAAGAGCTGTGTATTTATTAGTAATATTCAAAATAGATCCTTTAAGTATTTAAAATCACAAAGATCAGGTATAAGGTGCACAAAAATGTGAGTAGAATATTTTAAATTATTTAAAATTTCTCCAACCTTAATGGTTGCTGGGTGTATTGGTTTGCGTTTTTTATGGGTTATTTATGATACATACTTTTTGCATTAAAGTAACTTTGGCGTTAACCTTCCTAAACAGTTTCTGTTGTGAAATAACAGAGCGTCTTTCCGTATTTAGGATATTTTAGTCCTTGCTCATCGGGTTTTGTCATGCCAGTCCATGTATAGTTTCATAGTTTATTCTTTAACCCTGATTATTAGGGTTTTTTCCCCTTTTGATTGTTCCTGTCATGGTCTTGTACCTGTCTTTTGGTTCTCTTAGTGTTGCGCTTCTTGTGTATTTATATTTATTTTCTTAGACTGTTGTCAGGCCCGTTTTTCCTTTTGGTTCCAGTTCCTCAGATCATCTAATTGTCCCAGCAATCAAGCCCATTGAACCCACCTGTGTTTCCCCATCTTAGTTATGCCACTCACCTGTCTCGCTGTCTATTTAGGTTCCTGCCTTCCCTTTGTTCTCTGCTCCCTTTAACTCGGTTCAGGTCTGTTCCTTGTTCTAGTCAAGTCTGATTAAGTGTGTGGTTTTTAGAGAAACTAAATCTGTCTATTGCCACACATCAGCAGTCATCAGCAATTTGGCTCTCTGGGACTCATCCTGACGGTAACAGTCAAACCACAAGTCATCTTTTGCACAACTTTTATTTGGCGTGCCTTGATTAACAATGGTTTATCCTTTGTGCAATGTTTCTGTATTTCTAGATACTGTATCTGTTTACTTGGATTTAGAAGAAAATGTACTGATGTGCTGCCTGTGCGTTGTTTTTCAAACCTCAGTGGCTTTGTGATAAATCATTATTGCCCACCAGACATCTGCCTGTATTACAGCGGGACCAGACTAATGAACTGGACTGAAACACAGTCATAATTAACGTTTAGTTGCAAAATCATCATCTTAAATGAGAAAAAGCCATACATAAAATGGAAAAAGTTTGTCTATCAGTTGAGGGTAATTCAATAAGCTGAAATCCTAGGTCGGAGAGAAACAAACTCTGACCTAGGAGAGTTTGGTCTCCTAGGAAATGTAAGAACCTTTTCTGGTTCTTGCGCTTCCAGAAGGAAATGCAAGAACCAAAAAAGAGGTAAAATGTCAGGAATTTGGCACATTGCATTGATTGGTCTGTTGTTGCTGCCAGAAAAAAGACTTTTAATTTGAATTTTGCATGCAAATCAGATATTTTTCAGTGGCATATGTAGGCAAAGGGTCACTTTTGTCTTTGCCCAGGAAACACATGGAAACATGAATAGGGTTCTATTAAAATGCAAGGTAATGTCGAGGCTTTAGACTCGACATTACCTTGACGTGAGCATCTAAGAGTAAAAACTTAGATGCTCATGGTTTTAATACATGAAAAGGACAATCCAAAAGCAAATTTACATAAAATTCACTTCAGCTGTTGGCAACAATCCAAGTTATCCACACATGCTAAGAAGTAGCATATGTGGATATTTGTTTGTCCATGAATAAAGTTATGGATAAACAATCCAGTGTAAGTGTTGAGCAGACACTTTGTATAAATGTTGAGATGACTCCTATATCTATTAATTAGTTGCATGTATTGTAAAGGACTTGAGTGTGCCCAGTTGTCTCGCATCAGCTGACTAGTTCTTCTAAATCAGCATGTTTTCTCAATTTCCCTTCACTGATGACGAGAAACCTTTTATAAGGTATCAGTTAATGTTAAATCAACTTGTATTGATTTGTACATAAAAACAAGGAATCTCTAAATACCGGTTTCCTGTTGACGCATGTGAATAATCTGAAAATGTTAACGTATAAATACTAGATTACACAGATCAATCAAGCTATTATTTTGACCTAAAAGCCTCTGAGGGTTACCCAATTCACAGCAACGAGTTACCTAGGGAGCGACGACCGACGGCGAAAGATGAGTTTTTCGTGGCAGCAGACGGCAACAGAAGTTGAACATTTAGAACTTGTGTAGCGTCACCAGCTTGATCGAAATTTCACATGCATGAGATATGCCGGTCGTTCAGCAGGAAGAGGATAAGCGACTGTTTCCATGTCAGGTTCCATATGAAATTAATGAAGGACTTTTCTATTAACATTTTAAACAAAATTACTTCCTTTAGAGCTTCCTGAAGAAAAAACCTTGAAAATGGAACATTTACAGACATGTTTGGGTTGAGACAATAAATTATATATTTTTTTAATGTGCATGCAGTGCTGATTTTTGATATGGGCTACATGGGCAGTTACCCAGGGCGGCATCAGAAAGGGGTGGCGCACTCACAAACAAGAAAATATATTTTATCTGTTAGTTGTCCTCCAAACACATTTCCTGTTTATATAATGGAGTAGGTTTTCCTTAGTTGCTGTTGAGTACTTGTGCAGAGTACACCAACTACTTTTAGCAACAACAAAATATCAGATAATTGCTTGCTTTTTAATTGGTTAGGGTTTGGTGGGAGGATCTTGACCACTGTGTACATGTTTATATTCCAAGTTTACAAAGTTAGACAAGGGGTTAATTGTGATTAGTCTCACCAAAACTTGTAATTGATTGACAGCAGTAATCATCTACATGTTATGGCATTCTAAACCTCCATTTTTATGTTTAAAAATTCACCGAAGGCTTACAGCATTCTAAACGTTTATAAACATTGTCTGAGACAATATATCTTAAAATGGATTACAAGAAAATTTGTATCTGATATTCCATTTATCAGCCCTATATTTAGGCAGCATAGCTGTTTTGAAAACATCAATTTAGCAACATTTCTGAGAGCCTGGTGGGAATATCATTTAATGAATAGGTTTTCAATCCTCCAATGCCGACGCCTCTTTGGAACAAGTACAGCAACCTACAAAAGAAGAATGCCTTTAACTTTAACATGGAGCAGCAAGGGGATGTGTCAATGAAAGCACATATTTGATATATGAGATAATCTTTATAAGAATAAAGTTTATTTTATATTCCATAAGCATTAAGCAGAGTATTAAAATGCTCATTGAATAACCGGAGCGGCAAACCACCTAAAGTTCTGTTTTTATTTAATTGTGCATTTAATTACAAGCCCTTAAAAAAATCTATTTTAATTCCTGGAAAAGCCATCATGGCAAAAAAAATAAATAAAATAAAAGGTGCCCAGGAAGGTTGTCATTGTTTTACCTCTATATTGTACATCCAGGATGACATTTACCAACATACCTCTAGATTATGAGATTTTTTAGTTTTTTTTTTTTTTTTTTTATAGCTGGAAGAGCTTGACCCAAAGTTCCCTGAAGTATAATGAAGTGACAATGATAGCATACCTTCACACTCAACTTTTTGTAGGAGTATTTCTGATGCAACTGATACTGAAATTGCCTAAAAGTGAAAGTAAAAATAAATATATATATTTTTCTCCTGCCAGCAACTTGCTGTCTTTCAGTTGAACGTAAATAGTCCCTTTTAACATTTTTTTTTTTTGCGCAGAAGGTAGAGAGCAGGAACAAAACACGGACTGCATGCACCTTTACATAAAACTCTGAAATCCCAATGTTGAGTTTCTGTCTGTTCAGAAAATATACACAGAAAATTCTAATTAGAACAATTATGCAAGTATAATCTTTCTGCATTGTTTTTGGTTGTTGATTAGGTTGATGAACTCATTATACATTTTACAGAGCAATTAGTAATATGCTGACAGTTCAATTTAACAATCATAATGAGATAACACTAAGTCACAGCAACAGTCAGTTGAAGTCGGGTTTTAAAGCAAAAAACAACCCATTCGCAGAGTTTTTTTTTTTTTTTTTTTTTTTTTTTGCAACCTTTTCAAATCAAATATGTTTTTATGAAACGGGTAACACAGAGTTCAATCTTCAATGTTGTATTTGTAGATGTAGGTAACAGACTGTTGTCGTCACATGTCCAACATGGAGTCGTCGATTAGTAGGGATAGCTCTCAAAAATCTCCCTAATGATCTCTCCACAGTGTGAGAGTGATGAATAAAACACAGTAGAATCAATAAATTATTGACTATGTGCCATCTGATTCAGGAAACCCCACATGAAAGTGATACAAATCCAGGCTCTAATGCAACATATGCAAATATGATTTATTAACTTTGTTGGGCCTCTAAGCAAAACCATATGTGTCCACAGCAATAAAATCATTTTTTTCAGGGGGGCGGGAATAAACGACAAATATTTTAAAGTAAGTCAAGTCAAGTTTATTTGGATAGCACAATTCAGCAAGGTGGTTCAAGGTGCTTTACATCAATATTTCATTTATTATAGTTCAAACTGGTGGCTTTTGAGTCTTGACTTAGAGAAACTCGGTGCTTCAGCTGTTTTACAGTTTTCTGGAAGTTTGTTCCCGATTGGAGGAACTTAGAAACCGAATGCTGCTTCTCCATGTTTGGTTCTGGGGATGCAGAGCAGAACCAGAAGTCCTGAGTGGTCTGGAATGTCGATACAACAATAGCAGATACTTAATGTATTGCGGTGCTAATTCATTCAGTGATTCATAAACTACATTTTGTAAAGTTTGTTCTCTGTGAATCGCTAAGGAACATTTTTTAAACTCTTACCTAAACCTCACTTGTGTAGTGGTTAATTTTTTTCTACTGCAGGAAAAAAAAATTATGAATACACAAAGAAAAAACTTTACCTACAGTTCAGCCTGTTATCATTCTCTTGGCATATTTAGGGTGGAAGGAATCTTAGCAATTTTTCTTCTGACTCAAAGTCCCCAACTTGAATCTGACATGATGGCACACCAGCCTTCCACCCTCACAGACGTGAAACTCTTTAAGATAAACCATCAAAATATCAATGAGAACATTCACAAAGATGGTCAGCAACTATCAAGCTTTGATATACATTTATGACTAGCCAATTTTTTTTATAAAACGTAACCAAAGACAGATAATTTCTTCAAACATTGTCCTTTAAATTTTTTGTGTCATTTGTTCCATTTCCTATCAGGAACAAACTTGTTTAGTGAATGAAAACTAAATTCAACTAAATGTTTTGAACTGTGACTCATGACTACATCAGGGGACCCTGTGCATTGCTTACTGCCAATGCTCAGGGTCCCCTGCATCCCTGAGCAGGACAAAGAAGGCTCCAAGATGGATTTACTCTTTAGACCTGTTTGGAGTCAGTAATGGCCCTTACTCTTTAATAACAAACATGTTTCTTCCCCACTTACAAAAAAATAATAAAATAACAGCAAAGCACACATTTTCATGCAAATGGGCTTTGCAACCGCATCTGCAAAAATATTTAAAGTACCGACATTATCGCTGGCTGCTCCTGTCGGCTGTCTGAAAGCTAAATGGTGAAGTGGTTCTCGCTTGTCTGTCGCTGAAAAGCAGTGAAGCTGTGGGCCCATTTTCTGTCTCAGACTGACAGCTCTGTGATGTATACAAAGCCCCCATTCCTCAGCTGGGAAATCAGCCTTATACAGCCCCGTCACAAACAATCAGTGCTTATTACCGGCTACACACTACCACATTTGACTGCACTGTTTGGGCAGGTATTGTATGTACAAGCTCGCCAGTCTGTGTTTGTATGCTGCACGAGGTCCATGGTGTTTTTGGTGCGCAATGAATAATAAGCACGCCTAGGTAAATTGCTGTTATGGGGCAAACTTTGAGGCTCTAACTTGGTGAGTGAGCTCTATTGTCAGGTGCTTTTGCTGATGTACCCGTGGACTCTGACCTTGCAATGAGCAGAGCAACCGTCAAATTCAGCGAGGTGCTTTTATCTGCTTGGTGCCCCCAACGCAGCGCACTCAACCAATTATCTCCCAGTCAGACGTAAATACGGATGCAGTGTTGCTATTCTCTGTGTACACCTTTTCTGAAGGACATGATGATCGCAAACCAACCTTGTGGCAGGGAGAGGGCCATTGCATGAATTGAGTGTAATTGGTGAGGAGAGCTGCGAGCCAGTTGCTCTCTGTGTAAGCAGATTACAGGCTGGCAAAGCTGAGACCCCCTCAGGGCGCCACAACATGGCCGTTGGTACGTGGTGTGTAAAACAAGCATGTCACTCATGAATTATACATGGGAGGATGCCCAGCCATGAAATTGGAAGACCGGGAAAAACAGTGGAACAGGATGAGGTAAAAAATAAGAGAAAAGAAACGAAAGAGGGGAAAAAAAATGAATGACTGACATCGTTGCACAGCGATTAAACAGGAAACAGGTATTGGAAGCTTTTGTCTCTGCAAACAAATGTTTGTTTGTTTTTTTATCTCAGTTGCTTCTAAAATAAGCTTGATCAAATTAAAAACTGAGTCACCATTTCCATTTCATACTCAAGATCTTTCTAAATGTGTTTTGTTTTCGTGATCTTATCATTCATGACCAAGTCAAATTCTAGCAAAAACAAAGAAAATCTATGTAAAATCTTCAATCTGAATAACTTTAAAAAAATTAATTTCTATATAACAAAATACATTGATTAAAACAATTATGACATTTAGCAAATGAAAAGTTTTGAATTCATGAATAAAGCTACAGCCAGAAATGCTTAGTCTGATTTAATGTCAGCAGGCGAGGCTATACATCTCGGATCAGTAGATTAATATCAAGGCAGTATTGGTGACAATACTTTTTCTAATAAGAGGATTACCCTTGTTAGGCAAAAGTCAGGATTCTTTATTCCTAGTTTACTGAAGCAGAGCTGCAGTTTCCTCCTCAAAACTGGAGGACAGAAACGCAGCTTAGCTCAAGTTTCAACAACAGAAACTTGAGCTAACCATGTTTATGAAGGTTATTTCCTTATTTCTGAATTCATGCTCCACACTCTGGATACTTTTGTTTTGAATTCAAGTTTTTGTAAGGAAAGAATTGATTTAGCCAAAGGGAGGATCTATAAACAACCAGTAATTTACTTGGCATTGACAAATTTCCATTATGTAACTATATTTTTTAATGGAATAGATTATTTTATTACTTCATCTATTCTGAAGAGATCAAAACAACGTTTGAAATTCAGCAACTTCAGTTAACAATGTGTTAAAGTCCAATGCATTGTTGTTTAATTTACCAGACTAGTATCTAGTGGGGAAAAAAAAAAAGTCTCACAGAAGTTACATTTTTATTTCTTGGCAATTGTTTTAGGAAATGAAAGCTGCTAATCACATTTTTAAGCAAAAGTACAACCAGAGCACCAGGCCATCGAGAGAGTCACAGTTGTTGATGATGCTCATTTCAAGACACATCATAGAACCAAAACAAAATCAGCAGGCAAAAAAAAAAAAACAGCTTCCGAATGAGACTGTCCAGTGCCAAATGAGCATCGCTGGTGCTGCTTTAGAAATTCAAATCACTTCTCTTTTGTGTTTTGCATTAGGATGCGGCGGACAGAAAACCTTGATAATGGTTTTCATTTACCCCCCAGCAAGATTAATCACACTGCTATTGGTTCCACTCACTGCTCTGGCTGATGCATCTGAATTCTGCAGACCAGCTCTGTCAGTGGCAGTGGAACAGGTTGGTGTCCTTGCATTACCTTGTCTACCAGTGACGCCCACACAAGCTCAAAGCAAGAATGCAAGGAATCTTGACTGTTATGTCACAGCACACGTAAAGAGTGCCAAAAAAAAAAAAAAAAAAACCTCTGAACACCTCAGATTAGTTGAATTTATGTTTTGTTTTTTGTGCCAAAATAATGTCAAACATATAGCCCAGCTGCCATGCAGGTGCTGTAAGTTGCCCATTGAATCAGAATCAAGTGAGAGGTATCCAGGTCAGCAGTGGCTTTATCAAAAAAGCCTAATTTTGATAAAGCAATGAAAGAGGTGTCAAAAATACTCACATTCTTTAAGTAGAAGTACAGATACATGCCTGGGAAAAAAACTCTGGTACTCTGGTAAAACTCTGGTAAAAGTAAAAGTGCAGTTTAAAAAAACTGCTTGTTTTGAAAGGTACTTAAAGTTGCAGAGTTCTGACAAAACTGTGGATCTTAGCTATGTTTGCTGCATGGAAACTGCCTGTATTTTCTGATGTTGACAGGGAAAAAGTTCCATGTTTAGACAAAATCACCAGAACACTGAATCTGGTGTAGTTTTCATGCCAGGCCACTACGTGGCGCTGTGACTTTAGCAAGTTGTCAGGAACTTATCAAACATTTCTTGTTCAAGGGTTAATTTTCTTTGTAAGGAACACTAATGGAGGGAATGCATCATGGATGTATTATAAGAATCACAATATTAACCCTTGAATTCAAAATTCTGCTCAAGGTTTATTGCATGAACTAAGAAGAGACATGCGGTAGATTATAAATTAGCAGAATAAGTCCATTATTTCAAAGAACATTGCCTGACATGCACTGATGTGTTTACAACTGGCAATTTATCATAGTAGCTTTATTTTTATTGTATTTGGTTAAATCTGTGGAGCACAGTCTGTGGAATAGAAGACTATTAATTAATCTTGAACTCACTATGAAGGTCTTTTGGTCAGGGTGTGAAGTGTGTGCGTATGTGTACAATCTATTTGGATATGTTTAAAGTCAGATTCTGTGCTTTTCTTAATGTTATTCATTAATGCTTAAAAGATCCCCTAATAGGAATAAACTCATAACAATAATAAATGATTTACTACCAATTTAATGGGATAAGTGAAAATTGCATTTAATTGTAGATGCCCATTTCCATTTGTCAGTTTAGAAAGTGAACAATGTATCTACAACAGACTTAGTCTTATATCAACTCACTAGCATAACAGTGATTTCATCACTTAATTAATTATGATGTATAAAATGAAGTCACATTTACTTAGACCCAGATATATTTTTCTTTGTCCTGCTGATTTATCCTGATAACAGGCTCTTGGTCCTGTGTGATGCACCATCAGCTTCAAACCCTTCCAGCACAAAAATCTCCACCAGGCTTCTGACAATCATTCAGAGGAGAGGGTTCCATTTGTGGAAAATGGTGTCCATTTTCCACATGGCCGAATAACTGAATAAGTCAACAGCAACAATGTGAGAGAATTTGTTCTTGACTTAGCCATTTCTCAAAATAACTTTCCTGAGGCTGAAATTGAGATGATATGAAAAGGAGAGAAAATAGGTGGAAAAAAAAAAAAAAAAAAAGCAAAGCAAGCTGCCTCTGTGAACTGCCTGACTCGCATGGCTTTCTATGAAATAACAAAAGCTGAGGACTAAGGTCATACTTTATTCAGATTAAAAGCCTCTTGCATTTTTGTTGCCTTAAAGGGCTAATTTAAACCCTGTCAGTTTCTATCTTTGTTTTAGCCGTATCACACTGTTACCGTAATCAAGTGAAGACAACACTTCTGCAGCAGAGAGAGAGAGAGAGAATTAAGCTATGCAGCAAACCTATGCATATGATTTAAGTTAATAATCTTTACCAAGGTTATTTCACTGGTACAAAAGGAAAGTAAGGAATGCTTGAATAACCAGGGTACATTGATTACACCACAGAGAAATTTCTTTTCTCAGTTTTGACTCTGTTATCCATGATTTTTTTTTTTTTCTTTGGTTTTAGCTGTTCTGCTCGGGATTTGGAGGCAGGAAAACACTAATTAAAACAATGATGAAGAACGGATTTTCTTATTGTTTTGCCATGATGGTTGATTAGGTGGATGAAATCATTATCCAACACTTCTGTGTATAATTAGGGGAGATGCTGACAATCTAGCTCAACAAGGATAATTAAGAATTAACACTTCAAGTCCCAGAAAGAGTCATCAGCAGACTGTTTAAGACCTAGCATGGCAGTAATTATGCTTCTTAAATTTTGCTTCTTGGTACAAAAACTAACGCATTGGAAAACAAAAACCAAAATATTGTTTCTTCACTTAGATTGAATTAAAAAAAACAAAAAAAAAAATAACCAACGTAATGTGAAATGAAAGAAAAAAATTCACAAGGCTGTCAGTCAGTGGAAAAATATTGGAAATATTTATTGAACTTACTGACTGATTTCTTGCAATGTAAATGGCTATTCAACGAGGTCATTGATAATTGTATTGCATAAAACCTAAAGACATACATAAACTGAACATTTTATTATTACTTTTTACATTGATTATTAAGACAGCTACCAAATCAAAGGGGAGCATCACAATTCGCATACCATTTTATGTGGTTCAAATTGAGTATCATAATGAAAATACGGGTTTAACTTACTTTTAGCATGTGTGTTGGTGGACTGGGTCGAGTATTTCTGACACTGTTGATCTGATTTAGATATAATGTTTTGTTAAAATGAGATAATGTTTCTTTTCTATAATATGTCGCTGTTAAATAACAGGTTATCTGTAACCATTCCTCATATAACTGGTTTATATAGCTCTATGTATCTGTGTGTGCGTGTGTGTGTGTGTGTGTGTTGACATGTTCTTTCTGCTTGAGCAGTACTTCACTATGCAGCTGCTGATTTGTTCTGTCTGGGAGCAGCAACATAAGTCTTGAACTTGTCACATTCTGGCATGATATTGTTTGATAAGAGCACAAGAAAGGCACTTTGCATCCTTTGGGGTTTTCTGCTGCAATAAAAGTACAGCAGTACTGCTTCATAAGCTGAAACAGAACAGTTTTTCTACAGAAATAAAGTACTTATATTTTTCAGTTTTATCTCTTCCCTTTAACCCCCATTTTTAGGGTCTGATCTGTTATCAGGGAATTTCACTAAATGGAAAAAAGATGGGGACAGAGAGTAATCCAAGCCATCAGTATACAAAGCATGCCATTTCACATGTAGTTGCACATGGTAAAATAATAAAACAATTACTGTATTTTCCGCACTATAAGGCGCACCTAAAAACCTTCATTTTCCTCAAAAGCCGACAGTGCGCCTTATAATCCGGTGTGCCTTATTTATGGACCAATATTGAGCCACAACAGGTCTAGCAACTACAGTAAGCAGCCGCTGACTTCATTTTTGCCCGTAGAAGAAGAAGCGCGCGGTGCATGCTGGGATAGTTGTCAGAACGCTGGTTTGTAATCTATTAATAAAGTTTGACTGACCTACCTACCTACCTACCGACCTGGTGATCAGGTCGTCTGCAGGTCATTTAGCACCACGTTCTCCACAAACATGCTGTGCGCGAACGGAGAAGGCTGACCATCGTCCGGCCACGCCCCGGCCCAGTCGCGGAAGGCTCTCCTCGCCGACCGAGTCGGACTGTTTCGTTGATATTCTCTTCAATGCAGCTCCATCTAGTGGATGCATAACGTAACTCCAGCCTCCACTGTAGCATCTATTCTATGTGCCTTATATATGAAAAAAGTTTTAAAATGGGCCATTGATTGAAGGCGCGCCTTATAATCCGGTGTGCTTTATAGTGCGGAACATACGGTAGTTACACTAAATGCATTCATGCCAAATCTTATGCCCTCTAAGTCAGGACACATGAAGGCACTTGTGCCTTTATGCGTAAAATAAGAGGAAAAAAATAGCCTTGTTTAATTTTACGCCTTCATAAACTCTTCACACTGCCAATATTTCCATTAACAGATAATGTAAAAGTGGACAATGTTTGTGCTTTAGCCTAAATATTTGATGGTTTTATCATCGATAGAACTTCAACTTCCCACCCAAGTGCTCTAAGATATCAGATTTTCAGAGAACATCTTTAAACACTGTAGAACTAGAGCTTCTGTATCGTAAAACAGTTTTTTTTTTAAAACATTAAAGTGTGATCAAATCCTCAGCTTACAAAATCATCACCACGTAAAGACAGCTGATATTTTAGTTATAGCAGACAGTAAAGATAGAAGGAATAGAATGCATTAAGCGGCGGCTTCATTCCACTGTTCATGTTTGATGCAACTGCAAATCCACACCTGCTCAGCAGACTGATACACAGCTCAATACAACTAGGATGCAGAAAGAAATCAAAGTAACCTATCAGTTTTAATAGTCTGGGGATGGCCTACCAGTAAGGCAGCAAATATTGTCAATAACATAGCAGGACAAAGACAGATGTAGGTGTGTGCGTATGTGTGTGTGTGTTTGTGTCTGTGTGCAGGGGTGTGTGTGTGTGTAACAACCTTAATCACACCCTTGGGTGCATACACACATTGCAGTTACCAATCATTTAGAAGAAGTTTCACAACTACTACTTCCTGGATACAGTTTTTAAAGTTTGGTGTAGAAGTTTCTCAGCTTTTACTCATTCCCACATGGATGCATGAATATTACCAGGGAAAGATGTCCATTTGGTTAATGAGCTCTCAAAACAAAAGCTCTAATCTTAAAGATAAATAAGGTGTCTAAATGTACGTCATTTAAAAGTTTACAAATGTATTAGCTATTTCTGTGACATCCTCAATCCATTTAGCAACTACAAAAACAAAAAAAAAAAAACGAGGCACACAATCCTCATTAAAGAATATATCAAAGAAAGAAGTGAAATTGCTCTTTATTGTATAGAAAAAGCTGTTAATGTTATTACACTGTGTAACAATATAATGTGAAAATTAGGTTCTACATAAAACAGAATGCTACACAGAAAATGACAAGCTGTTTTCAACTAGCTCAGTTTTTTTTTTTTTTTTGCCTCTAGGCAAAAATCATTCTCATTACCAAGTTATCAGATACTTGAGCCTACTGAGGAGACATTTATGTTTGTTGTCAATGTGCCAAACTACTCTATACTGCCTTTGGATATGTTTTTATTGTTGGGGACAATGTTACCAAGAAGATGCAAAACATATTCTTATGCTTTGCAGCAGTGTTTATTTTAACGCCTGACAATAAGTATTCCATAAGATTTCTAATTTTCTAACAAAGTACCGATGAAGTTGCCATTATTTTCTCCTGCGGTGCCCAGTTAGAAATTTTCTGCACATCATTTAGTGAATCACAAACTAGCTTTGGCAGTACGACAGTCTACATCTGCAGAGTGACAAATGGTTGAGAAGACAACAAAGGTTGTGACAAATTTAGAGTGTTGCCTAAGCAGACGTGAAGACAACGGTAAAAACAGAAAGGTTTTTAGAACAAGTTAAAATGAAGTTTCTTTTTTTGTTGTTTTTCTGTCCTTTACATCAGATGGGAAGTATCTAATATTTTGTAAAAAAAAAAGGAAAAAAAGTCAAACAAGCAAAACATTTTTTACAAAGACCTTCAACAGTCTCCACAACCTAATTAAAACGCCAGGTAAAAACAATGACATGCTGAATAGTTTCAACATTTTTATTCACAAGTAATGGGACGTTTTTGTTGCACAGTTAATCAGAAAATATAAACATAAGTAGCCTTAGGTTGGCAGTACCTGACCTCCCTACATCCCTGAGCAGTTGTTTTCTCTTGTATTAGTTTTGTAGAAAACTCCTGCTTTTGCGATGTAACAGTTGCTCCAAGATTTGCTTCCTTTTATTCACATGACATTCTCTGACAAACTTAAACAAGCATTTTAAACAAGGTTTTTCTGATTTCTTTAGATTTTTCCAAGATGTCAGTTGGAAGATGGAAAATTCATCCCCAGCTTTTGCCTCCATTTAGCCCAGAGGCAGTGAATTAACCAATCACAAGCTTAGAAAGCAATGATGTCGTCATCTTTACTTTCCCAAACAGTTCAAAGGCATTATAATCCTGGTGTATGTACACTATGAATGTTGAAAAAAGTAATAAAAATAAGTTTGTTCTGGCATTTAGCAAACTATTATTATGCTTGATTGCACACTTCAATGGTTTAATCTATATAAATTACTTCCTTTGAATAATAATAACACAAACAACAACTTTGGAACATTTCTAACCTCCCTGCTAGCTGGGGCTTTAGCTAATGGATTCAAGTCAGTACATGTCAAGAAAATCCTTTATTACAGCACAACTTTATTTAAAGTTGACACTATTTTCTATAGCTGATAATAGGTGTGAATCTAAGAAGACAAAATGCTGGAACTAAATCAGAAGGTTGTCCTTCCTCTACTCTGCCTCTCAGCTAAAATCTATGCAACCAGCTTCCTCCAGAAGTCGTTAAAAGAAGAATATGTAGACTGTTCAAATCCACAAGTGTAGCAGATTATCCTGTACCCCCAAGAATCGATGCACTTTGTATTAATATTTCACATTAAAGAAATAATTATTCACACAAAAGACGAAAAGTGGTGCAAAGACAGATGAAGGAGACACAGTTCAGGTCTCTCTCGCTTTCTCTCTGACTGTGTGTCAATATTTACAAATGCCTTGAAGCATCTCTGATTGAATCAGCATGATATCAGATTTGGTGAAAACATGTGGTGTGCTGTTACCCAACATAGAGCTGTCAGTATGCACCAAGACCCGTAGAGTGTGAATCGCAAAGGCGTGCTCGTCTCGTCGATGCCTTCCTGTCTCAGTGGACTGTCACAAGCTATGTTTGGCTCGAGACTTGAAAACCATTTATTTAGTTTATTTATTAGATTTTTTTTTTTTTTAAGTGCACCATCTTTCCTTGTGAGTATGGTGTTGTGTATCTGGTCTATTTACAGCATGTATTTTTCATCTAACTTTCTAGACGAGTGGTTTCCTAAAACATGATTGCTCAAAGTGCAATAGGTTTAAAGGTAAAAAAAAAAATAAAAAAATCAATTTGTACTGATTTCTGGCTGTCCCTACTGCACGTCATTTTGATGGATTAAACCCAATCAGATCAAATTTTTGCATGCTCTGCAATTTGCGCAACATATCTTCAACAACCACATTAACAAATTTAGCTGATTTGTTCCTGTACTGCAAGAGACTCAGCCTTACGCTGGATTCAGTTAATTTGAACACAGCACAAGTTGATGCTTAATGGAGCCTCATCTGTAGCTGTAGATAGGCCTCGCATCTCACTCCACGTTTTGGAATCCAATCTGTACAGAGAATAAAAGAGAAGAGCACCATGCTGGCCTCACCAAGTTGTGATCCTGTGGCATCTTCTCTGTGTGTACTTCTTCACACTGCCAAGAAAGCTCGGCTCCTGCTGGTTCTGCATCCTGTGTGAAGAATAAACTGAATTTCCAGTTTCTTTATTTAGTGCTGCCTCAATTTAGAAAAGCTAGCAACAATTTCAAATTCTTTCCACCGAGTTTTAAATGACGGGGACACAGGGACGTTGTCCCAGAACAAGAGACCCCTGGGTAAGGCGGGTTCAATACGTAGACGTGCAACACCCATGGAAGCAAGCAGTCACCTTTCCAGCTGATTTAGGGTGACCAGTTAAGATAACAGCTACATCTTCATGCTGGAAAAACTAAATAGTATTTTATACACAAGAGAAGAACAGATGTGTAGTCAAGAATGATATTTCTGCACCTGCCTACATTTCCTTCTTTGTGGAAGTAGCTGGGAATTACATTGTCCGTCTTTATTTGCACAATTAGGACAAGCAGATTTCACTTTCTACTCCTGGCTTTGTAAAAAAAACAAAAAAACAAAAAACTTGCTCCCCCCTGTTGTGACTCTAGCAACCCTGAGAAAGAGCAGGTGGTCTTGTTTTGAGTGACCTTTCCCGTCGGGGGAGTCACCAGGGCCAGAGCGGCCTGAGGATAAAGCCACAGGGTCCAGCTGCTTCAACTAGTTAGCAGTAATGAGGGCAAAAAATAGGCAATAAAGATGGATCTTCTTTCTATCTCTGCCTTCCTAAAAAAAACTTTTACGCTTGTCTGTTTTGTATTTTGCCTGTCTATATGTACAGGTTTGTCTCACTTACTGTATCTTTTTAATGTAAACTTTTAGTAATTCAATTCAATCTCACATACTTCAAGCATTTCTTTTCAGGTAAATTATATTGCAGTTGTTTTCAGTTACTCCAAATTCACATAACAAACATTTTGAGACACTGATAAAAAGAAAAAAGAAAATGAAAACATAGCGTGCTGTGACCTACAGAATAATGGGCAAAAGTTACATACGCAACAAGTAAGTTACAAAAAGTAATCGCTAAAGATCTTAAGGTGGTTGTTAGGAAAATCTATGTTACTAGAGAATTCAGTGAAAGGAAAAATGTGTTCGACAAAACAATACCACTCAAGACCAATTCAAGAGATAAGAGGAGGACATTATGCAGAGATATGCGACTTAACTTTATTCTGGAGTCTAAAGGAAAAATGTAGAGTTGATCCAGAGGGGACAAGTTGCTCGAAAGCCTGAAAAGAGCTGTGACTGTCATAATTTGGGGATTAATTTTAATGTTTGTCCACTATATGTTTTGTCAGATCCAAAGTTTGGGCAGCTGTTTACCGGGACATTCTAGAGCAGGGCTGTCAAGCTCCAGTCCTCAAGGGCCGCTGTCCTGCAGTTCTTAGATGTGCCACAGGTACAAAAACGCTGGAATGAAGTGGCTTAACTACCCCCTTCTTGTCTAGCTATGTTCTCCAGAGCCTTGCTAATGACCTGATTATTGTATTCAGGTGTGGTGCAGCAGAGGCACATCTAAAAGTTGCAGGGCAGTGACCCTCCAGGACTGGAGTTTGACACCTGTGTACTAGAGCACTGTGTGCTTGCCTCTGCTGATAAGCTTTATGGAGATGCTGATTTCATCATCCAGGGTTTAGCACGTGGCAGTACTACCAAAAGTACCAATACCTTCTTTAATGACCACCACATTATGAGCGTCCTTGATTAACTAGCAAACTCGCCTGATTTAAGCTCCACAGAGTGGAATATTACGAAGAGGAAGATGAGCGACTCCAGACCCAACAAGCAGAGGAGCTGATACCCTAAAACTTTAACACCTCAGTAGCGCCATATCTTAATTCCTTCATGCCATGCTACAGTGACGCTGCAGAAATTCATGCAAAGAGAACCCAAGCCTACACTAGACGTCTGATTTTTCATATTCTGTTTTCATGCCCTGATTGACATATAGTTCCTCGCTCGTTTTTTTTTTTTTACGTCCCTACGTTTAATAAGTTTTGTCCTTTAAATTTCTCAGTGATTGCTCTCGTTAGTGGCTGTCTGCACATTGGCTTGGTCTCTTCACCACAAGGCTTAACAGGTTGCTGTAGTGCTACTGTGTGCAAGCAGAGTGCCCCAGTGACAGAGAGGGAGTGAGCATGTACAGAGCTTCAGGCGGAACATATTGATGGGGAAACTCAGACTGACTTAACACCTGTTATAACACTGGAAAAAGCCCCAGTATGCTGAGGGGTAACATTTAGTGGTGGTCCTGGGCATTTGCGGCCCACCTAAAGCACTGCCACAGTGTCGCTTTCGTAGTTTTCTCAGCACACATGCTTCTAGGTCTTTGTTTGAAATTGTTTTGTTTTTCTGTCTGGAAAAATATGTTCAGTACAGCATATGTTCTGTTTACTTTGCTTTGTGTTTTAAGCTTTCAGATTTGATTGGTTATTCAAATGACACCTCTGATTGCTTTTGTTTAACCTCTATTTTCAAGAGCACAACAAGCCAGTTGCAAACACTCGTCAAAATGCCACTGTAAGTGTGGAGTGAGTAACACTGGAGAAAAACAGCCCAGTTTTTGCTGGAAGGGTGTTTAGCAACAAATCGTCCGTAAATGCTTCTTAACTAGCAGACACCAAATAACTGTGAAACTACTGGGTGATCCTCTCTTGCCAAGAGGCACAGCACACTCTTTACTCCTGCGCCGCAGCAGTTTGACTTCCTATTCAGCAGTCACGGCAGAGTTTGCTGAACTGCAAGCTTTATGAGAAAATCACTATAAATGCTGGTACTTGATCTTTTCCCGAGGTTGTGAAGGTTATTCCACAAATCTGCCAGAGGATATGGATTAAATCTGTCCTCTGTGCCCCTTTTTTTTTTTTTTGCTAATTTTTCTCATCTTTGCAAAGTTCCTGAACTTTCGTGGGATTTTTTTTTTTTTTTTCCGCAGCTCCTAATCTACTAAATAAAAGGCCTGTGGAGATCATTAACAGATCTCAGTTCCAAAGTGATTTAATCTGGAACTTGAGGAGGGAAGCTTTTGGATTAAAAACCAGTAAATAAGATGTGTTGGTGTTTTGGCTTCCCAGAACTTGTTTCTCTTTGTCTTAGGTGAAATGATGGGGTGGTCACTCTCTACAGCTGCACATCCATTGTGTCCTGTCTTCTCCATATCCTGACAAGTATTTAAGAAAGGATCAGACACTTCTCTAGCACTAAATCATTACAATCACTACTGAGACAACTGCCACTCCCAAAGTATGTACTATGATTGATCTTTGGTGATCTTTCTCCTTCATTCTTCCGCTGCAGAATCACTCTGTTTTAGAGAGATTTTATCCTGCATTTCTCCAGCTGATCAAACTCCTTCTTCCCATAAGGACCCTCAACTTTGTGTTCAGTTTCCACAGCTCCTCTACAAAGATATCGCGTGCCTGTCTACAAAACTGTTGTCTTTATGAGCTTGATTAGCGCTTCTCCTTTGGTTTTAACCCAGGAATTTCTGTTCATATCCAATCAGCTAAAACTGGCTTTAATTTAAGTTCGAGAAAAGTGAAGAAGCCTTCTTTCAGCAAGCTGACCTGCAGCGCACAGAAACGAGAGAAAACCTTTTTTTTTTCTGTTTAGATTTTATTGGCTCTAGGCCTTTATTTAAGACTGGTCAAACAGGATAGCGTGTTGAGAGAGACAGTGAAGACATGTGGGCAAAGGTCATCAGGCTGTGACCCCAGGAGGCATCCATGATGGCCGTATCGAAGACTAAGGACTATAAGTCACTACTATCCTACTATTTTGACCCCAGGAACAATAGAAAATCTTTCTTTTTTTTTCCTTTTTTAGGAACTTGGCTTCTTCTCACCACTGCTGCTAGTCACCACCTCACCTCAGACGGCTGACTCTCCCAGGTCTGGATATCGATAGAAAACAAGCAAGTATTGGAAATTATAATCACTGCTGTAATGTCAAAGACATGTCACAATTCTCAAAATTGAAGAAAAACTGACAATATGAATTTTGCAGCACAGATGTTTTTGTGCCCTTTATGATAATGTCATGAAATGGTAATTATGTAAATGTTCTTCTCTGCCACGGCATGCCCCAGTCTTTTTACGTTCCAACAGACACAATATTTGACAGTGGGCATATCACGTAGGATGCATGCTGCTTCAATATAATCTGTAGGATTTGGATTCGGATTTAAAGCCCAGAAAACTACCACTAAACACATGCAGATGCATGCTCCAGAGCACCTAAAGTCTGATTGTAACGGGCCTCACATATTTACGAATGAAAAAACAAGCTTAAACAAAACGATTTTATTGAAATGAATAGATGTTTTTCTCGGTAACTGCTTGAGGTAATGCATTGTTAAGCTTCTGCAATCTTTGTAATAGAAGACACTGTAATGAAAAATGAAAATTCTGATGAGAAAGTCACTTCTATAAACCCAGTTAATCAATCACAAAGAGCCTACTGCATGCAGTTAGCTGAAGCATTGCACAAAAACAACTTGATTACAGTTGCTGTTGATTCAGAGAAGTGTGATGTTAAAACTGACGTGAACTGCTTGCAAATTACGAAAAGCAACAGCTGCCACACTCATTTAACACTTTGCACACTCTCCTTGTATCTACATACAAAAGCCACCGGGATCGATGTGGAGTCACAGAGTGTTCCTACAATGGGAAATCAATGACCACAAACATTCATTATGGGAAAATTGCCACAAAGGGTTTATGTTTTTTTTCTGTTTTTTACTGACCAGTGGTGAGGGTTGGACTTCTTGTAACGTCGGAGTCCACCTCTGACATAAGAGAGTGAGCTGCTGAAGTCACACCTTTTATTTACTGCAATGAGCTTTTTATGTGTGTGTGTGTGTTTTTTTTTTTGATTACTCTAAATGGATTTGCCAGTGGGAGATTCAAGCATTGTACACATCTGTATTTTTATTTTTTATTTTCCACTTTGTGGCATGAAATATTAATGCTTGTTGTGTGCGCCTCAGTCAGAATCTGACAGCTCTGAAAATACAGGCTATAGATTTAAACACAGACAAACAGAGGCGGTGTACAGAAGCTGAATTAAAACTGCAGAAACTGAACTCAACAAGTTCCTGAATATTATTTTTAACAAAAAATTTCTGAGAGGTTTTCAAGTTGCTTTCTACATTTAAGAGCTTAGATTTAATTGGTGACACACAAATGGGCAATTGCAATAAACTGTAATCTATGTCCTTATTCCACATTCCTTGTCTTTTTCCTCTGCTTTGTCTGTTTTTTCTTGTCTCTGGATAGCAATCAATAGTTATTATCTGCTGAGTGTTGCGATAGACACAGCATAGAGCCCCCCGTTCTGAGTTGATGGTGCTTTTTCATTATAGCTGACACTAGTCTAAACAAAGCAGGCCTATTTGCCTGCCACCAGACAAACACTGTCTCCATAATGGCACCAGATAAAAGAGGAGCAGAAGGGAAAATTGAATTTCACATAATGGTGAATCAGTATCTCAGGACTTTTCTCACTCCATTTTTTCCCATCTCTTACTTCATTCTTTGAAGTATTTGGCTAATACACACAAAAAAATGTGTGGATGTTATTTTCTTACATAATGTCACCAGGCTGTCCATCCCTAAATCTTTCCTACATTTCCTCCAATTTACATCCAATTTCGGGTAATTTATCATCCATCCTTCCCTTCCGTCTGTCTGTGCACTGGTTTGTCCTTCCACTCATTTATCTGGCTGCTCGGCTCACCTCATAGGAGGCGGGGTTGTTTTGTTTTTGACGGGGTTGTTGTTTCATAAAATAAATAAATGATATCTGCGCAGCAGAGTGGAAAGCATAACGAATGGCACTTGGAGAAAAGGCAATTTAGGGAGAAGTGTGCAGGCTGCCACGGCAACAGAATGGGTTTTTACTGTGAAGTATAACCAATGCATTACAAAACACATCACCAGAGGTTTATTGAAAAAGCCAAGCACACCTCGCTCCCCCCCTTTGCCCCCTTCCCCATCCAATGAAAATGCCCGACATTATCATTGCCTACATGGTTCAACGCTGAAAGTCAGTCTGAGAAAGTCGGGGCAGGCACTTATTGCTGAGGCTGAGGAGAACTTGAGGAATGACAGAGCAAGAGGTGGTCGTTTTACAATTCACTTACACATGTATGGGCAAGTACGGTTCCTGACACACAGCGTGGGGCTCTGATGTCACATCCTTTCATTTATTTACGTCCCCCAGTTTGTTATTAGTATGATGCCGGAGTACAAGGAGAATCCGTGAGAAGCACGTCGCCTATGAAAGCTGATGCATAGTGGACAAAAGAAACCCATTGAAAAGTAAAAACTAAATATTTGCACGTTATGATATCAATAAAATTAAACTAACTAAGTATCTGTGACTGCATTGTGTCTGTAATTTATTAAATGCACAATTAAATTAAATGTCACATTTGTAATTTAAAATGTTAATTTGCTGTGTCTTGAAATCAAGTGTGATTTCTGCATTCGTTTAAGTATTTCATGTTTTCTGTTCTAAAGTCCATTACGAAGTAATTTAAAGTCATCAAACAGACCCTTAATTTGATCATTTAACCTGATTAACGACTCATTTCCAGAAACATTTACCTTGTTTTTAATTGTCTGTATCATTTGATTTGTATTTCATTAAGGTTGCAGTTTGATGATGTTTTGATGTTTTTGCTCTCTTTGTGAAGCACTTAGCCATGTTTTATCTGCGAGCCAATATCATTTCCTTTTAAAACAAAGTATGTAAAATCAAGTTTATGTAATTTATTTTGACATTTATGTCATGTAGGTTTTTAATAAAACATCTTAAGATTTATATAACATAGATATATTCATTTATTTATTACATGTACTTCCACATTTTTATTTTCTCATCTAAACATGTTTACATACATATATATGTATTACATGTCGGTAATTTTGCCCATTGACACTTTAGCTGTTAAATTTCAAATACTTGAACTGTATCTGAAACAGTGACAGTAAACTTGTCTGACACTGAGAAGATGACAACTGAAGAAAATAACAGGAATTTTACTTTATGAAACCTGCAGGAAGAAATTGTAAGATTGCTTTTTTTTTTAAAGAAAGAAAAATTGCATTGATTCAAATTTGTAATAAAATATCATGGGATTAGTTGGGGTACTTTTCAACTGCTACAGCAAGAGACTTGGCTGGCCTGGTTCAGAAACACCTTTAGTTGTTCTTAGTTTACACGTTCGGTTGTTTTTTCTCATTCCTTTAGACTCAGTATACATCCTGAGGCTTATATTCTCTGTTCACTTACCAGAATAAAATTGTGCCATTACTTAATCACAACTTGTAGTAGAGAGATTGTTGCTATCATTTTTACACAAACCCCTCTGATGTAGATTGCGTGCCCTGTGCTGCACGCTTGACTTAAAATGCGGCTGCTGCAGTTATTGTTGTGAATGCAGGTGGGGTGCTATGAACAGTTGTGTTTTAACTTGTACAGAGAAAACAGCATTCGATGTACGTTACCCACGGTGTGGCTAAATGAGACCATTTAGTCAGAAACAGTCCAGTGGAAATCGTTGACCACAACAGGGAAGAATGAATGTGATGAATTGTGCTGGTAAGCCAGATTGCTCAACACAAGTGGTATATTGTTCAATTGGGTATAACGTAACAGCTTAAAAATTGTATAGTAATTAAACAGACGCCCTTAAAAGAGGGCTCCACCAGGTTAGTGACAATGCTGGTAGACTACAACTGAATCACAACTAAGTTCTTGAAGTTTAATTTACGGTGGCCTACAGGTACAAATGCGCAGCAGCGGAAAAAAATGGAAACAAAACAAGCAAATGAAATGCAGAGATTTAGATTGACATTTTAGACCCCATGGCTAAAATTGCAATTGCAAAGAATATAAAGGAAAAACATGATATAGGAATGTCAGCATTCTGCATTTCACCACATTTAAGGACAGAATGATAACTTTAATTTAAGCTGCAACAAAAACAAACAAACAAAAAAAAACCTGTGTCTCTGAATGGTTGTAAGATATGTGTGTTTTCAGGCGTGTTTAGAAGGACAGCATTTTGAAAATGATGCTAAAACCTTTATGAGAATGACAATTTTCTGTCAAAACAGCAAGAACACACCAGCGTGGAAATGAAATGTGTCGCAATAAAATGAGCACAGCCTCATTTACAGATATGACTTGCCTTTGCTGAGATTAGTTCTCAATAACGGGTTGATTTCATCCCACTCTGTTGTTCTATATAGATTTTTCTGGGCTTTGCCGAGTGGGGGGTGGGAGGGTTTTTAGTTATCACTGAGAATTATTATAGCTAGATGTATGCTCTGCTATATGCAACATGTCTTGTGCATTCAAGGAATTTACCCTGCATACTAATGAACAATGATAGCTACCTTACTGACCAACTTCACAAACCAGTCTACTTTGTTAATAACTAGCTCTCATTAAGATGGCAGAAAACTGCTAGTGTATTTTCTATTTAGGAATTTACATTGGAGAATTAATTATTTTGCCCATTGGTGGGTGTTTTTATGGCATTTTCAACAAGTGTATTGGTGCTTAAGAAGTATTTTCTTCCGTCAGGTGTATCTTCTGGGAGCTATAGAGAATGTGTTTGTAATCTCTGCAGTCCAAATACATAATGTAATGATGATAAGATAAGCTATACCACTGTGTGTTTGCTTCCTGACTAAAGGGAGGGAAAGGGAACATCTGCAATAAGTAATAACAGAGCCCCACTATCAGCAAACAGATAAATGTCCTGTAGGGGACTTTGTATATATATTACAAATTAAATGGAATACAACTCAAAAGTCGACTCTCTGTAATGCTGAAGAGATCTTCTAGATGTCACTGGTGATGGTTTTACAGGGCTTTACATTTCATGCATTTTACTTATTTTTGTAGCAGAAATGGATTATTCAGACTTTACTTTGGAGCTTGTGCAACAGTTCGGTGAAGATATTGTGGATTCCTGTCAGACTTAATACCTGCAGCCCAAATGAAGTTATGTACAAGCTTTTGTAGTTTTTCTAATTCAAAAATAGAAAACAAACCTAATATTTGACATTTTGCATTTATTTATTTATTTTGTTTTGCCACACCATTAACAAACAGAGCCCCAAACCAAATACATACCTAATTATGATGAATGTGAACTATTACACCACTAATGTGCATCAAAGCTGTTTATTAAAAATGCTTTGTGGGACAAAAAAAAAAAATCATTTAGAACCATAGTTCTCAAACTGTCTGACTGGTTGCACCTGGGCAGGTCTTGTAGCACTCAGATGACAATATTAATGTTGCTATTATTTGCAAAGTAAATATACATCCAATCCAATTATATTTGTAAAACACTTTAAAAATCAAAAGTGGACCAAAATGCTGTATGAAAAAAATGAAACATTTTAAAATGAATAAAATGCAAACATATATTTTAAAAAGAAACATTAACAAAAGCTGTGTAAAAGAGAAACATTAATACAATCAAAAGGTATGGAAAAATACGGGTTTTAGAAATGGTATTTAAAGGCAGACAGTGAGGAGGCCTGTTTGATGTGGAAAAGAAGACCATTCCATAGTTAGGACAGTGGTCTCAAACTGTGGTCGAGGCCCAGAGTCCTGCGACTTTTAAATGACTCCCTTGGCCTACACACTTGAAATAAGTGGCTATACTGCTTCACTAGCATGCAGTTAAGCTCCACAGAGCTCAGCTGATGAGCTAATATTAGAGCCAGGTGTCCTGAAACAGAAAGAAATCTAAAGGTTGCAGGACACTGACCCATGAGACTCCTGGTTTAGGAGCTACCGCAACAAAGGCATGGCCACCTCTAAGCTTGAATTTTGTTATTGGTAATCTCAGGAGCGGTGAACTGAGACACAGGAGACGGAAAGATAAAGCTTGATATCCTCTGTTCTCTGGGACCACAATGGAGGAAGACATATGCAAACACCTGTAGCCCAGAAGGCCTAGAGCCGTAGCATAAATGTATACAGAAAACAACTGAAGAAAACATACCTACTTAATTGTGCTATAAAATGATACTGTGTGTCTGGAAAATATTACCCCCCCCCCAATCCTATTTAATCCTAAATTTTGTTTTTAAACATTGAAGCAATATCAGTGTTTTTACATGTGACTGCATTGTAAAACTTTTCATAATCAGGAAACAAATTAGTGAGATCGTTTTGGTCTATAAGGGAAGGTTCAGGTATCATATGCTCATCCTCTATAAAAGTTTAAAACTTTTCCTCTTCAGTTTTTAGTATCCATCCCTTTTTGTGAATAAAGGTGTCTGTCTTTTGAGTTGTCATCACAAAACTGCAGAAAATTGATTTTTCTTTTTTTTTTTTTTTTTTTTTTACATTCAAAAGCAGGAGCATCACAATACATGGTCCTTACCCATTATTGATTATCCTTCAACATATTTTGACATGACCTCTTTGGAGAATTCTTCCAAAAAAGAAAATAAAGAAGAATAGAGAAACTGTTTTTACAAATCAGTAGAAGTATATACCATAACTAATGCCTCCAGCTAACGGCGAAGAGGGTTTGCAGCTACACAGAGCACAAATAAATCACTTTTCAAAATGCATTTGCATTATCAATGTGACAAAATGAATGTGACAGTGAAGAAGATAACCTCTAAAGTACCCCCAAACCGTATTACTCAACTTAAAGTCTGCTTAGTAGATTGATGGTCATTATCACTATTTTCTACCTTATCATAAAGCTAACCATTATCAGAACATGTCTAACCCTAAACCTAATGCCGAACCCAAAAACAGCACTGCTCTCTTTTAGGGCACAAGCTTTTGGTCCCGTCAGGAACAACTGATCCTCACAATGTAATATTTGTTGGAAAAATTGACCTCACAAGGGGAGAATTGATAAAATGCATACACACATTTCTATTTCTAGTACATTAAAGCTATTACAATAACAAAGCAGTTTTATAAGTCTGCCTTACCTAAACTCACACTAGGTCTGCTCCCCCCAACTACTTCTCATTGAGTATTTGGAGAATGTCACTTAAATTCAATTATTTGTATCGACTGAATAAACTGAGTGAACAGACATGGGTCCCCACAACGTAACTAAAACTCATGAAAATTCAAAGGTGCAAAGAGATGGTCACCTTCATGCTCAGTGGGATGCTTCCTGAAGCACAAAAATGTTACCAAAACATTGTCATTCTGTGCAAAGACAGAGGCCAAAGGCCAGAGAAAGGGCAGTACACCCCAGCCAGGGAGGCTGGAAGGAAAGAAGTATTTCTTCTTTTAGAGAGCAATTGTGTTTATAAAAAGATTTATGAATAAGTGATGTAGCATACCTTTAAGCTTTTGTGTGAGGCTTTTAAAAAAGTGAATTAGGAAAAAGAGGAAGACAGTTATGCATTGCACAAACAAATACGTTAATCTCTTGTGAATATGATCACGTATTGTATGTGCTGTGTAATCCTGGTTTAAGCTAATTGATATTTGGATTAAACATTTGATTTTACCCTTAAATAACTATTTACTTTTTCTGGTTAGGATCTCAAAGTATTTTTTACATCCCGCCATAAACAGAAAATGTGGCAACCAGATTTTTTTTTTCTTTTCCTTCATCTTGCATGTCATGAAGTTTGCAATGACATTGGCAAAACTGCAGAAAATTCATGCCAATGTTTTCAGTGGCCCTAATTATTCACTAGAAATGTGTTGTCTGTTTGTCCTGATAAGCAATTGGCACATTCTTTTTGCTACAATCATATGAGCAGAGCTGATTTTGCTTGCAACACTTCGGTTTCTGCTCATAACCAGTGTCCTCTGTCTCACACGCTCTTAAACTTAAATGTGTTCTGGTTTCATTTAAATTTATTAAGAAATGCTAATACTAAGCAATTTATTTTCTTTTTGTTTTTCAGCTTGCAACGATACTTAAGAAATCTGCAACTTTCTATAAAAAAAAAAAAAATTGACACAACTTTAGAAAATTACTGGTTAAAGTATTTCAACAATCTTTGTTTTTTAGGGCTGAAGCTGAAGGCTTAAACTGCATGCACTGATAGATAACAGGTGTGTGGTCCTCCATTGTGGGCATTTGTATTCCCAACACTTTATTTAAGAACATGTGTGTGCGAGAGCAGGAGGATAAAAAAAGACAGGCCAATCAATTAGGCTTTCAAGCGCTCTGCTTTGCTTGCTCCCCACTAATCAGATACAACCCTAATTCTTTGCCAAAAAGCACACACAAGGAGCCCACCATAGTGAAGAGTGAGACACAGCCATGTCAAATCATCAAGGAGCCAATGGGAGACGCCACTTGGATATTTTTGGTGTCCAACTGGAAGATCCAACGTTGGAAATGCCCACCTCAGAGACACTTTCACATCTTCCCTAGTGGTGGTAAAGTGGATGTTTAGAAAGCAGTGTAAACTTCAGAGCAATCCTCCTGTGTAATGATCCGACAGCTGTGACCTTCACGGGAATGTGTCCAATGACCTCACAGGGGGGAATGCTCTATAATCGGACAAGCATCTCTTCTGAAAATGCAGTAAAAAACAAGGCATGATTGACTAGAAGTGGAGAGAAGCTATAGGAGACGGTAATTTATCTGGGTCTAAGCTTCCTAAACAGAGTCGGGGTTGTGTCTGGATAAGGTTAGGGTAGAGACTTGTAACAGATTAGGAGTGCATCATACACAAAGATGGAAATCACAGTGCATTATGAAAGCAAACAATGCTGAACATCCCATTTGGCTCCTTCCGAAAGGAACAAAGAAACCTTGAAATTTCTCTTTTTTTTCCTGAGTTTTTTGAAAATGGGTTAAAAACTACAATTTCATACAAAGTTGGGAATGTGGATTGTTATGCTATTTTGCAGAAAACTCTTGCAGTTCCATGCAGGATTATTCATGTCCCTTTACAGTAACTTTCCAACAGTGATCAGTTTGATCAAATTACAACCCCGATCTTGGATGTATTTTTTCATAATTTTTATGTGATTGACCAACATAAAATAATGCACACTTATTTATATACTGAAAGGAAAATAATGCTAACTGTCACAATATTGTTTATTTAATGAAAATATAAAAAGTAAGAAATGTATTTGTGTTTAACAAATTTATCCCTAAATAAAATCAAGTACTGTCAACTATTTTTGAAAAGTCTCCCAATTAGTAAGTAAAGCTTTTTGTTAGAAAGCATTAGTGAACAAACATTAAGACCATGAAACACGCCAGACGTCACAGTTCTGGATTGAACTTTCAACGTTCCTGAGAGAACTGCTGAAAGTACTTTCAGGAATGTACTTTCAACATTGCACCATATCTGCAGTAGTTTGCAATTATTTTGCAAACTACTTCACCATTTCATCTGTTAATGAAACCAGAACTGTTAATGAAGCTTGAGATAGACTGGCAAAGAGAGTACAGGCAAAAGGTCCATGGCAACTTAGGAGTAGCTGCAGAGATCCACAGCTCAGGTGAAAAAATTCTGTTGACATTACAATTATCAATCTAGTTTTATGGAAGAGTGGCAATAATAATGATGACACAAAATTTCCAGCTTGCCATAAAAGGAAAGCAGAGAACATGTGGCAGAAGGTGCCCTTGTGAGATGAGATTAAATTTAACCTGCAATACAAAACGCTATTTATGGTGAAATACAAACACTTCAAGACAGAGTTATCCCCAAAACATGAAAGTGGGAGGCTGTTAGGGGCTAGAAAGAAGATAGGTGGAGCAACATTTGGGGCTACCCTGGAAGAAAGCTGTTCAAACCTTTGTTGAAGCACTCTGGGTAACGGGTATCCCAGCTGTCCAATTTTGAACCTGTATATGACTTTTGTTAGAAAATTCCAATAAAACATGTTGAATTTCATGGTGGTCGTGGATCAAAACTTGGAAAATTTCAGAGTGTACTGTATAAATATTTTTGCAAACTACTGCACCAAAAACAGCGTATCATTTTTCCTATAGGGCAGAACTTCTCATTAATCTAGTGCAAAGGAGTTACTCAGTAGATGTCTCAGGTTTCGCTGTGCTGACCAGAGGTGAATTGTGAGGCCTGTGGCACAGTTTCGTTTACCATACTGTGAATGTAATTAAATCCAAGCCCTGCCAGTGTTTACTGGCAAGAAAGAGAGAGCCTCTTTCTGCTCCTCAAACAGCCGTCCATCTGTCTGATTGGATTTTGGTCTCAGGCAGTTGCAGACATGACACAAGCACTGGAGGAGGCACGCCAGACTGAAATCTCCAACTAGTGTCATGCTGTGTTTTTATTTTATTTTTTTATACAATATGACCTAGCCGGGAGGGATTCAGACACAGAAGCAAAAAAAAAAAAAAACAACAAAAAAACAACAACAACATAATGCTGTTTCTGTTTGCTTACTGATGTAAACACAATAAGAGCGGTTATAATCCCCCACAGGTTAACACAGACAAGTGTTTATACTGTGATGGTTTTTCTTGATAGAGCTCCGCTTTGACAGATAACAAATACAGTGCAGACCATAAAACGTTTAGTGTCAAGAGAGTATTGAAAGGGGCAAAGGCGCACACATTCACAGTCAAGTGGGTTTAATGGCTTAATGGTAGAGCGAACCAATAGAAAAATAGCAGCATTGAGACACAGATCACATTTTAATTGATTCTTTTGACAACATAATGCATAACAGAGGCAACACTTAAGTCTCCTCTGTCTGGTATGGCTTTGCAGTGCTGTTAAGGACGACAGCACTTTTAACACTAATTATTTCTAATGTTTAAAGTACTTATTTAAACTGACAAAACGTTTCTAAAGTTGATCTTGTTTTTCCAACTGTTCTGATGTCTGTTGTCCCATTTTATTTTTTTTCCTTCATGCACTCGTCAGTTGAAGCATTAGTTATGTGAAATAAGTGCAGCTGATATCTCTGTGGATTTTGATCCTTTTCCAGTAGTTTGCATATGTGAACAAAAACCTTTTAAAATACATAAAAAAATAGTTTTACCTTTTACCAGCACTGAATCCCCAACAGACCATTTAGGAGAATGTGAATGCAGTTTGACTGTTAAAAATGGGCTTGCAAATAGATATGGATTTCCTTCAAATGTATGTGTCAGCTGGATCTTAAAAATGAGAAATTTACAAAGGTAAATAGATTTAATAAATGTTTTATTTTTTTTTTTTTTGTGGTGAAACACATTAAAAATAATAGAAGGAAAATCTCCCCTGTCAGATACCCTGTGATTAACGAACGGTTGGTAGTAATAACTACATAACGGTTAACTTTATTGCTAAAATTAAGCTAAAATTTTGCAGTTCTAAAATGACATAATTAAAAACAATATATGGCTGTGGATACTTTTGCTAGACAAAATGTGAAGTTTGTAATTTTACTCAACCATGCTGTACAAACATTTATTCAGTTGTATTACTGATTATATTATTTTTTTTCTTTCAATGTTTCTCTGCAAACTTTATCTTGATATATGTTATTTTAAATAGTTTCCTAAAGTTAAACCAAAGCAATTCTTTTAATTTGACGATTCATCCGATTAACTTTTCAAACTGCATGAATTCCACCTGACAATCTACCACGATTTTGTTGACTTGTCATGTAATAGATCAGAATACAACCCCGGAGTTGACTGGACAGTTCTACGTCTCAATAAAGATACTGAAATAACATGGAATCCCCATGTAGACATTGGGCTTCATTTACATTTACTTTATGTTTGAACAGTTTTCCTCAATCCTTTTTTTCACCTTGAGATATAAAGTCCTCTTTGGCCCATATAACAGCCTCACCTTTGTTTTTTCTTTCCCTCCCATTTTTCCCTTCATTGCCTTTCTCTCTTTTCTCCTCATTTGTCACTGTCTTGCAATGAGGACTCCCCCCACAAGCTCTCTGCTCAACCAAATGTCGGCATTCATCACATCAGCCAGGAACAACTCAACAGGCCCTCTAGCACGGCGTATTAGAGAGCAAGATGGGATGAGAGATGATGAAGCTTTGAACCAATTTCTTGCTGCCATAAATGGAAGTAAAGTGTTGAAGTCCTCTGACAAAATCTCATACAACGTATGAAATCAGTATTTTCCAGATTCACCTTCGTAGGGTAATGAGAAATTCTTCTTTGCAAAGGGAGAATCTGATGTCATATTTACCTCAGACTAAGGTGAAATGTAGAGAAAAAAAATAGAAAATGAAACAAAAGGCTAATATTATATTGGTACATTAAAATAAATGTATGTTTATTAATTTATCTTTTTTTATTTTATTTTCACAATCCCTTAAGCATACTGACGATTCTGGCTTTCCATGCACACTTTAAATAATCTGCAGTATGCATGGCACAGAGGAAACACGAATAATATATATATATATTTTTTTTCCTGTGTAGAGAAAAGTTAATGTAATCCTGACATGTAGGGATTTGCATGTTCTGCAGCATCCTCCCTCTCTCCCAAAACATATGTTAGGTTATCTTGTTGTTTTGAGCCTCCAATAGTAGTAAGTTTATCCATCCACCCATCCATTATACAACACGCTTTATCCCTTATGGGGCTGCTAGAGGTGCTGGTGTCTATCTCCAGAGGCCAATGGGGTAGAGGCGGAGTTCACCCTGGACAGGTCATCAGTCCATCACAGAGCAACTCAGAGACAAACCAGACAAACAATCATCAAGGAGTCAATAAGGAGAATTTAGAGAGACCAGTCAAACTCTTAAGTAAACTTTAAGGCGAGAGACTATGCGTGAACACCAGGTTTTTGGAGAATTAAACTGCAAACAGATTTTCAAACTGTGAGCCAAACTTTACTTCCATATGTAGAAACAAGATGTTAAAGTTCCTGCTTTGAGATGGTGTTAAACCTAACACTTCCTTGTCAAATAAAAACCCTTTCCAATTTCAAATTAAACTGTTCAGGGATCTTCCCATCACCAAGGATTTAAAACACAACCACATAATTATGCAAGGGAAATATACGAATAAGCTATTTGGTCAAGACCTTTCCATGGTAAACAATATTCTTAAACTGATCTGAAGTGTTAATCTCAGCAAATGTCTTTTATTGTCTATGATATGTGCTGGGGTTTGAAAACATCCTCAAGCAAATCCTGTAGCAAATGCAACCTCAGTAAAATACTTGTTGGACTTATCTATTTTTAATTAAAACCTGAATAGTTTTTTTCAAAACAGATAACAAACATCTGTGATTTATGACATTCATGATAGAAGCAGCGGAAAGACCACTCAGTCTTCAGCAAAGTGACTTTAAGTATTAGCATTTTCAAGCCTTTTCAATAACTGCTTGAGAGAAAAAAGTGACTCATAGAGCAAGTACATGAAAATGGATATATGACATTCAAGATTGAAATTCTCAATAAATGAACTCAGTGGTACCACAATAAACATGCATAATTACATTCAGGCCCTCCCTAACATGACGGAAAGGGGAGGATTAAAGTGTCATCTTGTGTTTTTAGCAGTTTTACAGGAACATTGTAATGTCACAGTATTCACAAACAAAACAGAAAGTCTCGCAGCATATGGTGCCCTTCTCTTATTTTTATACAATGTGATAACTTTGACGCTTTTTAGCAGCTTTACAAGCAACAGCTGAGCTAAGGAAATAGTTTTATGTGAATCAGACTCTATGTAGTTAATGTTAGTTGTGTGTGCAAGACGACTAAACAGTGAAATTCGATCAAAAGTGGTTCATCTTTTAGTTATGCAAAAAAAGTTATTGCAGCTTTTTTTATTTTGAATTTTTTCACCCTTCTAACAAATATGGTTGTGCTTCAGTTGAACTGTACAAAGTACTAGATGAAAAAATACTGAAAACTCAAGGTGAGTTATTTTTTTCACCTCACAAAACATGGCCATTTGAGAGGAATGTGTACACTTTTGATACAAACTTTAGATACAACCTTCTTTCAAATCACCATTTCCTTTCATGATCCACACCTGAGCCACCTCAGGAGGTTGTCATAAACCCGTCTGCCCTATGGACAGGCAGTATGCAATTGTGGAACCTGTGTGACACAGAACAAAAGAGTCTACTGATGCACACAGAGCGGAGATGTGGCATCATCCTTTAGTTTCTATCTTATTTGAGCTTTATGTTAATCAGTAGAATTTATGACACCATTTTTAACCAGAACGATTTCCATTTTACAAATCTATTGTTTGTCCGTTACATTCTCATACATTTATGTAAGGACCGGTTCTCATTCATACATAAGATTTTGTTGGCAATTACTGCCCATGCATTAAATCCAAGAGAAATTTAACCTGCTTGTGATTCCTTCACTTTGATTGCGTGCTGAAATACAGACCCCTCCCCATGCCCCATTCTTAATGATTCTTAGTGATTGTAGATCATCCAGTAGAAATTGCAATGAAGATAGCACATGCTAGCTTGATGTTCTTCCATTTTACCACAGTAATCAATTACTTCCACCTCCAGGTCAAAACTGGTAATAGAATTCTTCAAAATGTTACTTTTTAGTCTCACATAGCCTGAATAAAATGAAGCTCTTGTAAAAGACTTTCTCTTTGGTCTGGAGGGAGCAGAATTATACCTTATGTGGTCCATCATCAGCTGACTAAGCTCTACCATTTGGTACCACAGTGTAACAGTTTTGGCCAGCTTCAAACTGAGGACAAAAATTAAGGTAAAAACATTTTTACATTTCTTATGGGTCCCATATGGTCTAGCGGTTAGGATTCCTGGTTTTCACCTAGGTGGCCTGGGTTCAACTCCCGGTATGGGAACTTCTTGTCTCTACAATTTACCTGAGGATAAATCCCAATAAATTTATTATTTCTCAGAATTTTTGAGTGTGAATTAAAATCCTTAGTACGAAGGTTGAACTTTTTTTTTGTTTTAGAAATAAACAATTACACACTGTCTTTATTTCTGTCATTTCGCACCGTGAGTCCGAACCACATGTGCGAAGCTTATAGTCAGTCTGTTTTCATTGTGCATAGTGTTCAGCCTTTGAACTATAGTGGTGAACCTGGTCACCTATAGCAGTATGATGATAAGTTTTAGTTATTGCACTATTTTGGTGGGCCATATTTAGCTGCACTGATGTTTAGCAAGGGCAAGCCTAGCTATGTAAGCATACTGGTTTGTTATTGTGTTACTGGTTTAATGTCACAATGCTGGGTAGAAACTAACAGTCTTGCTTTGGCAGTCCTGGTTAAATTTCTTCAGGAATTTAATTTGTCTAGGTATATACATACAACCTTATGTGGTCCATCAACTGACCAAGCTCCACACCAAGCATCCTACAGTGTTCCGGTTTCAGCCATCCTCAAAAATGGGATCAAAAATTAAGATAAAAAAAGTTTTCACAGTTCTTATGGGTCCCATATGGTCTAGCGGTTAGGATTCCTGGTTTTCACCCAGGCGGCCCGGGTTCAACTCCCGGTATGGGAACTTCTTGTTTCTACAATTTACCTGAGGATAAATCCCAAAGGGATGAATGAAGTATCTAAAAACTTGACTCATCTATGTTTGCATCAAAAAAAATCTGCAAGAGTCAACAATATGTCAAACAAGAAGGCTTCACTTTCACATCTCGGGCTTACATTACCTGAGACATTACACAGTTATCTCAAGGCAACTTCACATTAATAATGCTGTGCAAGACAGACATAACTTACAAGAAATATTATGGAAATTTAATATTGCTCCATCCTCACCAGTTTCACAACCAGTTTCATTCTTAATGTATTACGTCAACGTTAATGCGGCCCGAACCGCTGCGTGCACCCCCACAAAAGTGGTATTAAAACGTTCAGCTTGATCCCAAGAAGGAAGTTACTACTTTTAGTGGGATTCTGAGTTAAAATGGCGACATAAATGGCGAAAAACGAGGCAGGGTGTCTCACAGAGACAGGAATCTTTCTCTCTGACACACACATACACAGCACTACGGAAGAGGATTAGGGCCACTGGAAAGAATAAAAAAACAAATCTGACTTTAATCTCAGAATTCTGAGATTAAATTCTGGCCACAAATATCGCTCCTTTGGTCTCAAAGTCGGTCATGACATTGATACCCATACCTGCTCCCATAAGATGTTTTCAAAATTTTGCTAGGGCTTACGGTTTTTTGTCAGGCTCCTTGAGACCGACGCTTGGTGTCTCACAAGGATAGAAACTCTCTCTACCATTCTGATAGAGCCAGCCCAGATGGCGATCGTTAATTACCATACCAACGGGGCCCAGACAGAGGCAGTGAGAAGTCTCTAGCGTCCTAAGGGTACCAGTCTCGGCCATCCTGACAATGAGGTCAAAAATTAAAGTGTAACAGTCTTCACAGTTCTTATGGGTCCCATATGGTCTAGCGGTTAGGATTCCTGGTTTTCACCCAGGTGGCCCGGGTTCAACTCCCGGTATGGGAACTTCTTGTCTCTACAATTTACCTGAGGATAAATCCCAATAAATTTATTATTTCTCAGAATTTTTGAGTGTGAATTAAAATCCTTAGTACGAAGTTTG
Source organism: Poecilia mexicana (assembly GCF_051168715.1). NCBI lineage: Eukaryota > Metazoa > Chordata > Actinopteri > Cyprinodontiformes > Poeciliidae > Poecilia > Poecilia mexicana. The sequence goes on along the minus strand of NW_028263386.1, from coordinate 17,014,196 downwards.
AACTTTTTTTTTTTTTTTTTTAGAAATAAACAATTACCCACTGTCTTTATTGCTGTCATTTTGCACCGTGAGTCAGAACCACATGTGCGAAGCTTATAGTCAGTCTGTTTTCATGGTGCATACTATATTGGTGAACCTGGTCACCTATAGCAGTATGATGATAAGTTTTAGTTATTGCACTATTTTGTTGGGCCATATTTAGCTGCACTGGTGTTTAGCAAGGGCAAGCCTAGCTATTTGAGCATACTGGTTTGTTATTGTGTTACTGGTTTAGTGTCACAATGCTGGGTAGAAATAACAGTCTTTCTTTGGCAGTCCCAGTTAAATTTCTTTAGGAATTTAATTTGTCTTGGTATATACATACAACCTTATGTGGTCCATCAACTGACCAAGCTCCACACCAAGCGTCTTACAGTGTTCCAGTTTCAGCCATCCTCAAAATGGGATCAAAAATTAAGATAAAAACAGTTTTCACAGTTCTTATGGGTCCCATATGGTCTAGCGGTTAGGATTCCTGGTTTTCACCCAGGCGGCCCGGGTTCGACTCCCGGTATGGGAACCTCTTGTTTCTACAATTTCCCTGAGAGTAAATCCCAAAGGGATGAATAAAGTATCTAGAAACTTGACTCATCTATATTTGCATCAAAAAAAATGTGCAGAGGCAGTGAGAAGGCTCAGAGAGAGGTCTCGCAATGCATTGTGGGAAAATACATATTTCCTGTGACTATTCATATTTTGCTTACATAAATTTATTATTTCTCAGAATTTTTGAGTGTGATCCTTAGTACGAAGGTTGAACATTTTGTTTTAGAAATAAACAATTACCCACTGTCTTTATTTCTGTTATTTCTCAACGTGAGTCAGAACCACATGTGCGAAGCTTATCATCAGTCTGTTTTCATTGTGTATAGTGTTTAGTCTTTGAACTGTAGTGATGAACCTGGTCACTTATAGCACTATGATGACAGACTTGTTATAAATTTTAGTTATTGCACTGTTGTGGTGGACCATATTTAGCTGCACTAATGTTTACCAAGGGCAAGCCTAGCTATGTAAGCATACTGGTTTGTTATTGTGTTACTGGTTTAATGTCACAATGCTGGGTAGAAACTAACAGTCTTGCTTTGGCAGTCCCAGTTAAATTTCTTCAGGAATTTAATTTGTCTAGGTATATACATACAACCTTATGTGGTCCATCAACTGACCAAGCTCCACACCAAGCATCCTACAGTGTTCCAGTTTCAGCCATCCTCAAAAATGGGATCAAAAATTAAGATAAAAAAAGTTTTCACAGTTCTTATGGGTCCCATATGGTCTAGCGGTTAGGATTCCTGGTTTTCACCCAGGCGGCCCGGGTTCAACTCCCGGTATGGGAACTTCTTGTTTCTACAATTTACCTGAGGATAAATCCCAAAGGGATGAATGAAGTATCTAAAAACTTGACTCATCTATGTTTGCATCAAAAAAAATCTGCAAGAGTCAACAATATGTCAAACAAGAAGGCTTCACTTTCACATCTCGGGCTTACATTACCTGAGACATTACACAGTTATCTCAAGGCAACTTCACATTAATAATGCTGTGCAAGACAGACATAACTTACAAGAAATATTATGGAAATTTAATATTGCTCCATCCTCACCAGTTTCACAACCAGTTTCATTCTTAATGTATTACGTCAACGTTAATGCGGCCCGAACCGCTGCGTGCACCCCCACAAAAGTGGTATTAAAACGTTCAGCTTGATCCCAAGAAGGAAGTTACTACTTTTAGTGGGATTCTGAGTTAAAATGGCGACATAAATGGCGAAAAACGAGGCAGGGTGTCTCACAGAGACAGGAATCTTTCTCTCTGACACACACATACACAGCACTACGGAAGAGGATTAGGGCCACTGGAAAGAATAAAAAAACAAATCTGACTTTAATCTCAGAATTCTGAGATTAAATTCTGGCCACAAATATCGCTCCTTTGGTCTCAAAGTTGGTCATGACATTGATACCCATACCTGCTCCCATAAGATGTTTTCAAAATTTTGCTAGGGCTTACGGTTTTTTGTCAGGCTCCTTGAGACCGACGCTTGGTGTCTCACAAGGATAGAAACTCTCTCTACCATTCTGATAGAGCCAGCCCAGATGGCGATCGTTAATTACCATACCAACGGGGCCCAGACAGAGGCAGTGAGAAGTCTCTAGCGTCCTAAGGGTACCAGTCTCGGCCATCCTGACAATGAGGTCAAAAATTAAAGTGTAACAGTCTTCACAGTTCTTATGGGTCCCATATGGTCTAGCAGTTAGGATTCCTGGTTTTCACCCAGGTGGCCCGGGTTCAACTCCCGGTATGGGAACCTCTTGTCTCTACAATTTACCTGAGGATAAATCCCAGTAAATTTATTATTTCTCAGAATTTTTGAGTGTGAATTAAAATCCTTAGTACGAAGTTTGAACTTTTTTGTTTTTTTTTTTAGAAATTAACAATTACCCACTGTCTTTATTGCTGTCATTTTGCACCGTGAGTCAGAACCACATGTGCGAAGCTTATAGTCAGTCTGTTTTCATGGTGCATACTATATTGGTGAACCTGGTCACCTATAGCAGTATGATGATAAGTTTTAGTTATTGCACTATTTTGTTGGGCCATATTTAGCTGCACTGGTGTTTAGCAAGGGCAAGCCTAGCTATTTGAGCATACTGGTTTGTTATTGTGTTACTGGTTTAGTGTCACAATGCTGGGTAGAAATAACAGTCTTTCTTTGGCAGTCCCAGTTAAATTTCTTTAGGAATTTAATTTGTCTTGGTATATACATACAACCTTATGTGGTCCATCAACTGACCAAGCTCCACACCAAGCGTCTTACAGTGTTCCAGTTTCAGCCATCCTCAAAATGGGATCAAAAATTAAGATAAAAACAGTTTTCACAGTTCTTATGGGTCCCATATGGTCTAGCGGTTAGGATTCCTGGTTTTCACCCAGGCGGCCCGGGTTCGACTCCCGGTATGGGAACTTCTTGTTTCTACAATTTCCCTGAGAGTAAATCCCAAAGGGATGAATAAAGTATCTAAAAACTTGACTCATCTATATTTGCATCAAAAAAAATGTGCAGAGGCAGTGAGAAGGCTCAGAGAGAGGTCTCGCAATGCATTGTGGGAAAATACATATTTCCTGTGACTATTCATATTTTGCTTACATAAATTTATTATTTCTCAGAATTTTTGAGTGTGATCCTTAGTACGAAGGTTGAACATTTTGTTTTAGAAATAAACAATTACCCACTGTCTTTATTTCTGTTATTTCTCAACGTGAGTCAGAACCACATGTGCGAAGCTTATCATCAGTCTGTTTTCATTGTGTATAGTGTTTAGTCTTTGAACTGTAGTGATGAACCTGGTCACTTATAGCACTATGATGACAGACTTGTTATAAATTTTAGTTATTGCACTGTTGTGGTGGACCATATTTAGCTGCACTAATGTTTACCAAGGGCAAGCCTAGCTATGTAAGCATACTGGTTTGTTATTGTGTTACTGGTTTAATGTCACAATGCTGGGTAGAAACTAACAGTCTTGCTTTGGCAGTCCCAGTTAAATTTCTTCAGGAATTTAATTTGTCTAGGTATATACATACAACCTTATGTGGTCCATCAACTGACCAAGCTCCACACCAAGCATCCTACAGTGTTCCAGTTTCAGCCATCCTCAAAAATGGGATCAAAAATTAAGATAAAAAAAGTTTTCACAGTTCTTATGGGTCCCATATGGTCTAGCGGTTAGGATTCCTGGTTTTCACCCAGGCGGCCCAGGTTCAACTCCCGGTATGGGAACTTCTTGTTTCTACAATTTACCTGAGGATAAATCCCAAAGGGATGAATGAAGTATCTAAAAACTTGACTCATCTATGTTTGCATCAAAAAAAATCTGCAAGAGTCAACAATATGTCAAACAAGAAGGCTTCACTTTCACATCTCGGGCTTACATTACCTGAGACATTACACAGTTATCTCAAGGCAACTTCACATTAATAATGCTGTGCAAGACAGACATAACTTACAAGAAATATTATGGAAATTTAATATTGCTCCATCCTCACCAGTTTCACAACCAGTTTCATTCTTAATGTATTACGTCAACGTTAATGCGGCCCGAACCGCTGCGTGCACCCCCACAAAAGTGGTATTAAAACGTTCAGCTTGATCCCAAGAAGGAAGTTACTACTTTTAGTGGGATTCTGAGTTAAAATGGCGACATAAATGGCGAAAAACGAGGCAGGGTGTCTCACAGAGACAGGAATCTTTCTCTCTGACACACACATACACAGCACTACGGAAGAGGATTAGGGCCACTGGAAAGAATAAAAAAACAAATCTGACTTTAATCTCAGAATTCTGAGATTAAATTCTGGCCACAAATATCGCTCCTTTGGTCTCAAAGTTGGTCATGACATTGATACCCATACCTGCTCCCATAAGATGTTTTCAAAATTTTGCTAGGGCTTACGGTTTTTTGTCAGGCTCCTTGAGACCGACGCTTGGTGTCTCACAAGGATAGAAACTCTCTCTACCATTCTGATAGAGCCAGCCCAGATGGCGATCGTTAATTACCATACCAACGGGGCCCAGACAGAGGCAGTGAGAAGTCTCTAGCGTCCTAAGGGTACCAGTCTCGGCCATCCTGACAATGAGGTCAAAAATTAAAGTGTAACAGTCTTCACAGTTCTTATGGGTCCCATATGGTCTAGCAGTTAGGATTCCTGGTTTTCACCCAGGTGGCCCGGGTTCAACTCCCGGTATGGGAACTTCTTGTCTCTACAATTTACCTGAGGATAAATCCCAGTAAATTTATTATTTCTCAGAATTTTTGAGTGTGAATTAAAATCCTTAGTACGAAGTTTGAACTTTTTTGTTTTTTTTTTTAGAAATAAACAATTACCCACTGTCTTTATTGCTGTCATTTTGCACCGTGAGTCAGAACCACATGTGCGAAGCTTATAGTCAGTCTGTTTTCATGGTGCATACTATATTGGTGAACCTGGTCACCTATAGCAGTATGATGATAAGTTTTAGTTATTGCACTATTTTGTTGGGCCATATTTAGCTGCACTGGTGTTTAGCAAGGGCAAGCCTAGCTATTTGAGCATACTGGTTTGTTATTGTGTTACTGGTTTAGTGTCACAATGCTGGGTAGAAATAACAGTCTTTCTTTGGCAGTCCCAGTTAAATTTCTTTAGGAATTTAATTTGTCTTGGTATATACATACAACCTTATGTGGTCCATCAACTGACCAAGCTCCACACCAAGCGTCTTACAGTGTTCCAGTTTCAGCCATCCTCAAAATGGGATCAAAAATTAAGATAAAAACAGTTTTCACAGTTCTTATGGGTCCCATATGGTCTAGCGGTTAGGATTCCTGGTTTTCACCCAGGCGGCCCGGGTTCGACTCCCGGTATGGGAACTTCTTGTTTCTACAATTTCCCTGAGAGTAAATCCCAAAGGGATGAATAAAGTATCTAAAAACTTGACTCATCTATATTTGCATCAAAAAAAATGTGCAGAGGCAGTGAGAAGGCTCAGAGAGAGGTCTCGCAATGCATTGTGGGAAAATACATATTTCCTGTGACTATTCATATTTTGCTTACATAAATTTATTATTTCTCAGAATTTTTGAGTGTGATCCTTAGTACGAAGGTTGAACATTTTGTTTTAGAAATAAACAATTACCCACTGTCTTTATTTCTGTTATTTCTCAACGTGAGTCAGAACCACATGTGCGAAGCTTATCATCAGTCTGTTTTCATTGTGTATAGTGTTTAGTCTTTGAACTGTAGTGATGAACCTGGTCACTTATAGCACTATGATGACAGACTTGTTATAAATTTTAGTTATTGCACTGTTGTGGTGGACCATATTTAGCTGCACTAATGTTTACCAAGGGCAAGCCTAGCTATGTAAGCATACTGGTTTGTTATTGTGTTACTGGTTTAATGTCACAATGCTGGGTAGAAACTAACAGTCTTGCTTTGGCAGTCCCAGTTAAATTTCTTCAGGAATTTAATTTGTCTAGGTATATACATACAACCTTATGTGGTCCATCAACTGACCAAGCTCCACACCAAGCATCCTACAGTGTTCCAGTTTCAGCCATCCTCAAAAATGGGATCAAAAATTAAGATAAAAAAAGTTTTCACAGTTCTTATGGGTCCCATATGGTCTAGCGGTTAGGATTCCTGGTTTTCACCCAGGCGGCCCAGGTTCAACTCCCGGTATGGGAACTTCTTGTTTCTACAATTTACCTGAGGATAAATCCCAAAGGGATGAATGAAGTATCTAAAAACTTGACTCATCTATGTTTGCATCAAAAAAAATCTGCAAGAGTCAACAATATGTCAAACAAGAAGGCTTCACTTTCACATCTCGGGCTTACATTACCTGAGACATTACACAGTTATCTCAAGGCAACTTCACATTAATAATGCTGTGCAAGACAGACATAACTTACAAGAAATATTATGGAAATTTAATATTGCTCCATCCTCACCAGTTTCACAACCAGTTTCATTCTTAATGTATTACGTCAACGTTAATGCGGCCCGAACCGCTGCGTGCACCCCCACAAAAGTGGTATTAAAACGTTCAGCTTGATCCCAAGAAGGAAGTTACTACTTTTAGTGGGATTCTGAGTTAAAATGGCGACATAAATGGCGAAAAACGAGGCAGGGTGTCTCACAGAGACAGGAATCTTTCTCTCTGACACACACATACACAGCACTACGGAAGAGGATTAGGGCCACTGGAAAGAATAAAAAAACAAATCTGACTTTAATCTCAGAATTCTGAGATTAAATTCTGGCCACAAATATCGCTCCTTTGGTCTCAAAGTCGGTCATGACATTGATACCCATACCTGCTCCCATAAGATGTTTTCAAAATTTTGCTAGGGCTTACGGTTTTTTGTCAGGCTCCTTGAGACCGACACTTGGTGTCTCACAAGGATAGAAACTCTCTCTACCATTCTGATAGAGCCAGCCCAGATGGCGATCGTTAATTACCATACCAACGGGGCCCAGACAGAGGCAGTGAGAAGTCTCTAGCGTCCTAAGGGTACCAGTCTCGGCCATCCTGACAATGAGGTCAAAAATTAAAGTGTAACAGTCTTCACAGTTCTTATGGGTCCCATATGGTCTAGCGGTTAGGATTCCTGGTTTTCACCCAGGTGGCCCGGGTTCAACTCCCGGTATGGGAACTTCTTGTCTCTACAATTTACCTGAGGATAAATCCCAGTAAATTTATTATTTCTCAGAATTTTTGAGTGTGAATTAAAATCCTTAGTACGAAGTTTGAACTTTTTTTTTTTTTTTTTTTAGAAATAAACAATTACCCACTGTCTTTATTGCTGTCATTTTGCACCGTGAGTCAGAACCACATGTGCGAAGCTTATAGTCAGTCTGTTTTCATGGTGCATACTATATTGGTGAACCTGGTCACCTATAGCAGTATGATGATAAGTTTTAGTTATTGCACTATTTTGTTGGGCCATATTTAGCTGCACTGGTGTTTAGCAAGGGCAAGCCTAGCTATTTGAGCATACTGGTTTGTTATTGTGTTACTGGTTTAGTGTCACAATGCTGGGTAGAAATAACAGTCTTTCTTTGGCAGTCCCAGTTAAATTTCTTTAGGAATTTAATTTGTCTTGGTATATACATACAACCTTATGTGGTCCATCAACTGACCAAGCTCCACACCAAGCGTCTTACAGTGTTCCAGTTTCAGCCATCCTCAAAATGGGATCAAAAATTAAGATAAAAACAGTTTTCACAGTTCTTATGGGTCCCATATGGTCTAGCGGTTAGGATTCCTGGTTTTCACCCAGGCGGCCCGGGTTCGACTCCCGGTATGGGAACTTCTTGTTTCTACAATTTCCCTGAGAGTAAATCCCAAAGGGATGAATAAAGTATCTAAAAACTTGACTCATCTATATTTGCATCAAAAAAAATGTGCAGAGGCAGTGAGAAGGCTCAGAGAGGTCTCGCAATGCATTGTGGGAAAATACATATTTCCTGTGACTATTCATATTTTGCTTACATAAATTTATTATTTCTCAGAATTTTTGAGTGTGATCCTTAGTACGAAGGTTGAACATTTTGTTTTAGAAATAAACAATTACCCACTGTCTTTATTTCTGTTATTTCTCAACGTGAGTCAGAACCACATGTGCGAAGCTTATCATCAGTCTGTTTTCATTGTGTATAGTGTTTAGTCTTTGAACTGTAGTTATGAACCTGGTCACTTATAGCACTATGATGACAGACTTGTTATAAATTTTAGTTATTGCACTGTTGTGGTGGACCATATTTAGCTGCACTAATGTTTACCAAGGGCAAGCCTAGCTATGTAAGCATACTGGTTTGTTATTGTGTTACTGGTTTAATGTCACAATGCTGGGTAGAAACTAACAGTCTTGCTTTGGCAGTCCCAGTTAAATTTCTTCAGGAATTTAATTTGTCTAGGTATATACATACAACCTTATGTGGTCCATCAACTGACCAAGCTCCACACCAAGCATCCTACAGTGTTCCAGTTTCAGCCATCCTCAAAAATGGGATCAAAAATTAAGATAAAAAAAGTTTTCACAGTTCTTATGGGTCCCATATGGTCTAGCGGTTAGGATTCCTGGTTTTCACCCAGGTGGCCCGGGTTCAACTCCCGGTATGGGAACTTCTTGTTTCTACCTGAGGGTAATCCCAAAAGGATGTATAAAGTTTCTTTCTTCTTCAATCATCTGTATTTACATCAAAAAAATGTGCAAGAGTCAACAATATGTCAAACTTTCACATCTCAGGCTTACATTACACAGTTATTTCAAGGCAACTTCACATTAACTGGATAATGCTGTGCAAGACAGACATAACTCTGACAAGAAATATTATGGAAATCTAATATTGCTCATACTTATTCTAACATATCTTTTTACCTCCCCCAGTGATCCCTACCACACTGCTAATAAAATCTGAATTGGATCTTCTACATTTAGCTAATGATAATCACATCCTCACCAACTTCACAACAATGACTTTGGGGCTTGCTAAATGTAAAAAATAAAAATAAGAAGACATTACATTGTTCATTCAATATGAAGCATCCATGAAACTTCATGACATATTTGAGATTGTGTAATGTGTAGAAAACCTCTTTGTCTTTCAAAATCTTGCTCATTTGACATATGCCCCCTTCGGTGATATTGAACAGAATGAACAAGTAAGCATCTATGGACTTATCTGTGTAATTTTGCAAGATAAGAGAAACTCAAATGTCTTTTGAAGGGGTCTTTAATTTTTTATTTCTCCTGTAATGAGAGGTAGGTAGCCATTGTTCCCTGCTGCGTCTTCTTCTATATTGACACATTCTTGTTTCAGAGACATCTTATCCGCTCCCTGTGGCCTTCAGTGCCACCTCGCCACTGTTCTTTATAGATTCCCCCCATGGTAAGTCTAATCTTTAGACACAGCAAGCAAAGTTGCAGTGATCCCCTTTCAAAAGACAAGACAAGGGGAGGTTGAGTTCACAGAATATGACATATGTCACAAAACAGGATCCTATTATACTGATATGACTCTTCCTGAGGCATTCTATTGACAACCCACAGCAGGTGATTGCCGATTAATCTCTCCACCACACTGACATTCAGTGTGTCAAAGCGAGTACTGGGATGGATAGTGTAGTGCTACGTTGAGACTTTGCGGAGGGATAAATACACACAACACCAAACAGTTTCCACCTAGCATTCAGCACAGCTGGTGAACTACTGCCGTGTCTCACATAAGAGGAGGAAATCCTTTTCGAGCCAGGAAATTCTGCCTGTGTGTTCATAATTGCCTAATTGTTCTCACTACAGTATTACTGTCAATTTTCAGGTAAATAAAAAACTGCTTTGCTTGGTATTGTTGTCAGATAAAAGAGGGACAACAAATGTGCTTCTTTTACTAAGGAAGAGTTAATCATTCAAAATGAATGCTATTTAGTTTACGTTAAAGTCCAAGTTGCTTTTCTGAAATATGGAGAGACCAAGAAAGCCTAGTTAAAGAAATAGACTGAAATAGCTTAACTGAAATAGACATTCATATTCAAAGGTCTTATGCATTTTAATTTATATTTATGGCATGTTGGAGCTATACAAGGTTTAGCTAATTTTGTAAGGGTGTAATCAGTGAAAAAAAAAAGTCCAAATAAATTCTTAGCAAAACAAATAAGATCACCCTAATTTGTCATCTAATTGGCCAGTAATTATGTCATAAATCATTATGACAATGACAGGTAGCTCCAATTATGCATGTCATGGTTGGGACAGCGCATTGTCAGATGCTGTCATTCTTAGATATTAAACTGCATAAAACTCACCTTGTTTATTCAGTGTTAAAGCTGTCAAAGGTAGATAATTGAAGAATTTCTTATCTGAAAAAAAAATCTATCAATTTCTCTAAAGTGCACCTTTTATTTTTCTGATTGATATTGAAGCCATAAGTACTATAATTACATAATAATTAGAAATCTATCCATTAATTGTTTCACTCCATTCTGTTCAGGGGTCATGTGGCCAGCTGGTCAGCCAGGGAAGTGTCAAAGTGGATGAAACTGCATCTACTCACCATATGTTTCTAATGTATATTCATACTGTACATTTCCTCCTTACTGTACATTTATTCATCATGCTTTAATTTGACATTTTTCTTCATGGAGTATCGTAGGTTTGTTTGTGTTTGCATTGCAAAAGTGGTGTCTGTCCCAGCAGTCACAGGCATTGACTTCCATTCATTTTTCCTTCATTTCTTTGGCATTTACCCTAGACCTAACAATGGCCAGTACATGTCCAACCCTAAACCTAACCTAAACTCAGTTCATCTAATCTTACCCAAAACAACACTTCTTCTTATGGAGGTCCTGGCTTTGGGCCCCGGGAGGAGCTGTGGGTTCCCACAACATAGCATGTGTTAAGAAAATAGCCCTTGCAAACTATCAAATACAAGGCCACACACACACACACACACACACACACACACACACACACACACACACACACACACACACACACACACACCCACACACAGACACACACACTGCACAACCTGAAAAAAATTATATCTGTTTGAATTGTAGAAAATCAGCTTTTACATGTTTTGCAGAGAGTCTGTTTTAAACTTGTGTTGGGGGCCACTTGGTCTTTAAACTCAATACCAGACAGAAGGAACCCTGCTGAAGTATGCCTTGTCTGACGTTCCCTCCTCTTTTGCACTGTGCATTTGCATTCTGGGTGCGTCTTATAGCCGACGGTGACAGCTATTTAGCATTGTATTTGAATAACTTTAAAAAGACCTCTTCAAAAGAGCGCAGGGATGGTAACAAGAGTAAGAACTAATAACAGATGGTGTTGAAACTCCATGTTCTCATCAGGGGGTATTGCAAGTCCTCATCCTTTTAAGCTGTGAATAATGAAGTGTGCTTCACATACTTGGTTTATCAAGCTCTAAACATCGTAAAATCTGATCAAGGCAAGTTAGAGTAAGTGGAACCGGTCATTATGAATAAAATGTATCAAATGAATAAAGATCTGTAACCCTGAAATGTTTTTATTGGCCCCCTTACTTGAAAAGAGGAGGCGCTGTAAGCATTTACATCAGTTTATCAGAAAAAGTAACTGTACCAAATCACTATAGTACACAATATATAGCACAAACGTGGACCCATAACAAAATGTTTCTCAAGTATGTCAACAGAAACATTTTGGTAAATAGATCATGGCCCAAAGAAAAAAAGACAATGTTTTAGAAGTTGTAAAGGTAGTCACAATGTCTCTGAGAATAAGTCTACTCCCACACCGGAAATGTAGCTTTACATTTCAATTTAAAATCATTTTAATTGAAGACGGTGCTCTTTGTGTTGCATTGTATTCAGGGAGCTCTGTGAGGGAGAACCTCAGCTTGGCGACTGCAGCTCTGAGGTGGAGCTGCGTACAAAAGGTAATGCTCAGTGAGAGCAAGCGTTTTGGCAGCCCCATTTGGCAGCCACGGGGAGATTAAAGAGTTTGCCAATATGCATGAATGAAACAGCAACACTCCATGTTTGTTTTTGATGAGGGGAATGGCATTGTAAGCTCAAGAATGTAACTTTTACATAATACTGCCCATATCTGGAATTGTATTTTTTTTTTCAACAGCTAGGAAAAACTTTGCAAACATACAGAGCTTGAACTTACTTGTTGTCTTCATTCAAAAGGTCTCACTGCTCTGCATCATTCACAGTCTCTTGACCTTATCTCTGTAACTATATTCCCGTGCATCGTGGCAGCAAGTGCCACACGTAATTGGACTGTTAGACTTACGCCTGTTGTCTGCGTCTTTTCATTTACTGTTACCTCCTTCGCACTACCCCTCAAACTTTGTAATCATTCCATTTGCTTTTTAAACCAATGTATCCACTTATTTCTCAGTGTTCTCAGCTGTCCCCTTAAGACTCACTATTTCTGTTGCTCGTCTCCCCTCTGTTTATGGAGACGGCTGTCGCCAGGCAGTGGGTGGTGCAGACAGAGGCAGGGATTAGAGGTCACTTCACAAGTGTAGCTACTAATTACCAGAATTGTAATGAATATTTTCAAAGGGAGATGCTGTGGACACGCAATTCAGACCCTTCATTTCATCTTGTGTTTTTTTTTTGTTGTTTTTTTCTATTTCTAGCCGCTTCTCCCTCAGATCTTCTCCAAAAACACTCGGTGACTTCTATTTCCATGGACACAGGCGCCTCTCCGCACCTGCATGAGCATGTTTTGTAGCACGAGCCCCACTTGGACACATCCACATTGTTGTTTCATTCTAGAGATGACATTTAATTCCACGCGTGCAGCTTTTCCCGGATCAGTTTTCAACATTTATTACACCTGCTGACCTTAAAGTGAAGTCTCTGAGATGCAAAATTGTCCACTTATGTCTAGTAGCATTAGGAACAAGTACAACTCTGTGCAATCTCTTGTTTCTCTATTTCTCTTTCTCTTGTTCAGATACACACACAAATGCAAAATAGCTTGGAGTTGAATGCATTGCTTTCCTCCCTGAATAAGAAATATGCTCTTAAAGTAAAGCTCTAAAAAACTTTATTTTTTTCTGAAATGCACTTTAAGTAATAGATTTTAATTTTAGCCAGTTTAAAATGAGAAAATTAGCACAGATACTAACGATTTACTGACCTCAGCATATCAAATGCTGCAACTAATACTAGCATCTATTTTCTGGTAATTCTACATAACTATTTGACCATATATACAACACTGAGCATTCATATTTTGATTGTTAGTTGAATGTTATATATGTAAAAATATACTAATTTGAGAAGGTGATATCACAACAAAAAATAATCTGCCCCATCCTAATGCAGAACAGAATTTGCCACACAAAATAAATATCATATTGTTGGAATTATATGGAGTTGAAGATTTAAAAAAAAAAATCCATTTATAATTTTATGATTTATTGTCATTCCAATTGAAATGGTTCTTTAACAATATGGCTATTAGCTTCCCTTCTCTTTTCTTTAGCTGTTGTCAACACATTTTCGGATGCATCAGTTACCAGTTTACAGCCGATTATGGTCAAATTCAGCTCTAAAAATTGAACGAGATCTAGTCAGGTCAGTTCCTCTCACATATGTGCAGGTTTTTGTCCCGGCTAGTTGTGCTGACTGTCCCCAATAAATGCAGATTGGTGCAAAATTAGGCAAAAAATATCTTGTGGCGTGATCTTTAACTTTAGAGAGCTATATCATTTTCAAACAAAAACATTTTAGTTGAAGAATCGACTTACTGGTACCGTATTTGGACATTAACACACCAAAGAAATATCATTAAAAAAATTTAGTGGTGCTTTTATTGCATAGAATGTCTCTCAGGCTTTAAATATAAAAATCTGAATGAAACTTTTGAAATTTTTCTGATGGCGGAGCCGATACAGTTTCATCCTGCCAGCTTAATCCTTTAATTTGCCTTCTGAATCTCAAGGCGTCACTCACAGATAGATCACCATAACCTACTGTGCAGCGAAGGTGTTCAGTAGAACCTTTGATTTACAATTTCAGTCTGTAAGTACATCTCTTCCATTTCCAACATCTGAGAGTATCGGCTATAGGTGGCTCTTCTTGTGTGCAGCATGTGCATGAGGGGTTGAAAAATAACAAAAAGAGAAATGTCTCGTTTCAGGTGATGATATTGCAGTCTTGATTGATGCATAGTTCTGCCTCTACCGAGGAATCAATGACATGGTTGCCGGTATGAATCAAGCTCACAGCTGTCAGGACAGTGAAGCACAGCTTGGCTAAGAACTGAGGCAGGTGGATGGATTGTTTTAAGCAAAATTAAACAACTGTGGATTGCAAGACATATTGAAATGTTTATTTCATTTTATTTTCTTTGGTGAGGGAATGATGACCAAAACAGAGGCGGAGTAAACATTTTGTCTTTTTCAGGGAGATATTTTCTAAATGAAAATAATTTTTCTTTGCATAACATTTTTAGTTAGCAAAATGTAAAAAATGATTAAAGTAGGTTTTTAATACAAAGGGATTGATACAAGAAACACTGAGACGTGAAGCCCACTTCTTTTTCTCTCAAGCACTGCTTCACACTGTCTATTATCTGCCTTAAAATGAAGAAAAGCTATTATAGAATCAAGAAGTGTATGCTATAAACTAAAGAGCTCCTTTTATGACATCATAGTTACTCAAGTATCAATTTTAGCTTTTGTGCAAAAATAACTGGAAAGCATACATTTATCTGACTGGGTGTACAGACCTTAAAAAAATGATCTACATTCAATGCATTATAGCGCTTACATGGTTAATTCTATTTTTCTATTACTGGTTTACTGAGAAGATAGATAAGACATGTCTTACCGCATACCCCAGGGTTTATCAAATGCAGTGCATGCATTACATAGAAAAAATAAAAAATAAAAAATTGCAGAAAGAGGAAGATTCACTCATTTGTGACTTTCCAATAATTGGCCAAAAGTGTCTGTGTTCCTGTTTCACTCTATGTGTGCTCCAAATGCAAATCCTGAGAAGAAGCTGTTCAGTCATCACTGTAGATTTTAGTCAGTTAAAAAGCATCTTGACACAATGAGTGAGCATTGTTTCAAGAAACATAGGGGTTGGAAATAATCTGTCTTTCTTCTATGTCTATTAAAAAAAAACTCTTATGAATGAATCTGCATACACTCATCTTTGATCTTTTGATTGTTGTATTTTTAAAATTCAATTTGAAATAAAGAGTCTCGTGCAGTGGATCATATAGAAGGTGCTGCAAAAGGGCAAGTTTTGTCCAAATTTATGGTTTCATTCTTATTTTCATCAAAACTCAAGGAAAAGCCACAGTGGAAATTGGCTCCTTTTAACAATTTGGGAACACTGTTCTCACATACTAAATAGATTTATTTTCATGTGCTCATAAATAATGACAAAGGGAAATTATTTATTTGATCATATTCGGATACTGACTTTATATCCAGTAAAGTTTTAGAAGAACAAAAAAATAAGATTTGTTTTGCATCTGCCTTCTGAAAGTCTCCTGTCTTGCCTCGTGAGCAGACAAATCTTCAGATCCCCCTATGCAACTTTTTTTTTTTTTTTTTTTTTTTTTTTTAGAAATAAGTGCTTTATGGAAAACAGTCAAATAACTGCAAGCCCAGACGTTGGAAACTGATGGTCATTTTAATATCTGGGTTTCACTATTACCAGCAAATTATAAAAACAGGTGCTGATCATTTTGCGGTTTTTCCTTTCTAAAACGTTTTGGCCCTTTTGTGCCAAGTCTTTTTCAGTCCAAGCAGGATACTCCAACCATGCCTTGATTGCATCTACACCAGGTACATGTTGTACTTCCAATCAAGTGACTTGCATCAAAAGATTAAAAATGGTCTTTTGTAGAGAAATATCTTTATGCCACTCAAACAGGTGACATCTTTATTGCTTCTAACTAGATTATAATTTGTTGCATTTTCATTTACTTCTCTTTTTCTCTGGTTTTGTGTTATTTGTTATGCCAATATTCTTAATAACATACCTTTCCACTCTTGGTAATTGACTACACTGCAAGTTAAATTTGTCTGCCAAACTTAATGCTAATAATTATGGAAATACTAGAGAATCTAATTATATTTGATATTTGGACATTTTCAGGGTTGTATTTATTAATTGTTTTTCTAAGAATGTCTTTAAATACTGAAAACAAATCAAGTCTGTTAGAGTATTGTTGAATATATACAGTTAATGCTCACAAACCTGGTAAATTTAAATTTGAATTATTTTAATTTACCCAAAAGATAGATTGTTATAGGAAATGAGAAATATGACATTTCCAAAAAAAAGCACTAATGACGTTTATGTTCTGTTTTTGTGTTTGTTAAATTTTTAAAAGGTTATGCCATAAAAATGTAGCCTTCTCAATAAAACATGATTGAATCAAATCCTTTTTGTAATTACTGAGCAGCTATTTGCATATTTCATTTGAACCACATAATATGTCTGATAATATTTTATCCCTTGCAATTACTTTGTGTAGACCGACGAAAAAATAGCAGTTTCTTTATTTAAAAAAATAAAAAATAAAGGTACATCTTTTATACAATTGTCTGAACGGCACATATGTTTTCATCAAACAGCTTCTGAAGTCAAAGTTGAAACGCAATCAGATTCTTTGCATCATTACAATATTCATTATTCTTTTAGGCTCCTCATTTAGATCCTGTTGTGAAAGATCTGTAACAGGAATCAGATCTCACACATACAATCTGTTACATAGAAGCCAAAGCCTTTGATTCTGTTCCCTGTTGGCAACATCAGCTTGAATTTTGGGAGTGTGTGAATCCTAACAGAAGGGTCAGAGCTGCAGTGGGAAACAACATGTGTGGGACACATCTGAAAAGATTTTCAGCTTTGATATTCAGATCAGCCAGTGCCCTGCTGAAAAGAGGCTTAGTATTGCCACAAACTGGAGTACATGCATGAAAAGGCATATTGACTCTGTACAAACTAAACACACACAGAGGTCTGATTGCTTTAATCTTACTTAATGACTCAGAGTAGGACCAAGGTTGAGGTTTCATGAGTATAAATGTATAATTTTGAGCTACAGGGTGCTCAATTTATTCAGTAATAAGAGAAACTCATCATTCCTTTGCTATTTCCTTTCAAGGTATCGTCCAACTCTTTTAACAACTGTGTTATAAAGGAATTGATAAACTCCTTGAGGTTGTTTTCAGATGCATTTATTGACTCACACATTGCAGATAATCTATGTCTGACAGAGAGCTTTTTGTATTAGTGCACATTAAAGTCTGTGAATACAATTTGACTTCTTCAAACAGGTCATTTGTATCATAAAAATATCAATGTGGAAACAAGTTCCCTACTGAAAATAAAGAATGACACATTTCCTGTTTGAATTTAAATATGGTTTTCAGTAATTTGCCTGCGTAGCTCAAGACAAGACAGGACTTCAATCGTAAATTATTTAAATTACACCTGAGCATAATGAAATTTGACTTCTTTTCATTTGTTTTCTCTCTCACAACTGGAAGAAAATCTGTCCACCCTTGTTTTGTCCACCTGTTCAGTATATGCATAGGTCAGCCAAGCTAACTTGTGAATAAGAACCCCCCCCCTCCCCCCACTGTGTTGTCAACTTTCTAAAAAAAAAAAAAAAAAAAAAAAAAAAACACCATAAGCTTTTTCTGCAGTTTGGACTACATTAAATCTTATATTATGTCGGACAACGTTAAACAGCTTTTGATGCCCATGTGCATCACTGAGTATCAACAGCTGATTACGCTTCAGTCGGTTCACTGGTTTCTCCTGCCTAAACAGCTGCGGTAGTTCCTGACTTTTTACAGTCAAGGCTGTAGTTTTTGGAGATGCTTTGACCCTGTAGTCTATCAATCAAAATCTGGGTCTTGTCAAAGTTGGTCCAATCCTATACTTGCCCATTTTTACACTTCCAGCACATAAACTTCAAGGACAGAATCTTCAATGGCTGTCTAATACATCCTACTGACAGCCAGGTGCTATAACAACATAATCAATGTTTTTCCCTCCACCATTCTGGGGGTCAGTAAATCTCTCTTTTCTATAATGTATAAAAATAGTTTATAATTTTCCTGCAGCGTAATACTGCAAAGCTTATCAAGAGGACGTATTCATGTTTTACACAAATCTGAGTAATATCCCTTCTAATATTTTCATGTCATATTTAATTTTACTTGTTAAGGTTTCACCCACAGGAATTTTAGCAGTAATAGATCAGTGTGGTCTGCTCCCATCCTCTCATTGTTTCAGTCTAATTTCCCTTGTCTAACCTAACTGCCCTCTACGTTTCCTGGTGGTATCTCATTAGAATACCTATTGCTCTATTTCTAAACAGACCGGCATCAGTGGGAGAGCTTTATTGTTAGCAAAGCAAGCCAAAAAAATTGAGTTACTGCTTATATTGACCCACAATATGTGTTTCTGACCCACAATGAGTCATGCAAGAAATTTCTAATTTAAAGAAGGGGTTACGTACATATGCATAGTCCTTCACAACAGTCCTCGCATTGCAGGCAAGTAGATTTTCTCTCCACATGCATAATATCATGCATGCTGAATTTATAGGCAAAACGATCAGGCCTCCGGGGCTCAAAGGGCTGGCTTAGCGCCTCTCTGCACAGCCTCAGCTGCTATGGCCAGCATACGCTTGTGATTGGCTTGACAGCTTCATTAAAAAAAAGAGAAGGTGATTGCTTTCTGTTCCATTCTCGCAGCATGCATGACTAACCAGGCTCAGCTGTCAGTAGGAGGGACCCACTCGAGTTTCTTTCCATTGGATTTATGTCAGTTTTAATACAAAGCTCTTACATAAGGATGGCTGTACCTTTCACTGCTGTCCTGTTATCTCAGGATTTTAACAAAGATGTTCACCGTGTTTACATGCACACAAAAGAACAAAATTATAAACAGTTCCTTTTAAAAGTTTTTGTATCCCTGGAACTTTTTTTTTTTTTTGGCATTTTGAAGAACTACAGTCACAAATTTTAATGTGTTTTATGTGAAATAATTTTTGCATATTTGACGGAAGAAAATGGATGCATGGTTTTCAAAATATGTGCACCAGCAAATCTCAAAACAATGCTTTTTTTTAAATTTCTATTCATACCCTCTACTTTGATACCGAAGAATAAAATTCATTGCAAAACGTTAGTAAACAAATTGCGTCATGAAGATCAATGTTCATGTCAGATAGGTCAGGGATAAAGTTGTGAAGAGGAGGGATAAGCTGCAGACCAACATCACACGTTTTAAACATTTAATCACATATGTGACACTCATTTGGTCAGATGGTTTACGTTAAAAATATTGTGTAGAGAAAATGTAACATTGCTAATCACTCTGACCACACAATGCATCATGCTGTGGTGATGTATTTTTTTTCTTTTTTTTTAGCAGATGCAGAAAAGTTGATCCAAGTACATGGGAAATGGAGGAGCTAAATTAAGGCAAATCATGCAGGGAAAAAAAACAATGACAAAAAAGCTCATAGTTAAATGGTATAGATAAAATTGTATTCCTGAGTATAATTACTCCTTCATACTCCAGAAATGATGTTTCTGGAGTATGAAGTCACAGCTTGAAAATTGCAGGTCACAGATACTCTCTAACCAATTTGCCTGTGCTTGAGCATCACTGCAAAAATGACATAGTCCATAACCCCAATGACTTCCTGATGTAATTTCAGTGGCAAAAGGAACTTTGAGATGAAACAGAGCAATAAATTCCGTGTTAGCAGGAAACAATCTAAATGTTTCAAACTTCATTACTTTTTCAACTCACATCTCTCAGATTTTTTTTTCTTAGAAACTGATTTTAATTATTTGTCTTCTGTTGTTCTTTTAGGACTTTCCAATCTTTTTTTTTTTATCTGCATAGTTTCACTAAGAAACTCGTTTAGTTCTTATCCTTAAAATTAAAGCATAAATCTAATCTCCTCTGCTTGTTCTAGCTTATTCTGACTACCATAAGAAGTAAGGCCTGCGTTTGAAGAAAAATCAAAGTTTGATCTTTTTTTCTAATCGTACAGCCATTACACAGTTGATTACATAGCTCTATCTAGCAAAATACTTTTTTTTTTTCTTCATTTACAATTTACATTTCTCCAAAGGGCTATTGAATGGTGAGGCTTCTGTCTTTGATCATCACACTCAGCTATCAGTTGAATGTTTTGCAGAGACCTAGTTTCACTAAAGTAAAGTTTTCAACTTTTCTCACAAAGTTAACCCTAATTGCTGACCAATTCTGATAAAATATTACTTGGCATTTAGTTTTTAGAATAGAATATAGTGTTGGATTTCCATTTCTGATTTACAGAAAGCACAGGAACGTCTCCATGACTGGCTAGGTCAAAAAAAGGACGGGTAGGTCTTTTCTGTGGATTTAGCAGAGCCACACCTCTGACACAAACATAAAATGTAGCATTGATATCCTTTCTCTTTTCTATGAAATGCTTTTTTTTTTTCCATATGGAGGATTTAGAATTGGAAGTGTATGTGCATGAGCGGTGAGAGTCAAAAAATATTGGATTCTTGCTGTGACAATCATACAACAGAAGAATGCAGTTTACAGGAAAGAAGGAATAGTCTAAAAATGTACACCACTTCACTTCAGCAAGCTACTCGCCGCATGCAGAACCATTCTAAGAATGACATTTGTTATTTGAACAAATTGTTGTTACCCCAAACACCTGCTATTAGGTTCATTTGCATAATCTATAGACCACAATGCATACTAAATGACCAGCAGTCATTTAGAGAGATTTAAAGCTTGCTGATCACTCAAAGCGATTTTACGGTGCAACTCTCATTCACCACTGTGCTCACTCAAACATGCTCACACATCGGAAAGCAGATCAGTGTAGATTGTGGGGTTCAATGTCATGCTTATGGAAACTTTGACATGTGCTGGGAGGAAGATGGAATCAAACGCACAAGCTCCTGATTGCCAGAGAACTACTTCTTCCACCCTTCCTGCTGAGCAGCAGTGTGCATGTAGATGTTGAGCTTAGTCTTTTCTTTTCTGGTATCTTAAGTAGCTTATTTCAAGAGAAAGATTGGTTTATAAAATGCTTTATGTACACAACAAAAGAAATGTTGTCTGTAAATCAAGGTCTAAATTATATTGAAACCTACCTGGCAAAAACAAGTAGCATAAAAAAAATATATATATATCACAAAATCATCACATCGTGCCCAGATATGAAAAAAATGAGAAACCAAGTCACTAAAATCTATCAATCTGGAAGAGGTTAATCACTTATGTGGCTCGAGGGCTCCAGCAAATCAATTTGCTGTGCTGGAGCCCTAGTCGATTTGTGGATAATTTGTCATTATCCACAAATCGACAAAATATTGAACAGTGGTACCAGCCTACCAAAGCTACGTCAACGCCACACTGAAGACCTATCTAGAAGGTCATCATGGGACCCAGAACAATGTCTAATTGCAGGAGGCCTCACTTGCCTAACAGTCAACATTCATGACTCAGCAACAATAAGATAGTTCTTCCATGTTTTCTAATGTTCCACGTGTCCTTATCAAATGTGTAAATATAAATACAACTAAAGATGTTCATTAAAAAAAACAGCATTACAGGTCTAGTTTTCTCTATTTATTTGCAACCAACTTTTTTTCATATTATTTACAAACATTTAATATGTGTAGAATGGCTGTTACGTTTCTGAATCAATTGGGGATTGATGCACTTTGTTGGTGCATTGGAATATAACATATAAATTCACCAGTGCTTCAGAGAGATCAGACTTTTGACTGGTGCTTGACGGGATTTGAACCCAGGACCTTCTAAGACACCAGCACTGCCACTTAACCAGTTTGCAGTCACCGATCTCACCCAATAAAGAAAATCAAATGCAATGTTCCACCAGTTGCGAAGAAAGTGGATTTGAATTTATCACTTGTAACATAGAGGTTGTTATTCAGGCAACCCATAGCTTCATTTAAAATTCTCACATTTCGTAAGCAATTACATGGCTTTCCTAATCTCGTGTTTCAGACAGTCAGAGAGACAGCTGCTGAAGTGTTTCATTCTTATCTCTTCTGCCCGCTGCAGTTTCCTCTCTGTCTTTGCTCACTTCTCCTCCATCTTCCTCAAGTTATATGTCTGGCATGTGTGGTGACAGCGAGTCCTTGGCTCACATTGGCTCTACTTTTCAGAAGATAGAGTACATGCCAAGAATTATCAGAGCTAGGTCTGCACTGACTTTTTTGTTTTGGCAGAAGCCTACCTTTCAATGTGTCATTGCAGCTTTGCCCACAGTTTCAGACAGGCTGCTTAGAGCAAAAATATCTCAGTGTCTCACCCACAGCTGTTTTATATAAACGTGTCGCAAAACCAAATTCTTCCGCACACGAGCCTGGATTTAACAGGCTACACCTTGGATTGGTCAAACCATATATCTGCAGTGGGACAGTGAGCTCTTCTTATTGTGGACCACAAGGCGAGTGATATGTAACTCATATTGCAGCACAACTTCAAAGACAAACCGAAGCAAAGTCCAAAAATCAGTGAGTAGATAAAACAAAAGACAAAAGTAGAGAAGAGGATGCAAAGTATGAGTTTCAGCAAAAAGGTTAATCAGAGCATTTACTACTCCTCTAAAACGTCACAATTTAAATCAAATTATTCCTGATGTTTGTGTTAAACGTATTCCAGATAAAGGCGCTCTTTTCCATGTGCAGAGCTTCAAACTTACTATGTTCATCTTTCGCTTGATTGAACAGGATGTGCCAGTGGACAGTAAACTCAGCTTGCCGCACATTTTTCCTGATGGCTTCAAATGACTCACAAAGAGAAAGAAGCTTGTGAGTGTTTGCCTTTTACAGGCTCCGAACTGGAAGAACACAGACAGACCAAAGAGAAACGAAAGGATAAAACTATTGAGCAACAACCTGGCAATGGAAAAACTGACTTACGTAGCTAAAGGGAAGACTTCAAAGATATCTGGTTTCTCTTCCTACGTCTTTTTATGTTGTTTGTATGTCGGTGTAGCAGAAAAATTCTAATAAAGATTTCTGCAAAATTGTTAAGAAGGGTAAAATACAAATCTGTAGTGTTACTAGTGTTTGTCGTAACCTGAATATGTGAAAAAGATTCAGTTAAAACTGATTTACACTTTGAGGAGATTCATTTATAAAGTGTTTATTTTCATTTTCTACATGTAGCAACAATAACACATTCAGGGTTTTTTTTTTCTTTCATAAGTGGCTTTTTTGGGGGGTTTTCATGCATTTTTAACACTTTCCCAGATTCAAGACTGTAAATATAACATTTCTACATCTAAAGCTCTTGATAAATCTGCAATGATAGAAGTGGTAAAATATTTAACAACGTGCCTGTGAAAACTCAGTCACCACCTGCCCCTCAAACACACTCAAAACTTATAAAACACAGTTTTCTGACTAAAATAGCAAAGTTAGGCTGGATTGTCAGCTGAGGCTACAATTTCCCCCGAGTCACCAAAGAATAATATGTTCAGCAGAAGTAATTCTCAGCATCACCTTTAATCTCTGGCAGATTTGCGGCTGTGTACTTACCAGCCTACAGTATCAGTGGCATGTCAGCCACGTTTATTTTGGATGGCAGTTGCAATCTCCTCCCGTATCAAATGGTGGGTCAATCCATATCTCATTACTCTTTGCAAACAGTATCATCTTTTCTTTTTTTTTTTTTTTTTTAGGATTCACAATGCATAGAAATAAATTTAGCTGTTTTAATATCTTGGATGGCTTATTTGATAGCACACCCGGCACACCCGTAAAAAAAAAAAAAAAAAAAAAAAAAATTAGAATACTGCAAATCATTTATTATTTTTTTTTCTTCCAAAGCTGCAACATTTGAATTCAATGCCATTTCACACTCTGAAGCATTTATTAGTCATATTCTTATCTCAGCTTTTACTCCAAAATCTTTTTTCCTCCTCATACCCGTCTTTGTTATTATTATTCACTTTTTTCCCCCCTGCGATGGCTCTGAAGCAGGCCTTTCTTGTGTGATTTACTTTCTATTAGGGGATTAAAAATCAATTATGCAGGAAGCCATGCGTAGGCGTGATTATAGCTGCGCATGACGGCACCATTCATCACAGGACCACTCATCTCTGCAGCCGTTAGCTACACAACACACAGGGACAGCCATCCTTTACCGCGAACTCTGCCCCTCGTCTTTTAACCAGTCTAAATGAAGTAGATCCACAATATATAATGAAATGAATAATTTGTCCAGTTTTGCAGTGAAAAAAAAAAACACACAAAAAAACACAGTAAAACGAAAACGAAAGTGAAAGTTTCTCATAATAAATTCAAATAATTTCAGATTGTTTTTGTAGGATAGATTCAGAGGCTTAAAAATGCCTGAAGAAACGTCCCAAGGTCACATCCAGTGTTTTATTAAATAAATCTCCATCCACTGTGTAATATTTGGATGCCGTCACTAACGTTTGGGGTGGGCTAGTTATGGTTGATCTCCCCATCCCAGTTAATGTTACAACCAATTGTGCTATGTTCCAAATATATTTCACTCAAAGTAAGACATTTTTGTAATCTCTGACAATATATTCTTTAAATATATTTACATGTGCATGTTTTGATTTGAAAAGTTAAAATGTGCAGAATACCATAAGGAAACCGACACTGTGAAACAGGATTTTTTTCCCCTTGATGATTTCTTCTTTTTTTTGCTTTTTTTTTTTGGTCACACTTAAATCTTGTCAAATCTCAAATAATCAAACAAATCTTCATAGATTAATGAATTGTCATGAACTCCCGGTAATCATGAAGTGTGATTAGCCACATTTTTTGGAGGGAAAGTACTCTCAGAGTAAACAATCAAATAATTTAATTAGACCACAAACCAGGTTAGAAAGTGTTTCCCTTTTGATGTTCTGCAGAATTTTAGTGACACAAATGTTTCTTTCTCCCGCACTGCAACTACTAAAACCAATTTAGTTTCACTGGGTCAATGATTATTGTCTTAAAAATCTACGCTCATTTCTGCTTCCTGATTACTTTGAAGAATGACTCTAAAATGTTTCATTTATACTTCATTTACATTCAAATGATGTCTGTCCACACCATTTGGTGAAAAAAAACGACACAATCCATCATAATTCCAGGTTTTGCTAAAAGTCAAAGGTGTCACTGGTTATTGGACAATTTTCATATAATATTTCTCAAAATATCTCTTTGAAACAATTTGTAAAGTGCAGCTTTCCATGTCCTTGCTTATAACGACATGATGTTCTTTGCACTTCTGGATTCTGGACACTCCCTTAAACACTCAGAAGCTCAGATATGTATCTGTAACCATTTCCACCAGAACAGTAGAACTGCAAAGCTCTGGAGAGATCTCTTTGATTTCAGCCGATGTAAGTTTTCTTGTTTAATACTGAGAAACCTTTTCATATGTAATCAGTTAGGATTAACTCAGCCGATATTGTTTTGTTCTAATGGGAGCAGGGTGGTTTAAAATGCTAACAGATTTTAGATTTTTCTTCACCTTCCAATACTTGTTGCTCTCAATTTCCCTCATGTTTTCTATTCTTATGTTATTTCACCTTAAACCCCATCAGCTCGTTTTTTGGACTAATTTGTTTTGATTTCTTTGTATGTGTGAATTACTTGGGCTGTTACTCTAATAGCTCCATTAGAAATATTGTAATTAAGAAAAACACTTGACGTGTGCTTTTTCAGCTGAATATGAGTTTTTTTTTGTAAATTTAATGTGTGTCGCATTTACCTCTTAGCTGTTGCTGAACAGCTTTACTCATGCCATTACTCCTGACGTCATGCCCTTCAGAATAAATTACACAGAAACGAAATGAGAGTGATAAACCATGTATTATTTCCTTTAGTGGTATTTGTTGCTACGTGTAGAAATTACTTTTGACTTTAACATGCAGTCTTTTAGTCAAATATGGCCCACAGATTCTTGCTGTACCTCAATAACTCATATTTCACACTGTCATAAAAGTAGCACTGAAGCTTCTCACACTTTGTTTTTTTATTATTATTATTATTTCAGTACACTTCTGGAATAGATAGATGAAACAAAGGCATTTTGCCCTTTGCCCGCTGAGAGTCCTTTTGAAAAACTTTTGAAAAACTAATGTAGAGTTGTAAAGCTATACTGCAGTGTGCTGAGGAGAGAGCTGCAATCCTTGTAAGGTTGACAGGAAAAACCATTGGGTGATAAAGGTAGTCTTTTAGTGAGGATGCATTCTGAAGGCCCTGGAGGCCTGGGCACAGGAGGTGCACTTAAACAAGCCCCCTTTCATCCTGACATTCTATCATATTCAAAGCCAACCAAGTCTGTATAAGATACATCCTACACAGGTGCAGTTTTGCATGACAGACGACACAAGATTCCTTCCTGTCCCAATCTACCTCTCACCAAAGAAGGAACTAGAGACGGAACAGCGATAGTCATGCAAATGTAACATTTTGTCTCCACATTTTTTTTTTCTCACATGTTACATTTTCCCAAAAGTTCTTCATGGTGTCATTAACTTTAGTGTTTTTTTTTTTTATATCTCTATAAAATATTTAACTATACAAATTTGTAAATAAAATTAATTTGTTTATTCATTCATTCTTTAGTTCAAATTTACTCCTATTCATAGTGTTGCATTGTTTTTTTGTTTTTTTTTGTTTCACAGCATCACCTGTTTCTTGAGGACAAAGACTCAACTTGATCAAGGTTTTGCAAAGTTTTTTTATAGAACCACTGATCAGACCCCCTGCTGCATTGACACTTCCTCGTAGTCTAGTTCTAGGCTTCAAAACATAGCTCACAAAAAGCCGTTTTTATGGGAGGGGAACAATGACTGCGAGGCAGAGCATCTGATCTGAAAAGCCTTCAGTGGAGGTCACATCTACAGGAGTGTGCAACTTATTTTATAAAAAGATTTTTTTTTTTTTTAACTGAGAGTTGTGAATTTTTATATCGAACCATGCAACTATTTTGAGCGTAAATGTTCAGTTGAAATAGTATAACCATTGTTTTTAACTAGCATGCACTGCAATGTCAAAGCTGGGCTGCATGTAGCATATTCTACATCACATGAAACTTGTCAGAGTTTAGCGGAAGATGGAAGTACAAGACAGTTCTAGAACAAAACCTGATAGAGGTTGCAAAAGACTAAATATTGGGGCGAAGGTTGACATTTCAGCAGGACTATTTGAATTTGGTCTAGACTGCAACATATACATAAACATGTGTTTTAGAATGGCCCAGTCAAATTCAACTGAGAATCTGTGGCAAATCTTGTAAATGGATGTCCTCAGGTTGTTCCAACCATACTGAACTTGAACAAGTAATGGTCAGCATTTTAAAAGTTACTTGTGGACCCTAACTGCATTCTACAAATGTTTGACCACATTATTCTGATTTTATTTATGAAAACATTCCACATTATCACGTTACGCTACTTTGTGTTGGGCTCTTAAATAAATACTTTAGAAATGCAAATAGAGGTTTGTGGTTGTGATCTGATGAAATGGAGCTAAAGCGGAAGTTCAGACTGGAAGACTCCCCCCCTTCCATTCGCCCATCGACGTCATGCTCATCTCCGACCTCAGCACTGGACCTCACCCGGCGCGTTCAATCAGCAATCAGGCTCTGCATAAAGGATCCACACCCAAGCCGTCAGGCGCTTCCCAACTGCGTCCAACCCACCACCTCCCCTTTCTCCACCCACATCCTTCAGCTCTCCAGGATAGCACCCTTTCCTGACCACCACCACCAGTGTCGGGCCCCGGGGGGAGAGCATCCCTAATCATTTATCGGGATGTTCATCGAGTTCACATCAAATCTCAGCTCGAATTTGCTGCCGGGGTCCGAGCGCCAAAGAACCTGTTATTCATTCCTGTCATTAAATCTTTTAATTGTTCCCCTTTTGTCTGTCTGAGTCTTTCCAGATTGAACTGCAGGATAATGTGAATGCATGGAAGGCTCTGTTCTAAAGCTGCGTTATTGTACTCAGATTCTGCTGTGTTATTTATCACATTCAAAAGATGTTTTAATTGTCTCTGAAATTCTTTGAAGTAGATGCAGCAATGTTTGCCTTCCCCATTGTACAAACTGATAATATTTGTATTTTAATAACTTACCCAGTGTTGTCACAACAAGGAATGCAATGTTAACCCTCTCAGTGCTAGGATTTTCACTTCCCTTTGTTTGCGCATTATATGCACTCACAGAAGCACTCTCTCACACACACACACGCACACACACACACACACCCCCACACACACACACACACACACACACACACACACACACACTCAACCCCCACTCACGGCTGCAAGAGTCCAGACTTGTGGAGAATGGCACGTCTGTTTACTCTGAAAGGTTCAAAGATAATTTACCTGGATTAGAGAAGCCATCTGTGCCTGCCATCCCAGATTGCTTTGGAGGTGTCTCAATAAATACTGAGTAGGCTTCCCGGTAGACAGTGCAATAGAGGTTTGAACCAGAGCAGGGTTTAATGCTCCTTTTTACATCGGTTTTTAAAGGGTGACCGCTAGTAAGATTGCTGGACCTCTGCTCAGAACGGTCCTGATGAATCTTGGTCTTTGTTCTGCTCCTGATCATAAAAATGGCAGTGAAGATGGAAGTTTCAAAAAAAGTTTTTTTTTTAGAGAGGCTTTGTATGCAATTACATGGATGAGTCAAGATACTAAAATTAGTATATCTGTTTTGTTTTTTAGCCACATTAAATCTTGAAACTAATGCAAACCCCGGTGTGAAAGTTTTCAGTTTCACGTTTGACTTCTGATATCCATTCGTCGGCTGCTTTCTTACACAATGCTACATTATGGTTGGGACCCATTTTGCCATCAGAGCTGCCCTAATTTTTCAAGGCATAGAGTCAACAAGTTCTCAGAAACATTCCTCTGAGATTCTAGTCCATATTGAATAGACAGAATAACACAGCTGTTGCAGATTTATTGAATGCACATCCATAACGCAGATCTCCCAAAGGTGCTCTTTTTGATTGAGATCTGGTGACTGTGGAGGCCTTTGCTCCAGTGGTGCGAAACTATAGGGCAAATAAATATTCCCCCATCCCATGACAAAACCAACACCAACCCGAATCGCTGACGGATGCCAAGATGCACGGACGCCTTAATGTTGTGCATGCCTCGCATCTGAATTTCACAACACCAATCGGTTACTGTAAAATTTTGGAGAGCCTGTAAAAAATTGTGGTCTTGGTTTCCTAGTCTGAGCAGACAGACAGTAGCTGGTAAGGTCTTCTTTTGCTGTACCGTCTCTAGTGCAAAGGTTTAATGTGTTGGGCATTCAGAGATAGTATTTAGTATACTTTGGTATTGACAAAATCTTTGAGCTACTGTTGCATATCTGTTTTGTGAATCAGTTTGCCTATTCTTTAACAATATCATCAAGGCATTTTTCATCCACACATATACAGCTCACACAATATTTTCTCATTTGTCTTTGTTTTTTTTGTTTTTTTTCTCAAAACCAGACAGATACCTATCCCTATTGGGATGTATTGTATCTATCCCAGTACATCCCAGTAGACCAACAAATATCAGTTTGATATTATGTTCAAAGTCACCAAAATCCTTTTCTTTCCCTGTCTGATGATAAGTTAAAGTAGCAGATTAGTGTATATACTCACATTTGTGTATGCTGGAAAAAGTATATGGAGTCAAAGCAATCGTTAAAATAATGGTAAACCTTCAATTTAGAGTTACAATAAATATTGTCAATGAGGCTTTTTTTACTGCCTTACTGTGCAAGAGCAGATCTCAGGACAAGGCTTGAAAAAAATAAAATAAAATTGTAACATTTCTGTGACCAGTTGTTTTACAGACTCAAAGAAACCACTCATCTTTGGAGAATGAATAAATTTGCAACCTCCTATTTGGGTCCCATCTAGAGCGGTAAATAAGACTGAACTGTTTTGGTGTTACATTCCAGACGTCAAATGTAAAGCTTTTTTGTGTGGGAGCTGTTTGGAAGTAAGTAAGTGGCTCAGACAGCTTTAGCCACTGGGAGAGTTCTAGCTGTATATAACAAAAAAGAAAAAAAAAAAAGAAAAAAAGAATGATCAGATGAAGAAGAAGGTATTGATTTTTTTCAAAAAGCTGAACCTTGTGGTTTCTTGAAACATGCTGAGGCGCAGAAACACCTTCCCACCTTTCCTTCATGCTAACTAGCCAGAGACTCTTTCAGAATCACCTTCATTCGCACACATGAAAGTTAGATCAATTTAGACATTCAGCTCATTGTTTGTCTACTGGATCATAAGCAGGAGGTTGAGGAATATGTCACTAAACTAGTTCACGAGGCTTGTACATGCTTTAGGAGCACAGTGGATGTTCACTGTAGACAATGTCAAACAGCGCACAAATATTTAGACAGACTGCACTAAGCTGACAGATAAATAAGATTAAACAAAGGAGAACTTTCCTATCTATTTTTAGCTTGGACTTGTAGCTTTGTCAGGCGGATCCAGCTCCACACGTATAAGCAGAGACCCAGTCAAACATTCTCATGAGCTCTCCTTGCTTTTCTACAACAGATAATGGCTGTGTCTGTGGTGAGATAATGAAGACTGCGGCTCATGAATCTGTGGCGTGATGAATTTGCCTTTATGAGGAGACCAGGGGATCTATATTCTGCTGATGCCATGCTCACTCTGAGCTCCACACACAAGCCTTTCTCTCTCCTATATATCTGCTATGCACAGACATTGCACATGCAGCATATGCCACCAGAAACCCCCCTACCAGAACGCTAGAGTAAGGCTCAAACGAAGCACAATTCATACTGAGAGACGAAGCACTGAGAAAAGCACGAGCAGCAGATATGTGGATTTCCTTCTCCTAAAGTTAAGAGTACACATTTGGAGCAGATAGTGTACTACTCTCTCTTAAAACCTTGCTCTCACACTCAATGTGAGAGCAAATATTGTGCGCTCTGCTCCTCATCAAAATAAGTTTCAGTGTTCACTTAATATAAATAATAATTTTAAATCCTTTCTGGGATTGAAGTGAATATACACACGTTCTCTCTTCCACATATATGTTTACAGTGTCTTGAAATAAAGTGGTAACTGGCATGACATCATAGCTTTGACATCATCGCCTTCATTTTTGCTCATAGAAAATGCTCCACACAGCTCTGTTAGCAGAAAGAGCAAAGCTAAGAGTTAGTTTGAGCGTGAGGAGAAGGATTCAAACTGAAGCAGGAGTCTCTAAAAAACATTATGTTTGTGGGAGGGAAGAGCATATTTGTAAGGAAGCAACATATTTTAAGTGAGAGTTGAGTTTTGTGGAATTCCACCATATTAGGTGAAAATAAAGACTTTTGCTCTCAAGTTGAAAGTGGGTTCATTTTCAATTTGAGAGGAAATTGTTAAATGCATTTTATCCTTTGGAATGTGTGACTTGAAATTTATTACATTTCATTTTAATTTTTAAAACAAGTGCTTTAATCCTAAACAGAGTAAGAGATAACCAATTTATTAACATTCACCTATTCTACTACACTTTGTAAGTATAACAAAACAAGCTGACTCCGGTTTCTTCTACAAACTGCCACTACATTGTTGCGATTTCTTTTTTTTTCTTCTTTGAATTACTGAATTAAACCCTGACAGTAAGACTAATATGCTATTCAGCTCCGTCGCGATGACGAAATAAACCATATTCTACTCCATAAGCATTATACCTTCATAAGAGTACAGCTGCACTTAAGGAAGGACATTTTCAGACCTTATTGTTAAGAAAGATTTTGTACGATCTGAATTATTCATGAATCAATTTGCTATGTGTGAACAGAGCGCTTATAGGAATGAAGTGTTTTACTCCAAGGTGAGACTGGGAGGGATGTGGTACAGCCCCCCTTTCTGTGGCTGATTCGGTCGAGTCTGTAGTTTTTGCTCCCATGATACTACACACATGCCATTACCTGAGAGTGTTTAGAGAGGAGGGGAAATGAGATCATAGGCTTGTCTAGCTTCAGCTAGGTCACACACCAAGGGGCTGCCTCTCCCCTTGGACGGTATCTCGCCCCCACACACTCCTATCATTTCACAGAATTGTATCTTCATGACTGCAGGGTCCTCTGTCATGTTTTGGCCATTACAGCTCTCGTCCCATCGCACGTTGGAAACTTAAAAAACAACAACTTGTTTGAGAGTAGCATTATTGAGAGCAGAAACGAAAAAAAAAAAAGAAAAAAAAAACACCGAGATCTTAACATTTTTTGATTTGTCTTTGGGTCTACCAAAACGCTTCTTGTTTTCTCTCACACGCCACAAATTCTTTCGAAACCACATAGTGAAAGTGAGGACGACAGATGTCCTTTTCCTGTGGAGAGGCAACCGGAGTTATTTGGTATAATTTCAGCTCCAATTTCAACATTTTAAAGTAGATTTATACGAGTGTCGTGAAAGAGCATCCGTCTCGACCGAGCCCGGCCGACCTCAACTCTGCCGGTGTCACATGATCGATGTTTTCTCTGGCCTCTTGACATCTTTGGAGGTCACATGAGCCTCTGTCAAGCTTGGTTAATTTCACACCCTCGGCTTTTACTATGCGATTACCATATGAATATGCTCATAGCCATACATATTCTGCAGCCATGCATAGGGACTTCCAAAAGTGCTCCTTTTTAAGAAGGAATCTGAAAGGACCGGAGAGGACGAAGAGGAGGAAGGCGTGGATGGGGGCTTGGCAGGATGTTTTCACAGCTGTCATGGTGATGAATTAGCCTCTTATGATTAATTTGTATTTAAATGTAACATTACCATCCCCAGACAGTTGGACCCAGCCCATTTTCAGTGGACCGTTGCTTGTCCAGCAGGAAAAACATGTTGATTATATTGAAAACCAGCGGAAGGAGCATGTCAGACGCCGAGTACATTAGCAGCACCGTTAGATTAAAATCAATATAAATGAGATTTTGGGGTGTTAAAATTACTGCTATATAGGTGCACTTTACTAACAAATAACAGTAAACATGAGCTTAGACGGGAGCTGAATGATGGATAAAAGACTTTTTGTAGCAATGTGTGAATGTAAATCCTCCTCCCAACTCTTTTGTAGCTCGCCATTTTGCAGCTTTAGAGCCAAGACGGCATTAAAAGCCAAGCTCTCTCCCTTGCCTTTTCTTCCTATTTGTCAGTACACAAAGCAGACAAACCAAACAGCTGTCTGCAGGCAAGGAAGAGTTGGGCTGGGCAGGATCAAACTTCTAAAATCCAACAGCTGACCACACCGGCATAGATAATAAAAATTACAATGTGGGTTTTATTGCTCTTAAGAGGCTCTTGTCTTCTCCAGTTTAGGGCTTCAGCTGTCATTGGCGTCCATGAAAAGAGCTTTCCCATATGCTTCTGTCCACAGATGTTATGATTGGGACATAACATGTTATGACTGAGCATTCCCAAACACCGTTACAGGTCAATTGAGGGACAGGATAACTATTTAGAGGAACAACACAGTGGAGGAGAGTCACCGGGAAAATTCAGACGTTTCGTTCTTGCTGTTAGTGAGAAAGTTCTTGCATGCACACTTATACTTTGCTGTTTTTATTGTAATCTTCTCTTGCAATAAAGCAAGACCTTATATTGACTTTCACATGTGGAGTTGGAGAAGGCATTACTGCTCTAAATACAAAATGCTGATTACCACAAATATGGAAAACAGGGAAAAGTGCACCAATCTCTGAAGTGAACTTCAACATTTTATGAATGGTCAACGCTGGACCATTTATAAAATTAAGTTTAAAGTGACAGTGTAACAAAAAGTTTTCCAAGTACAGTTCTTGTATGGTGTTACAGATTGAGCTAGTTGCTAATAAGCTTTCTTTAATGCAAGTTTAGCTTCTGCAGAATATTGGCTATTTCAGTAGGTATGCACCAATGCAAAGTGTTCTGATAACGTCTTTCCCAATACCTCACTTCTATGGGCTTGAGATATTTCTTTTTTTGCTACACTGTTACTTTAAATTATTTTTGTTGCATTTTAAATGTTTGTGATTTGTAGCTTGGTGTGGAATCCCAGTTCCTTCCAGTTTTCTGTCCAGCTGCTGAGCCAAGCTAAATGGTTGACAGCCAAAGTGTCATACTTAGTGGGTACATAGTAACTAGCATGTACTTCCACAGCGCTTTATCAAGTCCAGAGGACTCCAAAGCACTTCACACCACATTCAAAAACACGCTGATAGTAGTGAGCTACATTGTGCCCACAGTTGTCCTGGGGTGAATGTAAATGTCTGGTTTTAAGTCACCACTGTGAAGTCATGACACCCAGACAGAGAGCTGAAATAATTCCAGATGCATCAAGAACACATTTACGAAAAAGAATAGAAGCTTAGAAACAGAGGACATATGATCACGCTGAAATTGGAAAGCTTAAGTAATAACCTTTGGAAAAAAAAAATCTAATCTAAATTCACATACACATACAACACAGTGATTTTCTGCCTTGAATAAGGTGTCATCTTGTGAATGCCAGCATTTTTTAAATGTGACTTTTAATTTGCATTCTAATTTATACAAATATATGCATATCTTCTCCTTTCAGGGTCTGTAACTCTAGAGGTTGTGAGAATTTTGTGAGGGAGTTAGGTCCTGCCATTAAATACACCTAAATCCCCTTTTCTTATTTTCTTCGCTCTGGGGAATTAAAAATTGTGGCGCGTGTGTGTGTGTGTGTGTGTGTGTGTGTGTGTGTGTGTGCGCGCGCACATGCATGTATATGCGTTGGGGGAAATTGTGATAAAAAGTCAGTAAGTAAACTTTAGTGGAGCTAACTTTCTCCTCAATCAAAGTTGTTTCAATATTTTTTTCAGAGTGGAAAAGCTTTGAATAAACACATTTATTGAATAAACAATAAATGTGTGCAACTAACTAATCTGATTGTGAGATTGCTGAAGGAGACAGACAAACAATTTATCACATGAAAAGAGAAATAGTTAATGCAGTATTCTTATTATTTCTTTGGAATGACTACCTGTCTCGTCAAAGCTAATGACCTTCTATGTAAACGTACCTGCATGATGAGATTTTTATGTACGAAAAGGCTCAGGTACATCTACAACTATTTTTTTAATATATTAAAAACTACCTTCAGAACAAATTTGCTTGAAAAATAATAGGTTTCATCCAGAGTACCTTACACTGAAAACAAATTAAATGACTTATTATTGCAACTCAGAATAGTGGATGTAATATTAGAGAGCAATACTAAATTCAATTATTCGATTCATTTTTTTTTCCTCCAGCCCTGTAATAAAAAGTATCTGTAAATCCCGGCAGAATATGAATTAGCTGTGTTTCTAGAGGTTAATGGTATGAAGAGCTGTGTGCGTACTGTACTCTTGATGACTAAGTGCTCTTGTAATCACCCCCTTCAGGCATATGGAGCAGTTCCTGGTCCAATGAGAGATGGCATTCGACTTTCAATAACATAATAAACAATTGCAGCCGGTAACTGTGTTTTCAGCAGCAACCTTTTGTTAGAAAAATATAACTGCAGTAAAATATAAACTCCACAACTCTTTCTTACAGAAAATGCAGAGAATAAAATGTTATTGGGTGAAAATATATAACTGAACGAAGGCATAACAGCTTCCCAAGAAAAGACGTGGACAAAAACAGATCAACCTTTTAGACGCACACATAAACATAAAGGGACTTTCTTTTATGTCCTTACTGAATGTTCGTGATGGCAGCTTGTTAAACCATAAAATCAGTCATTATTTCTTGTAAAATCAAAATAGTTTAGTTGCAAATATTAATTAAAGCCTTCAGTTACTCAGTAATTGCTGCCATATCTGATTAGAATGGATCAGGTATTTTAACTGACCTTCATATTGCAGAGTGTTAAAGAGCCTTCTCTGTGTTTTGTCTGTACATCAAATGGAAAAAATATAGGAAAACAGAAGCATGCAAAAAAGAAAGATAAACCATGGTAACATCACTAAGGCTTTTTTCCAGTGTATCTAATATTTTTAGTGACTTTGAAAATAAAAGATCACATTCGACAAATGTGAATGTTGACCTTAACAAATGGAATGCCAATTTGCTCAAAGTATGTAAAGAACGTAAGTAATTTAAATAGTGTATAACAGTCAGTGCAATGTTATTTTTTTTTCTTTAAACTCACTCAAAATAATCAGATACTTATTGAAAATCAGACAACACTGCAATTGGATTGTCTTTGAGTTAGTACTTTGAAATAAGTGCAAACATGTTGACAGACGTTTGGACATTAAAATCCAAACATCCCAACCCCTTCCTGTCTTTATCATGTCACTCCAACTTAGTAATCATTAACCATGTGTCCACCAATAATTGTATGCATATTTTGAAGTATCACATTAGAAAAGGCTGATGGAAACAGAAAAAAATAAAATAAATAAAAACTTTAATTACTTCCTCACTTTTGCAAAAAAGGGTTAAATGCTTGCTTAAGGTGTTGTTTGCCTTTTCCAAAAAAACAATAGTTAATGCGCTAAATAGGGTCTGTGCACAAAACTCTCCTCCAGCTCTAAGGTGAGGATTCTCTCCATTTGTTTGAGATGTGTGGTACGTTCTAGTTTGCAACTTCTACATCTTGTTTATTACAGCCATGCATGACATCGACATCTGATTTAATTACACTTCGATTTGTTCCAAAGCAGTAGATGAAAACATGCTAAATTCACTTTTTTTTTATTTTTTCTGGTGACACATTAAAAGTTTCATCAGAAGAGGATGGCAACAAAGTAATTGAGTTTGATGAATCACACATATATAAGCATAATTATTTCAGTGTTCAAATCTTGCATTGGTTATGAACTTAAAATCTAAATACTTGTGGTATAATTATTTGAAAGCTATAAATAAAAGTGTTTTGAAGAGTTGAACAGTTATAGAAAAAAAAAAGCTGAAAATATGGAGATAGTAATAAATTGGCTGGAAGCTGGTAGATTTAAGAGGGTTATGTTTTGCAAACTTGCAGGGCAGGAGATCTGTGAACATCAAGTCCTTTGTTCTTTAGTCACCAATAGATGTTTTATGTCTCCTTCACAAAGCAAATAACACTAAGGATATAAAATAAAACACCCTGCGCATTTACTGGAAACCCAGATAAAGACGTTAAAAAATAAATAATCTAGCAATCTAGTAAATCATCTACTAATGTAAGCAGCAGCATAACTTAACACCCAACATTTTTTTAAAATATCATTGTTTTAAATTGAGTATATTTATTGAGAGGACAATAAAATGAACTTTAGGAGGCAACGTTTTTAACAAAAATCATAATAAAGAAAAAGCAGCTTAAGCTTTTTCTTTTGTATTTATTATTTAACTTGTCTAGAAATTTAACTTGAGAGCCATAACTTATTCTTACCCTGAGCATTGTGATAAATAGACATTGTTATTTTATCTGCTATTCAAACTGAGAAACACCAAGACAACGAGCCACATAATGAAGACGAGGTCTATGCAAGTCAGAAAATTGCTCAAGAAAATAGCTGGTCAGCTACATTTGCTCTTACCTACAATAAGTGCGAAACTTGAATAGTTTGAAACAGCCACAACTGTGGAAAGCAGAGCTAGACATGAGCCTGGATGTTTATGTTCAGGATAGTTAAAAATGCTTCAGAGTGCTACTGCAATAAAAGACTCTTTAATAGATCTTTACAGGGGTACCAGAACATTTCAAGGGCAAAAAATTATGTTTTTCTCATTTGAGCTAAAAGGTTTAACAGCAAATATCTCACCATTAACCTTCACTAGTATAACTTGTATATAGTACAACTGAAACTGGTATTAATGATATAACATTAATAGCATATTCTATACCATTGATCCTCATTTTTCAGGTCGTGCAATTGTGTCAAATTGCACACATCTTTCACCAGAGATGATGCTTCCCATAATAATTTCCTGCAACAATTCTAACCTCCTGATTGTCAAATCACACAGTTGAGAAATCTATGAGGATGTTGCACTTATTATGGCCAAAATGGCTACATTTATAGCTGGGTCAGTCACAGCTAGTAATTTCAATCAGTCAAACTTTTACCCACATACAATGCCAGGCTCATTACAAATCACCTTGCTAGACGTCACTTTGTTCTCTTGATTGGAGGCTCTCAGCTCCAATTAATATCTGAGAAGGCTGACATTTCAAAGAAAGGCTTTGTCCTTTTCTTGTTTAGAGCGCATCCCCTGTTTAATGAAGGAACACAAACAAAACATTTCTAGTGTGCTAAATTGGATTAGAGATGTGTTTTTTTTCTTTTTATCTTCTTTTTCCAGTTAACATGGGTCACTGAATGTGTTGCTAATAGAATGGACTTGGCAAATTAAAATCAGATTTTACTTGAAGAATAAAGTAAGAGATTTTTTCCCCAAGTTTTTATATGTATATATATATATATATATATATATATATATGTATATATATATATATATATATATATTATTGCTGTATTGCACTCACGACTCACAAATTGGTTGAAGAGATGCGTCTTTGATTTATCGGCTGCTTGTAGATTTTCTCCCTTTTCCTTAAGTAGCAAAAGTTACTATGGTAGAGAAGTGAATTAGGAATTGCACACTTTTATTTAAAGAAAAATACAAATCTACAAAAAAAAACACAATATACAGAAACTGATAAAACAGTTTATCAGGTGAAAGTAGACCACTGGAGAAGTTGTGGATTTCCGTCTCTTAAATGACAATAAATTAATGAATAAATGCATAAATCCAGGTGTATTAGACGGATTATGCAAAATCAACTTTTTCAACTTTGTATAATGTTAAAATATCCCTCATCAAATGCATACCCAGAGAACTGCTTTGACTCCTTCATGCATTTTTTTTTTTTTTTTTAGAAACAATTGAATCACCTGTTGGAGCCATTTATGGGTGCCTTAACACATACTCATGCAACGTTCTGCCTTTTTACCCAAAGCTACACCACAGAGCTTCAGTCCTGCTCCACAGAACACTCCTCACTCATATCTCCCCAACACAATTCCAACAGACTAGCGGCAGCAGCAATGAAACAAATACCTGCCAGAACTGTGAGTCTACTGAACGCCTGAGAAGAGTTGTAAATGGCATCAACAGCTGGTGTGGAGATGGACTGTTGTGACGACGTGCTGAAGGGGGAGCAACAGAAAGGGTAGGAGGTTCTTAAAGCGGCAGAGGACAATTACAAGGCTACACGACTATAATGCAAAGTCAAATGTTTTAAAGCTATATTTGATATATGCAGAATTTTCATAACAACTGAAGGTTGTGCTACAAAATGCCACCATGTGTTTGGAAAATACATGATACCCTCCCTTAAATTAAAATAAATTACATCAAGTTTTAAATGTTTGTTCACTCATGTATAAATACAACAAGAGCCATGTTATTACTCTTGCTTATTGTGTACCTGGATACTATATTGCAGAGCACAGTGCAACGTGGGTAGAGGCATATTTTATTTCAATTAGCAGCTGATAATCTTGCCCCTAGGATTCACGGGCTACAAAAAAGTCAAAATTTGGTTTTCATAATTCATTAACTGTTAAAATTTCAGAGAGCTGAGGTAAATAATTAAAGACATGACCAAATTTTCTCCAGAACTAAGGTAGCAATGTAGTGGTTCACACAAAAGGAAGAGATACCTCGTTTAAAAGAAGCAGACCCAAACGCACAATTAACCCTCAAGACCGTTGCACACGCACAACTCTTTTCAAGCATAGTGAATTTCATGCCAGCTGCTGTCTGTTTCCCTCTCCACTGGTAGCTCCAGCTGGCTGCGCTGCTCTCAGGATGTCATGGCTGGTCACAGACGTGATGCTCTTTCCCTCCCCCCTCTTGCCAGGCCCTACAGGTTGTTTAGCATTTTAGACAAGGCTCTGTATTGCCTCGCAGCCAAGCACTTGGGCACACAGGGATGTCATCTCCTCAGAGCTAATTGCTGTGCCCTTCTCTAAACGAAACAAGCTCTGGAAATAAATAACTAATGTGCCCCCTTGGTAAGCTCATTATCTAACTGCAAATTCACTGCGCCACAACTTTTTATGCTTTTACCATTTCGTTCACCCCTTCACTCCAGACTCTGACACTTTTTCCTATCCCTTTTTCAATAATTGTACCTATTTATATGTTATGTGTTTAATACTGTCAAAAACTATGAGAGGAAACTCAAAAAGAGAAAGGTTGGATTGCCTTTTGTGACAATAGAGGCTTTTCAGCTGATTACTTAGAAAAACATAAATACTGTTTTTCGAAATGTGTGACGGATCAGGGCAATATACTCTGCTTGATGATCTTATAGGGTCAAGCTTGAGCTTTTGTGGTGAGTGTCGAGCCTGTAATACGATGAATACTGAAGCTAGTAATAATGGACACAGATAATGGAACAAATAGTTTCTCCACTGTTAGCACATTGAGCAGCACATACATGATTATGAGTGACATCGTTAGACTTATGGAAAAAGTTGAACCAATTGCTTTCAAATATGTGGATCGCTGGAGTAAGAAATTGTTTCTTAAGGATAACTTGGAGGAGATTATTCATTTATCAAAACTTATAATAATAATAAAAAAACTAACAACTAAATAACATACCTAAAATAAAGCTTTATGGAACGGCAAAAGAAACTATTTGATTTCTACCTCGGTTTCAAATAAAGACAGCTTTCACAAAATTCCAAAGAGAAAGTGTCCTTGGCCAAACAAAAGGTCTTCATTTTGAAAGCAAATTGATTTTTTTTTTTTCATGAACAAAAGTCTGAGATGTTGAATTAAACCTGAGATGTGCGCAAATGTAACCAGATAAAAACAAGTGCTTTTAATTTTTCATGAAGCTTTTGTGAGGATCGGTACTGAAAAACTCTCTAAATCATTTTTGGCTGCTAGAGATTCAAGTTAATCAAATGAAAATGTCACAGTACATGCCATCGCAAATGCTAAAATGAGATAGGAGGACATTATTAAAAGTTAAAGTCCCTTTGGAACATATGTTTAATTACAAAGGAACACGTCTCAATTTAAGTTGTTCTTTTGGAGAAAATGGGAACTGGTTCGTACGTCTTTCTCCCTAATGGCTATCTCTTAAAACATGTTACCTCAGAAGATAAAGCTAATTATTGATTGTATCAGAGACAGTAGCTCTAGAAAATAAATTCTCCTCCCCTCACCCTGAAGCCCGAGTAATGCTCTAATTAAGCATGCGGCACTGAACCTGCTTTCAGAGACAATAAAAATAAAGAATGCTTGTTGGGTTGCAGCTAAGGATGTTAAGCGTTTCACATACCACTACCTCACATCAGTGGTTCGCTTGTGACCAACAGAAACATCTATCAGCCTAGTTTAGATTAACCGGGCAAGTTCTGGGGCTGAACAGCTATTTCTTAACTTAATGATTGCCTCAGGTAATGGTGGAGAGCTGGAGCATCTCCCAAATTAATTTTGATTTCAGAGCTATCTAATCAGATTTCTCCAGAGTGCAGAGCTTTGTTTTTATAGATTTCCTATGAAATATATGGAGACACACATCACACCTACACACACATACATACAAATGTACAACAACACATGAATATATATACCAGTAAACTCCACACACACACACACACACACACACACACGCATACACTGCTGAAATAACTTATTCAGCCTTTAAAAAAATACAGCGGTACATAAAACACATTTAACTTTTCTTCTATGCAACCAATCCTATTACCATAAAATAGAAATGAGCCACCTACGGTAATGCATCAGTAAATATCTGCATGTAGTATAATTGAAAATTATCATAATAAAGGCTTGAATTCATTTCATTAGGGTATAATGTGGGCTCAAACTGTTTGATGCTGAGTATTGCTGATATTAGGTTTGGTGGACTGTTACAAATAAAGCATTTCCAAAGTTTGCCTGAAGAAGATGCTGTTAGATATTCACCGTGGCTACAGTCCAGTAGCTTGCCATTTCTATATCAGTTTGATATAAAAAGGGTGTTTTAAATGAAATTGATTATTATTATCCTTCGATAGACAATTGTGATTTTACCCTAGTCAAACACAAAACTAATGGGCTCTTAAATGCCAGATCAATATCAAAAGAAATTATATTTTCACCTATTGCATGTTTGCAAGATGTAACACACAAGCTAGAATCAAAGTCCAGTAATGTGTTGTGTAAAGACCCTCACTGGGCTCAGTGTTTACTTTGACTGTGCCCATTAACCTGAAGATGGCCAGGCAAAATGGACAAAATTTGCCCTTTGACCCAAAATGACAAAAAGTAAAACTGAAAATAAAAGTTGAAGTTGCATGTAGGTCTGAAAACTGTGGTATAAAAAAACAAAATAAACAAGCATTCCAGTCATACATTTGGCAGGATAATCGACTGTAAAGTAGAGCAAATAGTTTTATTCAGCCAAAGAAAGAGTCATTTTACTCCAACATTACCCTCAAATATTTCTTGTTATTGTTGAATTTGAAAAAAAAAAAAAAAAACTTATTTTGGATTGCTGCTTTTTTGTTTGTATTTTTTATTTTTTTTAATTTCAACTGTGATAAAAGTGCAATGGAGGAGAAATAATTTTAGTTCAGGAAATTACAATGGGTTTTTTTTTCCACCAACTCCATGTACAGACATCTCTGCAGAAGCTCAAAGATCCCACCGTATGTCTTACTGGTGGAATGGTGCAAGTTTCTTCCCAAGAGTTTTTATGTGATGCAAAACATTGGTTAGGCCTGATCTACAGTCAGGGCACCTCAGTCGTCACACTCAGAAGTATATTGTTCCATCTGGAATGAAACAGTCTGTATCTTGTTTTAATGATATTGACTACAACAATTCCACTTTGTTTGTATTTGCTTTGAGAGTTTGACACAAATCTCTGGAGAAATAGTCTGGCGAAACAGTAGTCCAGCAATCATTCTGACAGCTTAATCAAATCATTTCTCCAAAGAAAAATTCTTAAATGGTTTAAGGGGTATTAGTCTACAATTTCCATTCCAGATAGTTGAAAATTACTGCTGGATGATTGCCCTTCAATCCAAATTAAATGTATTTACCCACATATGACAATAAATAACAATAATAAAAAATAAAAAAAAACATGACCAAAAAGAGTAAAGAAAATCTAGATGTTTTTCTTGGGGCAAGAGTAGCCTAATGTTTCTGACATTGTTTTTTGGCACTAAGAGCACATTTCCAAAAGGCAGAAGGGGGGCTTAATGTCGTGACCTTGCGTTGGAGACTGTGTTTTTAGAGCCCAAGTGAGGACAGTGGCAGCCTGTGTTTGTCTTGATATTTATGCACATAATCATACGCTCAAGCCACCAGAGCTACCTGTCAAAATCAAAAACCAATCTCCAGGAGTGATTAGTTATGCCTGACTGAGTTTACTGAACACTTACCATCTGCATGCAATAGAAATGTATGGGATAAACAGGGCTGGAAATAAGCCTACAGACTGACAAGGTTAAGTTAATGCAGATGCAGGATTGAGTTTGCTAATGGGAAGAGGTCACCAAGTTCTAATAGTTTGAAAGATTCTCTGACTTTTTCAAAAAATAATTTCTTCCTTTTCTATTAAGATTACCAGTGCTGTTGTGGGACTCTGCAGTTCTTGTATCTGACATCTTGTATATCAGATGAAAGTCATCTGCAGTGCACTTTATACCGACAACAACAAGACCTTTTATTTGTAGAACAACTTGTTTCTGAATATATATACACCTTGATTTGGTTAACTGTAGAGAACCTCGTGTTTGGGACTGTATGCAAGAAAACATTTAAAATGTTTCTCTAAAATCATAGTGTACAATACTGTTCAAGGAAAGTACTTTTGAAAACACTTTTGGTGATTTTCAGATTGATACATTGGATCACTGAAGTGTTACATAGTTCTCAACATTTATTTAAGAAAATTCATAGTTGAGGATATATTGAGAGTATGACAGTATATAATCCATATATTGAGGATTTGTCTTAAATAGTTTGTTTTCTGGGGTGCAGTAGTGAGTATCGCTGACATGATTGGGTGCAATCATGTCAAATCTAAACAAAGAGCTTGCAAAGCAATATAATCATGTTTGCCGTTTTTTAATGATTGTATGATAATGTACCATTTCAACTTCCCTTTGAGTTTTATTTCACAAGTGTTAAAACTATCTCACATTCAGATCCCGAACACAATTCAGGAAACTCTTGTCACCTTCTTGATATTTGAGTCATTTTTGACCTTCATATCGAGGGCATCTTTAGGTAAACGACTCCACTGAAACAATTGTTTCTAATCATATGAAATATGGCAAACCAATCTGTAAAACTGAAACCTGATATTTGACTTCCTCTGTTAGTTCCTCCAGCAGACCATGAAGTTTTACCTTTTTTTTTTTTTTTTCCAAGTGATACAATTCCTCCAGTACTTCTGCAATCACATCAATGGCCCGGAATCAAAGTGTGCTGCCACGGCTCGAGTCTTCATTGGTATCCACTAAGAATGCTTCATTTTGGCAGAGCCATCTCTCTCTGTGTGTCAGTCAGAGCACAGTCTAGAGGAAATGACACATGAGATGGCCACACGCTGTGCAGGCTTGTTAGAATAAAGTCACATGTCAAAAACCTATCTCATTGTAACATGGTTCACTTAAAATTGCGACAGACATTTTACAGCACAAAGAGAATTATATTTGGATTATGGTGCCTGAGGATGTGAGCTTCTTAGACCCCTGTCTGTGAAGAAATCCACATCGGTTGTCAGTCAAAAAAAAGCAGAAGCACA
This sequence comes from Poecilia mexicana, assembly GCF_051168715.1. Classification (NCBI taxonomy): domain Eukaryota; kingdom Metazoa; phylum Chordata; class Actinopteri; order Cyprinodontiformes; family Poeciliidae; genus Poecilia; species Poecilia mexicana. The sequence goes on along the minus strand of NW_028263386.1, from coordinate 16,969,295 downwards.
CATGATGTTACTTCGGTGTCCTACTCTCTGACATTGCTTTCAGTTTTCCCATTTTATCTGTTTTGACATAGTCACAGCAATTATTGCTTGTATTTAGTTATTCTTTATGTGAACACGTAAACTGGTCAGTTTTACAGACTTCATTGCTACATAAGAAGTGAACTTATTTCTTTTTATTTTTAATTATTGCAGCCTTTTTCCACATTTCAAAAGCATGATTTCACTTTGAGATCTTCCTCTTAGGTTGCAAGGAGGCTAAACTTTATTTACTGCTTGCTGTCCTTTCTGCAGAACGCTGGATAAAAGCCTGGGTCTGATGCAACTAATTGGGTTAAAGCAAATGTTGGGGTATTTTCTCTTGCTGAGTTAACAAAACTTACTCGCAGCTCTGGAAATGTCAATAATTAAACACTGGCACAGCGAAACCTTCTTAGTTCACAGCTTGCATCGTTGCTCGTTTTGATCTTCAAGGGCAGTACAGTCTGGTATCATCAGTCTTTAATATGGGTTCAGAGTGGATTCTGGGAACTGAATCCCATCCTCTAAAGTCTTTGCATCTTCAATGGTGCACGCAGGCTGTGCTTGGCAGGAGGCTGAGATCTGCCTTTTGCGACAAGCCTCTGAAGGTGCCCCCACACTGAACTTGTTTTCCTTACTGTGCTGAGACACGACTGTTTTGCACGCAGACATCTACAAACAACTACAAAACAACAGTTCATTCCTCCCCTAGCCCCCCTGGAGTACATGTTCCCACATATTTAAGCTCTAACATATATATTTGACTTACTATTAAATTGATGGTTCTAATTAAGTTGACTAAATCATTGTTGTCAGCGAACATCGGTTGACATTTGTTAAAAGTCAAAACTTAATCATTTAATAATTTTTTACTTGCGTTATAAACGGTGAACTGATTTGCATCATCACATAACACAAAAAATACACCAAAATGACATTCTACTATTTCAGAGACGTGTGTGTACATTCAACATTTTTCAGCTTATGGTTTACCAGACTAACTCCTCTCCAAATTTAACTTAGCAGCTGTGTCTCAATCCAATTTGAACCTTTATCTTTTCAAAAATGTATGCATTCTTCACAATTTTGGTACTTCATAAAACACAGAAAAGAAAAATCCATATCACTTTTTTTAATGGTTTCTACAATACAGAAAATCAGCCCAAAATGGATGACCCACTGGTCAGAAACTTAAAAATCCAACTGTTTCCAGGCAGTGAATGGACCATACATAAGGGTGTGGAAGCTGTTACTGAAGAAAGAAGAAACATGGCTACCTATTTTCAGCAGCTGAACATTGTTATTTTTTGTTACATGTCTGCTGTTCATTCAAACAGTCACTTTTTACAGTAGCTCTGTTCTTGTCTTTCTGAGTTTAGTCATTCATGAAGCATGTTCTGTTCAGAAATGTTGGAAACCTTTTGAACATTTTAGAGTAAAGACACAAATCTACCTTCTCTTGGAAATGCAGGGAGTAAATACTACTTAAGTGACATTTGTTGTTGAGAGATAACTGGAATTTACAAGGAAAAATAGTGTTTTCTAAATAGTGTATTTTACTATAATTGTACTACAGGTTGGTAGCACATTTCCACATAATTATAACACTGATCTAAAATATCACAGTTTAACAGTGCTGTTGGATTAACGCAAATCTCCACCAGCGATCTTCAGACTTCAAAAAAGAGATGCTACTTCAGCCCAAGCATCCAAACGAAATTTAAGTCAGCTAAAAGCTATTCATTTTAAAATACTTTTTTTTACTTGTGTAGGTAGTGGCAGTAGACTAAAGCACACTATGGAATAAAAACCCACTGGAACTACAAGAATGAGTCAAATAAACATGCTTATTGTACAGAATATTATCACTTTTGCTACTCTGCTCCTCCAACACTGAATGATATTAGCTGGCTAATGAGCCAGGCTCATTCATCCACCCTATGCTGTTCAGCCATATTGCTTTAGACTTTTGCAAAAAAAAAAAAAAAAAAAAAAAGAGCATTACTTTAATAAGTGTAACAACTTTCTTTTTTGTATAAAAACAGAAGTGACCAGGACAACAGCACACCTAAACAGAGATGGAGAATTTCAAAATTCACCCACCCCAAAACCTTTATTCACCTTTTTTATTAAAAATAAAATGGGAAATGGTAAGGTTTTGAAACCATAGCATTTTTAAAATCTGTTGTATACCTAGATCGGTAAACAACCCACGAGTGTCATGTGTGGTGGTTGAGAGGTGGTGAGGAGAGACGCAGAGACCCAGGTTGTAGAAGAAAATGATGAAGATGCTCAAAAACAGTCCAGATCAGGCAGCACGGCAGAAAGATTAGCACACAGCTAAATACCGGTAGCAACTGAAAACCTGAAGGCTGAAAACGAGAGCTGGACCAACACAGGACTTAACAGTTCGACTGTGAAGGTACGCAGACCAACGATGAATGACATAAACACGACGAGGATCCGACAACAGACAAAGACAACAGGTGGGACTAAATACACAGGGAGGGTAATCAGGAAACTAGACACAGCTGGGATCAATCAACAGGGAGGACAGGACAGAGACTCAAAGGGAAACAGGACTAAACACAGAAAATCTCAAAATAACTACACAGAGAAACACAGATCACAACAACGACAAATGTAGGCCTTATTTAGAATTAGCCGTACTGTGAAAAACTTTACATTTTCTAATAGTCTTTCTCTTAGCTATAAGCTGACTCTTTTGCATAAAGATGCTACTATCATTCAGTAGAAAAAGAAAATTGCCAATCTCTTAAAAATAGGAATTTAGAAAGAATAACAGTCATTTATTGGAGTGTACAGACAAAATGAGCAATTTTAACAAGTTTAATTTCAAATTTTAATTTCCAGACAGGGACCGGTAACACTTTATTTGAAGGGGGTTGAATAAGACTGTCATGACACTTTCATAAACATGATATAACACCTGTCATGAACATGAACAAGCCTTCATGAATATTTATGACTGTTGTCATAAAGTGTCATTCGGTAAATTATAACACTTTTAATACAAAGTTGACATTATTCAAAATGTCTTTGTTATGACAACTTGACATTAACCAAGAAATCATTACTGTTTAAACTGTTAGGTTCCGTGTTTCTGTGTGCTTATTTTTGAGTTTCTCTGTGTTCAGTCCTGTGTTCCTGTTAGTCTCTGTCCTGTCCTCCCCGTTGATTGCTCCCCAGGTGTGTCCCATTCCCCTGATTACCCCGTGTGTATTTAAACCCTCCTGTTGTCTGTGTTCCTCGTCGGGTCCTTGTCGTCGTTTGTCGTAGTCAGTGTCGTCACGTAATCACTCGCCAGTAGAACTGTTTAAGTCCTGGTTTGTGTATGTTTCCGTCGGATTCACCAGTAGAACTGTAAAGTCCTGGTTAGTGTTTTGTTTCGTTTAGTCCTGTTGGTCAGTTGCTACCGGCTATTAGCTGCGTGCTTGTTCCTGCCGTGCTGCCTGGCTTGGACTGTGTGCGTTATCACCATTAAATACATCATCTTCACCATACCTGGGTCTCAGCGTCTCTCCTCACCACCACCAACCACACACTTCATGACAGTAGGACCCGACCAGACCGGTGAGGAACGCTTTCAGCATGGACCCAGCAACCACCACCACAGCTCCACCCGTATACCCATTCCTCAAATCAAAGGACATTTATAACATTGAATATGAGGAGGATTTCAGTCATCTCCGCAACATGTTTTATGCCGATCCGTTCATGCTGGACTTAATTCAAGAACTCTACGAGGAATTTCAGCGAAAGAAAGTTTTCACCACCCCGTTCAAGCCACCTCAACCAGTTCCAGTCTTCCTTCCAGCCGCCACCTCCGTCTGCCCGTCTCCAGCCTCTCCGTTGTCTCCTGCACCAGCCAAACCTCCAGCCGCCACCATTAACTCATTACCTCCACCAGTTCCTGCCTCCTCACCAGCCACCGCCGTCCGCCCGTCTCCAGTCGCCACCGTCCCCGTGGTGCTGGGGTTTCAGGCAGCCAGGCTTTCGCCTGGGCGGCAAACGGCGCGGCTAGTGGCGTGGCCTGCTCTGTGGCTCCCCGAGTCTGCTGCCGGAGCGCAGGCGCCCGAGCTCCCCGAGTCTGCTGCCGGAGCGCAGGCGCCCGAGCTCCCCGAGTCTGCTGCCGGAGCGCAGGCGCCCGAGCTCCCCGAGTCTGCTGCCTGAGCGCAGCCGCCCGAGCTCCCCGAGTCTGCTGCCGGAGCGCAGCCGCCCGAGCTCCCCGAGTCTGCTGCCGGAGCGCAGCCGCCCGAGCTCCCCGAGTCTGCTGCCGGAGCGCAGCCGCCCGAGTTTCCTGAGTCTGCTCCGCCCGAGTTTCCTGAGTCTGCTCCGCCCGAGTTTCCTGAGTCTGCTCCGCCCGAGTTTCCTGAGTCTGCTCCGCCCGAGTTTCCTGAGTCTGCTCCGCCCGAGTTTCCTGAGTCTGCTCCGCCCGAGTTTCCTGAGTCTGCTCCGCCCGAGTTTCCTGAGTCTGCTCCGCCCGAGTTTCCTGAGTCTGCTCCGCCCGAGTTTCCTGAGTCTCCTCCGCCCGAGTTTCCTGAGTCTGCTCCGCCCGAGTTTCCTGAGTCTGCTCCGCCCGAGTTTCCTGAGTCTGCTCCGCCCGAGACCCCAGCCGGCCTTCCTGCCGGCCCGGCGGATCCGCCTCTACGTCTCGGCTTTCTGCGCCGGAGACGCCGCCCGCCGGATCCGCCTCCCCGTCTCGGCTTTCTGCGCCGGAGACGCCGCCCGCCGGATCCGCCTCCACGTCTCGGCTTTCTGCGCCGGAGACGCCGCCCGCCGGATCCGCCTCCACATCTCGGCTTTCTGCGCCGGAGACGCCGCCCGCCGGATCCGCCTCCACGTCTCTGCTTCCTACGCCGGCGGAAGAGACCGCCGGACCCGCCTCCACGTCTCTGCTTCCTACGCCGGCGGAAGAGACCGCCGGACCCGCCTCCACGTCTCTGCTTCCTACGCCGGCGGAAGAGACCGCCGGACCCGCCTCCACGTCTCTGCTTCCTACGCCGGCGGAAGAGACCGCCGGACCCGCCTCCACGTCTCTGCTTCCTACGCCGGCGGAAGAGACCGCCGGACCCGCCTCCACGTCTCTGCTTCCTACGCCGGCGGAAGAGACCGCCGGACCCGCCTCCACGTCTCTGCTTCCTGCGCCAGCGGAAGAGACCGCCAGACCCGCCTCCACGTCTCTGCTTCCTGCGCCGGCGGAAGAGACCGCCGGACCCGCCTCCGGGACTCCGGTTCCTGCGCCGGCGACGCCCGCCGGACCCGCCTCCCCGCCCACCCTGGTGGGTTGTTTTCTTTGTTTTGGACTGTTTTTTCTGGACTCTAGCCCTCCTGCCTTCGTTGCCTTCTCCGCCCACCCTGTTGGGTAGTTTTTTGTTGGACTGTTTTCCTATGGACTCTTGCCCTCCTTCCGTCGCCCCTCCACCCACCCTGTTGGGTTGTTTTGTGTTTATTTGGATTTTTTTTTTGTGGGCGTCTGGTATCCGCCCTTGAGGGGGGGGTACTGTTAGGTTCCGTGTTTCTGTGTGCTTATTTTTGAGTTTCTCTGTGTTCAGTCCTGTGTTCCTGTTAGTCTCTGTCCTGTCCTCCCCGTTGATTGCTCCCCAGGTGTGTCCCATTCCCCTGATTACCCCGTGTGTATTTAAACCCTCCTGTTGTCTGTGTTCCTCGTCGGGTCCTTGTCGTCGTTTGTCGTAGTCAGTGTCGTCACGTAATCACTCGCCAGTAGAACTGTTTAAGTCCTGGTTTGTGTATGTTTCCGTCGGATTCACCAGTAGAACTGTAAAGTCCTGGTTAGTGTTTTGTTTCGTTTAGTCCTGTTGGTCAGTTGCTACCGGCTATTAGCTGCGTGCTTGTTCCTGCCGTGCTGCCTGGCTTGGACTGTGTGCGTTATCACCATTAAATACATCATCTTCACCATACCTGGGTCTCAGCGTCTCTCCTCACCACCACCAACCACACACTTCATGACATAAACTTTACCTTTAATAACATAAAGTTACCTCATTTTTAAAGTGCAATCAGTAATACTTTTATAACAAATTTATATCAGTAATGATTTCTTGGTTAATGTCAAATTGTCATAACAAAGACATTTTGAATAATGTCAACTTTGTATTAAAAGTGTCATAATTTACCGAATGACACTTTATGACAACAGTCATAAATATTCATGAAGGCTTATTCATGAACATGACAGGTGTTATGTCATGTTTATGACAGTGTCATGTCAGTCTTATTCAACCCCCTTCAAATAAAGTGTTACCCAGGGACCTGTAAACATCAGAGACAGGCAGTGCTGGAAGATCTTTTAGATGCTACGGAAACTATTGCCACTGCCATCTGTACCGAATGTGAACTCAAGGACCCAACATCGGACTGAAGACCAGACACTAAACAGGTGTTACCAGACTGAAGACCGGACCTGACACAGAGCACGTCGACTGCTTGCTGGATTACACAGTCCGAGCAGACGAAGGTGTCATTCATTGTTTCATTCACGAAGCTGAAGGTGGAAGTAGCAGCACAAACACGGTTCAAATTGAAAAGCCTTAATGACATGACCCGTTACTGTTTTGACTGGATGAAGCTAGTGCTATTGGACCTATCATACATAATCTACCCAGAATACATTGCGACATAAATAACAAGGCGACATCCCTGTGGCAGTATTTTGTTTAAATTTATAAAAACCAAACAGTCTACGGTATTTGATTGATTTTACATCTAAGATAAATATTTCTCAAATAAAGTCTATTGTTACAACTGATTTTGGATTGTTTTAAAGAAATTTGCAATTGATTAACATCCGCATTGGCAAGACAGAGCTTTAAATATCTGTAGATTTTACAATATCCGCACACTAATTAGTGCATCTCTACATATGTAGCATGTGTTTTCAGCTTTTAGGATACCACACAAACAGATTCTATTAAATAAAACGTTAATAGAGTACATACATATTTTCCTTCTTTTCTATTCATGTGAAAATATATCTTAAGAGATGCTCAGATATTAATTTAAATTCATATGTCGTTTTTTTCTGGTTTGTATAATCTGGAGGGACAAGAGCAAGGTGGACGAGGGATACAGCATGTTCCGCGCATTTTCCCTCTTTCCCTGGTTTACTGCTTTTAGTCTCTTAATCCCCTTGCAATGAGACTGCAACTCCCTGGGAGTGCTAACAACACATCAATAATACATCCAGTCCAGCTGCATCCTCTAAACACTCCACACACATACTGTATCTCATACGCAGCATGCTCCCTCTTAAACACACACGTACATGTAGACTTTTCATTTTTCGTTCAGCCGGGGCTGGACTCCTTGCTGTTGCTGTTATAAAAGCCTTGTATTATATATTTATGCCAGACTCAAAATATAAGTAGGAAACATGCTAAAAAGACAAGAGGTGACACCTGAGGCACATTGTGAATGCTACTGTATCATTTAGAAATGGACCAACTGCTTACCTTGAATGGGAAACACCAAATGTTTGGTCTTTCAGCAATGGTGCAAAGTGCTACTATGCTTACACCTGTGCTGGATATTCAAGATGATGACTTTCAAGATCCCACTAAGTGCACCTCAGGCACGTGTTAACAACAGCAGGAAGCTTCAACATGACATAAAACATTTACTGGCTTCAGAACACTGCCACTTTGAGGACTTAAAAATTGTTGATTATTCTTGAAGGTTGTTCAGGGACTTGCATCCAGTGGTAGAAAATATAAAGTGTAGAAAGTTGCAAATGATACAGATCGAGTCCGACAGACAGTAATTGCTTTGGAGCGGAGACTACTTCTAAATTCATGCTTTGTGTAGTTTCTGTATACAATGGTTTAACTTGTCAGTTTGCTTCTAAAATGTGTATTTATGGGCTGCTTTATGGCAGGGAGCAAAACGTGGAATACAAAATGGTCTATTTGTTATTCCGGTCTGCCAGGATGCCAATAAAAATTAAAACCACACTCACATGAGCGCAGTGGAAACTGTCCAGAATAACTATCTAATTAATTTCAGCGCATACGGTGAGTTCATCTTTTGTCTGTTTCTGAAGGTTTGTAATCTTTGGAGACTTTAGTCAAGGCCAAAGTGGAAATGGCTCACTTTACTCGCATACATAAATGAAACCTAATCCTGCCAGTCCCCATCTGGCCTGCTCCTCGGCTTGCAACTGAGACCAAGGTTGAAAATAAATACAAGGACATTACTTGGAGGACTAAAAAACAGCCACACACAGACCTGTAGATGTAGAAAACAAGAGGGCATTTCTGTTTCTCATTTTTGCACTGAAAGACAAACTTTACTTTGCTAAATCCCAAATGAATGAATAAATAAATGTATTAAGTGATTAAATAAATAATATTAACTTAAAATAATTTGCTATTTTAAGCTACAAAGTTGTGACTTACTCTCCTTAAGTAGACTATTCCAGCACATGGTTACACTGGAAGCAATACATACAGACAGGCATACAGAGACATTACAGTTTTTACAAGAACTTTACTTCAATAATTAAAGACCCATGACTAATCTCTGATAATTAGATAGTCTAATAAATTCCTAAAAGACTTAAGTATTAGTGCAGCGCAGCAATTTTTCTGTTTGTATTTGTTAATTCAAGTAATTTATCAGTCACTTGTTATCTAGAAATCTTCTTCAAAGTCCAGCTATCATAACTATTTATAGAGTTGTAGCAATAATTGAGAATACACCATTACCATCCAGATCTTCAAGTGAATCGGCAATAACTTAATCTGGCATCTCCAATTAATGTAATTTGTCACAAGAAACATAAGAAAATCAACTTCTGTTCAGTAGTTCAATGTTTATCAACACCATATTCTGCCCCCCCCCGACACACACACACACACACACACATCCCCACAGATTCCCTAGTCTTGCTTTTCAGGTCCCATTTCTACAGATAACAACTGAAAACAGATTGCTTTTTGTTGCTGGACTAATTGGAATGACATGGTTCATCAACACCTAAGCTGAGGCAAGCATGTCTTTCTGGTCGGAGTGATAATAGGTCTAAGAACAAAGGAGAGAGGTCCTCACTGATTCTCTGCTCTTATCAATTTGTAAGAGGGCTTTGTTGGTACTTGTGTTTATGTTCATTGTCTGCAGACAAAGTCCCTTCATCGTTGGAAACCAATTTATCAACACTCCAATTTATGATGGAAAACATATAGGTACGATATTAACAGCACTTATCTTGCCCATGGTTGTATTTTTATGAACCTTGTTCAGTTTGGTCATGGCAGATGAAGCCAGGCCTCCGCCACGAGCACTAATCGGACAAAACGAAGGGACAGCCAAAGCTCAACTTGATTCAGAATCTCCATTTTTCTTTTCTCATTGTACTTTGAAGTGATTATAAAGTTTCTACAAATGTAACAGAGTTTCTATATTACATCTGCATCCATATAGTATGGAATTAGTCATAGCAGTTGATTTGTCTTAAGTTTTGTAATTTGTTGCTATTTTTCTGAAATTAAAAAAAATATATATTTTAATTATCTTTGGTTACCTATTTTTACTGTGCAGGCAACACAATAGTTAGACAGCAGCTGATCCCGTGCAACTGTTGTCTGCAAAAACCCTGTTTCCTAAAGTTGGGCAGACGAGTTGGGAAGACATTCCACAATACGTAATCAGAATAATGTAAAGTCACACAGTATTAGTGTTCTTTTGTAAGTGTAAAAAAAAAGTTAGAGCACCATGTAGTAGAGATTAAATGAAACAAAACAAAACACAACTTGTACTATTCCTTCTTCTTATGACTAAAAGGTTACATTACTATCAAATAAAAAATTAAAGGGTGGACTCTCTTGTCATTTTGCAAAACCTGCTTATCTTTAGCTGCATCACCACCACCAATTATATTGTGTAAGTGTCAGTGATACCAGGGTGCCAGGAATTAAGCAACTTGTAAAGGCATTATTTCCATGTTCATTATTGCATTATTTCAATGCATTATTTGTTTTTTTTTTATAGTTATGTTTTTAAATTGGCATGTTAAAATACATGTTAAATTGGAACTTGCAAATTCCACACCAATTTGTCATGACAGGCATTTCTATGTCTGCTCTTTTTTCCACATCTTTCTGGTAAGATCTTGATGTAGCTAAAACACAAAATTAAGAAAAAAACATCTTTTTGTTGCAGATATTTTTCATTCAATTTTCTAATTTTTATTTTATTTTTTTTTTTTTTGGACTGTGTAATGACTTAAATCCAATCCCCGAGTAATGAAAAGGTTTCAATTTCCTCCCACTTTTTCAATGACCTGACAGCTCTCTTGTGTTAATTAGTGTCTAAGCCTGCCTTAGAACAAATCTGGTTCAAAAATTATATAAGTGCATATTGTAAGCTTACTAATTGTTGCTTAATAATAAGCACACTTATTGCATACAACAAGATAAAATGTAATAAGGCATATTTTCCGTGCTTTAACCTTGATAATATGAGCTTTCATTGTGAACAAAGTAAGAATATAATATAAATTAGGTTTTACCTTCAACTGAACGGAGAACAAGATGAACTTAAACCGTCAGCCTAGTAGCCGTTAGGGCTAAACCAGTAGCCGTTGGCCGTTAGAGCTAACGAGTCAGCTCTAACGGTGTTCAGCAGAAAAAGTTAACTTGTCTTTCCTTTTCTTTCTTTTTCCACTTCACGCGTCCAGCTTAGAAGTCGGATGATCTGGGAAAGCGTTTGTTTAGTTGGATAACTGTTTTAAAACAGAGACTCTCACGCTGCCCAGCTTAATCGTTTCCGGATCTCTCTCGCTTACACACTCGATGCTGCGGAAGGGCGGGTCTTGCAGCGGCAGTCTGAATTCTGATTGGTCCAAACTCACTGGAAACTAAACTTCCTATTGGCTAGGCAGACCACCTAGCTTTCCTAACCTCAGTGTCTTAAAGAGGCATCCACATTTTATGTGGGTTACAAAAACAAAAGTTTTTTTTTGTTTTTTCTTTAACTTCATAATCCTTTTGGAATAAACAGTTGTCACTGCTTCTCTTCAAGTTTTGATTCCTTTGATTCCCCGACCTTGAAATATCTTGAGATTACAGCTGAAATGTTCCACAGAGATGGAGCTTTGTAGAAAATCACATTCGGCAAAGAAAATCATCACTTTGTAAAGAACGCTATTCGCAAAGTCACACCTCATTCAATAACTAAGTGGAGTGCTTGCAGTCAAGAATTAATGACGCAGCATAGTATCACAGCAGAGCGTCTCCTCTCTGCTTTGGATGCTGCTGTCTCCTGCACAACTTCAAAGGATGCTTTGAAGTCCCTAGGTAGGAATATCTATATTCTCAGGGAGATATCTATCCACTCTTTGCCTACTTTTGTTAGCTAATGCACACCGATGAAAACACGGTTGGAGCTGAGGGAATGCCAAGAGAAGATCAAAGCACAAGGGGCAGGGAAGAGACACAGTTAACCGCTTTGCTCATCTCAGACTGAATGGATAATGGGAGAGATGCTACTTCAGTTTGCATCTGAAAGTAAACGAAGAAAAAACACCATGTGGATTTCAATCAGACGTATACCCTGCAAACACCCCAAATTTTCACATTTTCAAAAGTCAAACATGGAACTTTTTGAACCCTGATGTAGCAGAAAACTGCTCATATCAAAAGTCTCTCATGTGTGGTTTTAGAATAAGCAGCTCTATTGTAGTAGAGTCCATCCAAGAGCCGGTGAAAATTCTGGAAACTTTAAGTACAGCCTTGATGTCTTCCTTTTAAAATAGGAAAGTAAACTGCTTCAGAAAAAAAAAACCAAAAAAAAAAACACTTCATTAAATGATCTTAAGTCCAGCGGCATCAAGTGTTCATACAAAGTGGTAGGACTATAACAGCGATCATACGGAAGAAATCTTTGGAAGCCTTCCCATCAGTCTGAGAAGTGTTGTAAGGCTGTTTCTTTGCAGGTTAAAGTCCCATCATTTTGTAATGAGAAAAGTCATTCAATAATGGAAAACATGACAGACAGTTCTCAGTCTTGCTAGATGTGTATATTTCAGAAAGTTTATCCCATAGTCAAACCATCGAAAGTTTGGAGAACAAACAAAGCAAGAACTACATCTTTGACTCTACAAGTTTTGCCATGTTTGTTGGTATCTCTGTAAAAAAAAAAAAAAGGATACTAACTCCCTAACACCAACTGTCAAGGTGGAGGAGCAATGATGAGGGCTTGTTCTGCAGGAATCTTTAGAGTTCCTGAGTCATTCGTGAACCTCACTGAATGACAAAATGTTCTGGAGCCAAATTTGAAGCCATCTGTTTGTCTGCTAAAGTTTGGGCAAAACTGAGACATGAATTGCACAGTGGTCTCAAACACAACAACAAATACACAGAAAAAAAAATCGCAATTTTTCAAAGTCTGGGCTGAAACTTAATTGAAATTCTGTGGTATAATCTTACGACAGCTGAACTGAAACAAATGCCCCAAATCCTCAGTGGTTTGATGTCCTTTAATGACAAAGAGTACATACAAATTCTTCTGCATGTACTTCAAGCTTTTAGAGGTGCTTATAAAACCTACAGAATTATGTGGTTTATTTATGTATTGATTTCTCTTTCCCCCTGTTAAACATTGCAACAGCTGCAAAAATTCATATGTACAAAAAGTCTTTAATTGGTTTCATCTGCTGTACATTCACTGAAACCCAAACATGTGTGATGCTTCTATTATAAGTTAAAGTCATGAATGATTTTAAGGGCTGTAGAACTATTGACACATAAACTGTCCATTTTGTTTTATTGAAAATATAGTAGAACATATTTGGTTTTCTTTGAAATTTGGCTCTTGTCAGATCAGTACTGTTGTGAAATCTTATAATTTCAACATATCTTCCTTTTTAAAAAAAACAAACAAACACTGTTTTATATTTCTGTCTTTCATTTGGACATTTTAATTGTTTTTTTTTTTTGTAAACAATGTTGCTTTAAATCACAGTGCCAATCTAAAGACTTCAATTGTATTTCAATCTTTTAATTAAAAATGCATAGGGTCAGTAATTATTTTTGGCTTTACATTTCAAACACTTAAAAGACAACATGGTGGGTGAGGAGTGAGGAAAACTGAAATGAAGCAGGACACAACAATCTAATTCTGGTCACCACAAAACATACATTATAGCGCAGACTGTTAAATATCCATAATATGTGTGATTGTGTATCTAGTCTCCATATTGACAGAGTCATCCTGATTTTCCTTTTTCTACTGGGCTGAATATTGCAGCTGCACTTTTGTTTGACCCTATTGCATTAGAAATTACTTTCAACTAATGAGCCTAATAGTGAATAGCATGCTAATAAGTTAGCAATTTCACATCTTGCATCAGGTTTATTAAAGTGTCTGTCTGATGAAAGCGCACATTCATAAGGGTGAAGCAAATAAAGTTGAGTTTATGAAACAAATAAACAAGCGCTGCCAAGCCGGTGTGAATCCACCCCGCACGAGCTCCCAAAGCATCAAAAGAAAATACCGCTCAATTTGAATTTAATGACTGCTTCTCAGCCCAGCACTAGCAGCTGGGCGCAGCGCCCGAACGCTAATAACAATAATGCAATGTTTTGTGAGAAGCACGTCACGTAAAGGGGGATGTCTGTGTGAGTGTGTGACTTAGCTGATCACAGCATATTAATAACTGGGGGCTCAACTAAATAGCTGAGTGCCAGTGAAAAGGAGGCAAATGTTAACATTACGTCTACTTTCTGTCATTTCAGTTGTGGTTAACGAAAAGCCTCAAATGTATCAAATATACATGTGCATTTCTGTTTCTTTGTTGTGTATTATTTATCTTCCAAAGCTGTTTTTTTTTTCTTTTAACTCAAAACCAATGTCAGAGAGTCCATACTTTAAGTTCCAAAACATTAATGGTAACTGCTCCTTTATCCAGATTTTTTTTAACCTCAGTAGACCAATGATTCAGCCGCACACCAGCTATTTTTAAGTGCTTGCTCTTTACTTAACAATTTACATGAAAGAGTTCCCAGATGGTTCTGAGAACTAAATTCAATCAAAGTTCTATTTTATTAGGATTCAAATTCAACTGATTAAGATTTCATTAAGCTCCATCTGTTTAGGATGCAAGGCATCCAGAAATGCAGCTCAGTTTGACACATCCTCCATAATCTTCACACGTGGGTTCTTTATTTTTAAATACAAACTGTCATATAAATGTTAATATCACATATTTTTATGTGAAAATATACATTTCCTTAAGATTAAAACATATTATTTTTGTAACGCAGCTCTCTGACAGGTCATTTGTTCTCTCAGGCATATGTTGTTGTGTCAGTACAGCCATTGTTTTCACACGTATCCAAGAATAAAATGACTAATCAAAAATCAAAATTCATAATGTCATGCCACCTTATTTGATTTGATTTAATTAAATTTCCTGACCACTGTAGATGGTGCGTTGCTTGCAATTTTACATTTACAAGCACTTAGCGCTATTAATCAATCTCCCATGCAGTCGCGTTGTGCATTGTCATGTTTTGCATATTTGCATGGCTTTCAAAACTGTCTGGGCATAAAAATGTTTTGATTTGATAAATTAGGCTTTCTCTTATACATGAAAAATTTCCAATCTTTACAGATATGTTTACACTGCATTAAGAGACTGTATAAGCTGCTGCTGATAACTTTCTGTATGAGGCCATCTGATTTGTGCAAAAGTGCATTTTTAAATTGCCATTAGATTTTAGGAAGTTGAAAGTACATTGCTAAATGTATTAAGGAGAACCAAATTCTCATGAAACTATGTTAGCAGTGTAATTAGGAAGTAGTCACAGCAAAACAGAAAGTATTTCAGCCAGAAACTCAGCATGAAAACACAAACAGAATCAAGTTGCAAGGCTATTGAAGACTAGCTGTTGTGTCAAGTTAGATATGTTTTTAGAAACACGTGAGAAAGATGAAAGATACTCTGCGTATTTCTTATTAAAACATTACAGCAGATGTCTCAATTTTAATAGCCTCATGTTTGAATAAAATATTAAGGTTGTACTGCAGAAAACAAAGCTAGGAAAAAAAAATATTTCATGTAAATAAAAAAAAAAAATACAGATTCTGGATACAGGGTCCCAGAATCAGTACCAGAGTCCAATGATTCAGTACCAGAATCATCGAACGGGGACTTAATATGGAGAAATAGGAAAGTTTAAAGGTGTCAGACTGGTATCAAATGACAAAAAAAAGACAATGTTTTTTTATCTATAGTTGAAAAATAATTGACACAATTCTTTTTGTGTGTACTTTCATAACGTTTGTTTTGATTATGTGAGACAGGTTAAATAATGAAAAAATAAAAAGTTTCCACATTACAAAAATATAACCATGTTATATTGTAATGCTGTTCAATGCATTACAATATAACATCTCCTTTGAATATTTAGATGTAAAAGAATAACTAAGCATATCATTATTCCACATATAAACTCTAAGCTACCCTAACATATAAACTTGAATATATAATGATAGCATGCTGTAATTCAGTAGAGACAGAAATCTCTATGTTAAGTGACTGCACTCTCTGTGCAATAGTTCTAGCGATGTATCAGATTTATTAGACAATTTGGACGTAGACACTGTTTTATATATGAGCTTCTATTTATTTGTGAAGTTGCTGGTCTCATGAAATGGCCCAAATTGATCCCCACTGAGGGTTTTTGTGCTCCATGTGAATTGTTGCTATGTTAACATTACTATTTAACTCAATTTCAAATGTGACCATTGTTACCAAGAAGAAATGATTTAGTGCAATTTGAAACACTAACATCACTCACAGCAGCACCAAGCCATACTTTCAATGTGTGTTTTGCTCCACTTGGATTGGAGCCATGTTTCGTCAGCAACTCAGTGTGTGGTAACACATTAAAAATGCATTCAGAAATTTTACCAGAAGTTGGGCAGAAAAGACAGTCGCTTAAGTGACATATCAAAATACTCCAGAAGCCTGATTTTACCCAAATTACTGTTTTAAAGGGAGAGGTCTCCTCCAGAATATTTTTTTTCCCCTTTCATCCATTATTCAGAGATTTAAGTGTATGATAATGAACAGCAATCAAGGAGAGACACTTGCATTTTGTTCACTGATGACTTGGGACAAGAAATTGGCACTATACACCTACATGCTGCAAAATAAAGACTTGGCAACTGATGGCGGTTATCATAAAAAATAATAGTGTGCTAACCTGATACGGGGATGTAAATGTAATGTGCTGTCCAGTTAACAGGTGACATTTGGCTGTAGTGCACCTCAGTAATCCCACAGTCAGAACTAGTTTTACCACGGGGGCCTTCCTCCACGATTGACATGCATTGTTCACAATAAGACTGTGATGAAAATCTCTGACTGCTGCTCAAATTATGTTTTTCAAAGTTAATGTATCAAAAAACTACATTTAAATAGGGTTATTGGTCTTAGGTTATTTAAACACTAAAGACACAAGTGATGGTCACAGATGCAGTAAAAAAAAAAAAAAAGAAAAATCAGCTTTTCAGACACAAATGCACTTGTTGCTTCAGTGAATCATTTCAAAAGGAAATCTTACAGTAAATCTTCAAGACATACAGCAGATTCATCTGTACCTCCCTCTGATTTTTCATCTATTCCCTCCACAGTCCCTATCCCCACTGGCTTACTATTTCACACATGCATAAGTTTCTCCACTGTTAAATCCTCCTTTGAGGTGCCATTTGATGTCTCAGACTGCATTATTATTTCACTCCACCTGTCCTTGCACAACCCACCGTTTACCTTTAAGAATACATGCTAAAAATCTGAAGATGGGGTGATGTAGTAGGACTATTTTAGAGAGTGTTTTAGTACTGAAAAAAGGATTTTCAAAGTGTTTTAGCCCCCCGCCCCCTCCGTGGTCTTAATGCGACGCTCAGGAGGAGCATGAAAAATGTCAGAGTTGGACAGAGGGGAATGAGGGTGTTGTCCCATCAGACCGTCAATTTCTGAAACCACAAAAAAAACAAAAAAAAACAACAACCTTGTAATAGTACTCACAAGTTCAGTGCAACTCCATTGGACCTCGTATGGATCCTTTTACTCACAAACAAAAAGTATGTCGGCTCTAAATGACCTGAACTCTTAAGACTGTGGGAGTAGCTGGGGTGAGATGCTGTCAGAATCATTTCCCTCATACGCCTGTATGATGAATCATTTGGCAAATTACTCACCATAACCAGAAGATAATTTATTGTCATATTCTAATTTTGTGAGAAGCTGAATTTTGGGTTTTCTTTACATTTAAGTTATAGTCATTAAAATTCCAAAAAGGCTTGAAATATTTCACTCTATGTGTAATGAATCTATAAAATGACTAGTTCACTAGCTGAAATGACTACATATACAGTATATATAAAACAACCCATCAGAGCAAGAGGGGTGATCTTAGTGCTCTCAATCACTCACGCTACTCAGTGCGCTAATGGCAGAGAGACAATTTACTATTCAAGGAAAACTGTTTATCTGCCATCATCAGTGGAAATTAGAACTATCCCGAGCATTCATTGCACACTCTGAACTATCAGCAGCTTAGCAGAGAGCCAGGGTTGTTTGCAGCACATACACAAGAGTGATTCACAGTGTACGATTGAGTTCAACTCTTCTCCATGTTTTTCTGATTTAATTTTTTTTTTTTTTTAAATCGCAAACCTTTAATCCTTTCCTTCTCATTTTTCAATTATGTTGCATAAAATCCAATTAAAAGACATGGCATTTTGTGGCTACAACTTGTCAAAAGGTGAAAATTAATACTAAGGGATTTTAATGCTACAGAAAAGCACTGTGCACTGTGCTTTTATGAACATGGAGTGAACAAAAGAAGAGGTGGCAAGTATTAAAAACTATATCTGACAAGAATAACGTGAAAGAAATATTCGAAATTTCGAAATAGGACAAAACACAGCAAAGACGTGACTAAGATCCTGAGAGGTGACTTTTCTTTCCGCTGAGCCATCTGTAGCATTTCAAGTTCAAAGAAATGAGATCTGGCTCAAGCATTTTGTGCCACAGTCTTCCAAGTGAGAACAACAGCTTTCTAAATTATACATTTCTGTTGTATGGTGTGACTCAGCCTCTATCAGAAGGAGAAATCCAAGTACTGAAAATCAAATAAAACACAGAGGACCTATTCCATAAGTTTAGCAGCAGTTTACATTGTTTAATGCAAACCACAACGGTTCCTGCTCTTTAGCCGATTACTCAAGCACTGTACTACTTCAAATGAAGTCTTAGTTTTGTGGTCAGATTCATCTGAGAAAGATTTTTGCTTCACGTCACGGTGTGCTAATAACATAAACCTGCACACAAACCAGTTATATAGCTTAAATGTAAATGTGTTTGTCATCTGACATCATGGCTTCTACATGATGCTTGACACTACAATACCATCACCTTCCTAAAATAATAACCCACCTCATTTTTTGCCAAAACATTTTTTTATTTTAGTCTAAATAAAATAAATAAGTTTTATTTCATATCCATTTGAACTAATTGGGTATTTTCTTTACAATGAAATGGTTCCAAAATTTCATAATTTTGATTTGAATTACTACTATTAGTAATACTTAGCAATTATGTTTAGTTACTCGTAGCCAAAACCAGTAAAGGTAAAAAACATAAAAACATTTAAAAAAAACATGAGATCTAACTTCAATATTATGGCACTACATAGCTCCAGATTAACTGTACTTTACTGCATTAAATATTTAAGGATTGGCAAGAGGTTTATGTACGTTGTCACTGAATGGATTCATTATTTATTGAGCATTATAGTGTCTTTGGAGAGGGGAAAAACTGCAATGACATTCCTGAAATGAATAAGTTGTAACTCTTCCAACTGTGGCAAACTTTATTTATACATCAGTCAATCATCATTTAACTTTCACTGTTTTCGCAATGATAAAACTTGTCGAGTGGCAGATGGAACATCATCTGTAATCGCTGCAGCCAGTAATTTTGCCTCCTTTTACTGCCAGTTTTAAAGGATGTTTACTTTATACTACTACTCAGATATTTGTTTAACATCAAGTTTATTACTTGTCTGAAATTTCATTCCAACTTTTAGCTATTACAGAATGTACAGTGCAATATTTTTGGTCACAAACTACTTGTCACAGATGGTTGAGAATGTACACTCTTCTGTGATATTTTTGTTTTTTTCCACTGGGCCACGCTGCAAGCGCTGAATTTTAATGACTCATACGGATGCTTTTTATGTGAAGACCCAAGCTATTTATTTGTGTTTTTCAGGTTTTCTGCCTAAAATGGATAGATATGCATATAGCAATGTTTAAAGAAGGTACATTTACATATAAATTGGGAAGCTGAGGTAAGTGAGAAAGGTAGAAAGGCTGATAAAAATGCGGGGCACTAACAGTACAAGGCTGTGCTAGAGGTAAAGATGGCATTTGTAATCTCTCAGGGCATGTTCTCAGGTATGTTTTTTGTGGTTTAAATAATCAGTAATGCAGCTTTTGCTCATCTAGGATTCCTTTTAGATGTGCTTTTTATTTCCTCATGTCAGAAGAAGTGAATATAAAATATAAATACAATAGTTGTCACAGAACCTCCATTGACCCATGAAAACAAATTAGAGTTTTTTTTAATATAAAATTGTATCCACTGATAGCTCACCATTTTCTTTTTAATAAAGTGTTGATCACAGCTGATTGCATCGTTGTTGCATGTATGCACTCCAGCCGTCTTCCATAGCCAAATTCACATTCTTCCTGTTTGACTGACAACTGACCTCCTGTTGTGGCTCTGCCTCTATTTACACATTCTGCAGTCTGGATATAGAGTAAAATGAAAATAAATACAATGTTGACAGCATAAATAAATTATTCTGTCAAAATGTTTATTCTGCTTTCCGGTAGGTTCAGCAAAAATGCATAATCCTTCTGCTTACGACAGAGAAATAAAACCATAAACAGAGGTGTTCCAGGATTGAAAGCCTAACTGGCAACATACACTTTCTGAAAAACTCAATGAGTTGTGAAGCAAGTAAGTATTCGATTTAGTATCACATATAAAATTGGCTCAAATATTGGGTGAAAAGATCGGAATTGGACCATTCAGATTGCCACGAAAAAGTTGGTTGCGTGTGGGCAAAATAAAAAAAATTAATTTGCCTGTTGTGTCGATGTAGCCAAAGACTGCACAGCGCATCCAAACTTCAAAACTCTTAAAATATTAAACGACAACCAGTACCCAGATTGTGTCTTCAGTTGTTACTGTCACCCGCAACATGTTTTATTCAACTATCATTAATCAGTGTGCAGGAATGTTTCCAAATAAGTAAATATCACTTCAGCTGCAGGTGAGATATTTGTGTGTGTGTTTGTGTACCTTTCTACCATTTCTTTTGAGAGAGGAACTCCAAATGCCTGGTGACAAAACAGTATCTTCTTTTTTCTGTCACAGAAATGGACAAACTGAGAACAATTCTGTATACATGCTGCATCATTTTTAGAACCCAACAACCACATTTTTATACTGTTAGAGTATAAAAAAAAGAAGAACAGGGAAAAACCTTTTAGGTAAAGGGGGAAACAGAAACACCTGAGCAAAAAAAAAAAAAAATTCAACTGAGAATCCTGATGCCACAAAAAGTTGCGGATAAAAAGCATCACTATGCTTCATGCGCATCCCGAGATTCGTGTACCAACCTCCTTTGTTCTAGAAAACCTAATTTAGAAAGAGTAAGACAGATTCCCATATTATTGCTTGATTGTGTTTGTCACGGTGTAAACATTCACCTGCAATGGTAAGTGCAATAACAGGACATGTGCTCACAACCATGTGAAAAGCATCAGTGTGGTTTGAGAGCCAAACAAATCAAAGGTTTCTCTCTATTAGAGGCACATTAACAGACAATTGATTTTGCCTGATAGAAAAGGTCAGGATAAATGAATAGTGAGTCGCTAGCACAGCTATTTATTAGCCTCCTATCTATGATCTAACAAATTACTTTCCCTGCACATCCCAGAGGGGAGAACAAAAAGGAAACTGCATCTAAAATGTCATTCCATAATGTCAAACCATGGATTATATGTCATACTTTTAAAAAATATCTTGTTTCCCTATTATTGCTTCATTATTGCCTGATAAACTGCTGGCTTTGGCTATGAAGACTTGACTGGTTTTGCCACCTCCTACTCACAACCGTCTTCTCCTTGATTCTCATCCAGTAAAAGAGATACGATTTGGCAGATTTAGCTTCATATGTAGTTTATGAACGAGTAGAGAAAAAAAAAAAACTGTTGTCATAGGTCATATCCCAACACATTCAAAAGGCAAACAAGCCTATGTCAATGGCACTCAGTCTTACTTGGATTATTTTTGATTGACAGCAGGAAAGGCATTAGAAGCTAGTCATTATTCTAAGACTGGCACATTGCAGTTTCAGGGGCATTCATAAATGTTAAGTTTTGTTAAGCCATAAAGGCAAAAAGTTAATAGTTATGCTTATATTTAATTCCGTGCAGCCTGCTCACGTCTCAGTGGTAAGCAATGTGGTGATATGTTGTAATAAGGGAATGGAGCAACAGCAAATGAGAGTGACAGACCTGAGTGCAAGAGTGTTTTGCATACTTTCACCTTTGATTTACCTTATAATTTCCATTGGGTTTACCTTCAATAACTGAGTCACTAAGCCAATCTTTTAAATTGGATTTCTGTATAAACTAGTTTCCCTGCAGATTGGTATCCCTCGCAACTCCCCTATTACAATTTCATTCCAACCTCATCCACTATTAGCCTCCCTTCCACATCCCCACCTTCACTGCTGCAGCGAGAAGATTAGCCATTAAGAAAAAAAATCTAAAACTCAATATTTTGACAATGTTTTACTGGGCTTGCTTTTACCAATTTATTCTGCTTTTCATAGTAATACAGGGCTCCTTTCCCCCACTTACTTTTGAGGTGGGAGTTGGCATGGTGGACAGGTGCTTTCAGCTGAAGTAACACAATCAATAAGAGGGTTGTTGGAGAACAGAAAAATGAAGGAAAAGCAATCACGAAATGCATTTCATATTTGCTTGATTTATTTTCTTTCAGATTCAGGAACAGAGCAAGAAAAATAAGAATTTACTATTTTTGGTTGCCATATAATACCATACAGCCATGCATAAAGTCATAAATCATGGCTGCTGTCTTATGCGTAGAGTCCAGTTTGTTAGAAGAGCTAAATGTTTATTTGCGAATGCAGTTACCGGCCACTATCTCTCATGTGTCTTCAACAAATGATCTGAAAAGATTCTCAAAGAACAACATCTGCACTGACAACAATGCATTGTTGATGTGGGAGGATATTCATTTGATAATCAAACTGTGTAAAACACTGAAACTTGGAACAGATTACACTCTAAAAAAAAAAAAAAAAAAACTTCTCTAATTTATGGTAAAATACCGGCAGCTGTGGTAAAATTCTGTGGTTGCCAGAATGCCAGAGGAATTATTTGTCATTAAGTTTTAAATTGATTATAACCCATGATACTCTAAATCAGTAATAAACCTGATGGATATCCAGGTTAAAGATATCTGAGGACTCAAGTTCATAATAAAGACATAAGGACACATCTAATCGCCGCTCACAGTCCAGAGGTTGCCTTAGGTGAGCCTCAGATAGATCTTCTGTTGAACTGAATGATCCTTGACCTCACAGTCTCTGATACGTCCAGGTGAATATATCCACCAGTTCAACTCCCTCTTGTGGTTCACAGCACAGCCCATCTGTTTCTAACACTGCTTGCATGAAGACTAGACTCTCAGTCCATTTAAGGTGACTATAGTGCTGTTGGCTTTTAGTGTCCAAAATTCACATACTTACACAGTTATTGTGAATAATGGGTGTCACAAAAGTTCTGTGTTGACTTTAGGGCCAGTCGAAAGTATATGATAAAAGAAGAAGTTGGGCATCACTGGTAAGTTTCAAGTCACTACGTGAGACTCCTAGAAAAAATAGATTGTTGGTAACATGAACAAAAATAAAGAAAAAAAAATAGATTTTGATGCTTTTGGCTTCATTTACTCTTTTATTTGCTCTGCTTGAAGATAAAAGTGAGGTGACTCTTGCAACAAAGTAAGAGTTTGTGGATCATTACTTACCTTGCTCCTACATCATGAAGAAATAAGGCACGTCTGAAGGCGAAGGAAGCTCCAACCCAGGTTTTACAAGGTGTGCCTAATAAAGAGGCCACTGTGTGTCCATTTTAACACTGCACAGGCACAGACATATTGTGGTGTTTCACATCTGTTAGTATTAAAGCAAACTACATCAACAGATATATATGTCCTCCCTCTGTAATTGATGATAAATAGTTTTTACTATCGGCGAAGGTAATACGTGTGGACCACTTATGAATCACTGTTGCAGTGTTTCGATCTGTTGTGCTGAACACACCCGTCTTAAAACAGAGACGTTTACCTGTTTCGTTCCACACAACAGTGGAAATTAATAGCAGCAAGAGAGCTATAGAGGAGTGTCTGTGCAAGCCCTAAATCTTATGACTGAGAATAATAATAACAGTGCAAGTCCTTTGTCAGAAGCAATTATTCAAGGGCTACAACTTCAATGCATGCAGTCAATAAAAGGCTCCAACACTTGAACAAATTGAGTAGAAGGCCAGGATTGCATTTGTATGGGTGTAGTGCACAGCTGTCTGCTTGCTGTTTAGCACAACTGGTAGTTATGATGGTGAACAAAAGAAAAGGTGAAGGAATGGTAAGCTGCCCTTCCCTGGGGAAACCATCTCTCCTCCAGCACTCTGACCTGTGAAGTCTAATTAGACAGCTTCTATACTTTTATATGGAAAAGCAAGAGAAATGCAGACCCAAGAATATGCAGATAAGGAATGCACCACAGGCAGCTTTAGTCCCTCTGTAGTCCGAGTCAAGGTCTTCCATGCAGCTGCAATTTATAAACCCTCGTAGTCAGCAAATACCCAGTGCACAGTGAGTGTTTAAGTTGTAATTGTAGAGGAATGCAATTTGTTGAAACGCTTTCTCCATCTTAAAACCCATTTTAAGTGGAGAAACCATTTTCCAAACAATCTCATTTAGAAAGATTTCAGATAGTTTATTTGCAAAATGATTCTTGTTAGTATCCTGAATGTGTTCTGCTAAAGTGTGAATACTTGAAACACTATAAAAAAAACAAAACCAGAATAAATGATAAGTGACAAGTATTTGCACATTTAGTCCACATACAAACCAGGGTATTTGGTGAGGAAATTAGGTATTCAATGAATGCTTCTCAAAATGGAGATTTTAAAAACTGCTTGTGGTGTATACTTATGAACTAGATATTTAAATAAGCTCATATGCCCCTTTTAATTAGAAACAATGACAAAAAGGTTCACCACCACATTAATGGAACTATTTTTATTTTCACATCTGCCTCAATTTATCCTTATTAATGACTGATAAAAAAGGGTAAAAAGTGTCAGAGAAAACAAACCTTTGGAAAATCTATATATTGACAAAGATGACTGTAAGTGGCACCTCTGAAAGAGCTGACTCCTATTGAGGACACCTGAATCTTTGACTGCTCCTGCTTAGCTCTGTTGTGAATTAATTTTAATAATAACAATAATAATAATAATAATGATAATAATAATACATTGTATTTGTTAGTGCCTTTCAAGACACTCAAGGACACTTTACAAAAAAACATATAGAAAAATACACTAGAAATGAAAACAGTTGTTGAGGACCAAGAAAAAAACAAGGAAACGAGATAGAGAGATAGATAACTGCCTTTAGTAAGTGTTCTTTCAAATCATAGTGGAAATACTCAAGAACCGCCAGTAAAAATGTTTTCTCTACTCCACATCAAACAAGACATCTTGTTCGTTATCTCAGTTCACATAATAACCAAATTTCAAACAAATGACACACAACATACCAATCCCAGCGGCCCAAGTACACAGATTATCTTCCAGTTGTTGTGAATTATACATGTGCAGCTTCATGTGCCCTGACAACAGTATTTACATTGTCTTTATTGCTCTCTATCTCTACATAAATCACCATTGTATTCAGAATTAGTACAGTTGCAGCACTCCTCATTCATTTCAACTTAAAGTTTCAATGTGTTTTCAGTGTACTGCTGCTTGTACCTTGGGGTCTGTATTAAACCAGCAGTGCTTGAATTTGCTTAATGTTTCTCAAAAATACTTACAATTGCAATTTTTCCATTAGGTTGTCACTTCTTCTCTTTTAGTGTAGCTCATTTTATGTGCAGGTTCCCACCAAATCCTTTGTGAAAATAACCACATAAATCCACACCCAAGATGTATTAAGCAGTATTGCAAAGTTGCATACTGCTTTTATTAATAATTGCTCTTTTAGTTGCCAGCAATTATGACAACATTTCCCACTGACATATTTTACTTGGTTCTCGAATCATATTCATGACAATCAAGTGGAATCATGCTAAATGTTAGTGACGTTCATGTAACCCCTTTGTATTGTCTAAATTTAATTAAAGGGATTATTTACAAAGAGTTCATATCTCCAGTAAATTCTAAAACTTTAGACACCAGTTTCTTTTTCACTTTATAAAAGAACATTTGTCTAAATTCCAAGGCGTTCAGGACCATGCATGAAGTTGATGAGTTTGCTCTCAAATTCTATATACCGAATTATACACGAATATATCGTGATCTAAAATATTATCAGAAACAGAACATATTTTCCGTTAATAAGTTCCTGACCAAATTTTTGTTTACGTCATAGGGTTAAGTTTGTTTCTGCTTCATTCTGTCGCAATATCTTAACATGCTTTCTCTGGCAGCTCTTCAGCTTTGCTCTTGTATTTATTCCCCCAACTATGGTACCAGCTGGAATGCCAACTATAAATTGGTGAACACAGTCGGTCGGTAACAACAGTTTGTGTCTCTCAGAGCTGACAGAAATGCTTGCAAGCCTTGACAAGCAGCACTAGGGGGACAGAGTCATTTATTTTTCCTTCAGTGGTTGTAAACACAACACGTAGTCACCTTAATAAGTGAACTCCACAACTCAACTGCTGTTGAAAGCATTGCTAGGGGTATGTTAGTTATCTTGTTTCCAAGAGAAGCCGAAGCTCTGCTATCTGAGTGGAGTGTAGCAAGTGGTATTGTTCTCTCAAAGGGCTATAAAAATCATTCTTCTGTGATGTCTCATACATCATTTTATCATGAAGTTGGCTTTCAATGCTTTGCAGTGTTTTAAAGAGATGCGATAGTTTTTGTCAAATTTTGAGGTCCGATTTAAAAACTGAACACATCACACTTTTTTGGGGGCAAAATGAATGTACGTAGCTGAGAATAGACACCAACATCGGTAGCCTACAAGGTGCTTGTTAAGCTTAAGGTTCTGTATTGATATTAGCTAGTCATCTTTTAGCTAACATTACCTGCATCCAACAGCTTTACTCAACTCAGTCGGTTAGTTTGGAGGGAAAAACTGTGAAAAGTTCTTTGCGTTTTGCTGGTTTGCTGCCGTGATTCTAACACACCTGCATAGCTCCGCACAGCAGCAGCAGGTCTTCCTTCACAGGTGTAAACCCAGCGCGAGCATTGTAGCGCTCATGTTGCGTTTAAAGGCGGCTCAGAAAAACAGGTTACAACATGTTAACAACGGATTAAACAGTTTTAACTGCTGATAAAAGTGACAGAGGACACAAATATGGGAAGTGTGGAAGCCTCTACTGTATCAAATTGACATAGGAATAACAGAGAGTTGGCCATTCTAAGGTAAAAACCCAGCGCATACAGTGTTCATGTTTTGTTTTTGTTTTTTTCAACCAGACGGCTTCCCGCGCCCCCCCTGCAATGACACAGCGCCCCCCTAGGGGGCTCGCCCCACAGTTTGGGAACCTCTGGTTTAGTGTCAGTAGAACATAACTGATATCAAATCTGGGTATTTGATCATGATCTATTTTACCTGGACTATTCGTGAAATTAAAATGAAAAAGTTTGAGAAAGCTAGAGACCAGTGGCACCCACCGAGGTGATTATAAGGATCATGATGAAAAACAGATGAGGAAGAAAAGCAGGCCATGCGGGTATCTCTAGCAATAAATGTGAGGCAATAATGGCATGGCATTGATTGACATTTTACTGTTGCTGTTTAATGATAATAATATGCTTTCAAGTTTGGCATGGAAATGACTTCATGATCATATAATGACAGCTCTATAGCTGTCAGGGATAACGTCTTTATTGTTTTCCATCATTGTGTGCTGACAGGGCTTTGACTTAAAATTAAAAAAAAAAGTTTCCTTCTGGGTGTGTTTGATGTATGATTAATGGTCATGGTTGTTCAAACTTGTGGCTGCGTTTTGTTTCCTCTAGTGCCTTAATTGTTTCTGATACCACACATATTCAACATACCTCCTTTTTATCGCAACAACATTTCAACTATTCTTTTTATTCAAACATGCACAGAAGGTAAAACAACTAACAGCTAAAAAAGCTTTGGGAGATGATATGTTTCAACATATGTTGTGTATTGTAAGGCCAGCCATCTAATTTAGTTGACTGCTGTCCATTCATATGCAAAAAACAAAACAAAACAAAAAAGACACTCAGTTCAGTTCAAATCTAGACAAACTTGATATGTGCATATTGCCTCTGATGACAAACAGAAACTGTTTGTTCTTTTTTTATTCTGTGGTTGTTATTGAAACTGCCAGCCAAGGTACGAATGCATATTCATGACTGCGATGTGTACAGGCCATTAGTGATGTGTGTGAGAGGACTCCGAGTTCCAAACAAGTGATACCATTAACCAGAGCATGAATGTCCCTAAGAAAACAGACTCTCATATGGTTCTGAAAAAGAATTGAATGAGAATGAATCGGGACATTTCCCATTAAAGCAGTAATTCATTTAAAAATGCATGGGTTTTTATACTTTTTAACAAAAGAAGGAAAACAGTTTTTGCATTCTACAGCCGGTGTGAAGTTTTGTAAAAGCAAATGAGCACTTTTCATCTCAAAATATATTTTTATTTCTAACTTTTCTTAAAGCTTCCCTTTTATATTTATGTTTGGCCCCACATACATAATACAATACATCCAATACATACATACATTCAATACATACTATCCAACTGTAAGATACATATATTTCTGTTAAATGAATATAGTCCCCAAAAGTTTCTTTCTTTTTATTTTTTTAAAGAGGCCTACACCTTCATTATTGTAGATATAAGTATTTCTCTTCACTCTGATCATTTTTCCACATTCCCACAAAACCGTAGTGAATAAACTTTTTTTTTGTTTTTAAAAGAAGTGTACTCTGGATGCCATAATAATAAGTAAATCATAAGTAATAATAAGTACTCCTTTTGAGATAAAAGATCTCTTACTCTTCTCAGTCAGGCTTTTAACAACATTGGGTCTTCATTGGCAAGGCTTTGTTGATATCAGACTTAATTGCATTGCATCACCTCCTGTCTTGTTTTACAAGATCTCAGTTCTGTGTTTCATATAGTTGACTGTAACAACCTGACAGTTAAGGAAAGTTTGGAGAGTTTTCAGCACTGTTGTTTAGGTTTTATTTAGCAGACTGGGTCTGCTTTGTGTCTTCTGGTGTAAATCAAGGCAAACAAAGACTCTATTTGAGATCTCTCAAGGCTCTCTGATTGGAACAATTTAATTTAACATCCATATGATCCCATTACCTCACATTATATTGCACTAAAATATCAACTTTATATTTCTGTGTCAGCATGACTTGGACAGTGCACTATAGGCTGAGTGATTGTGTCTAAATGACTGTATGACTGAACATTTCCTCTATCCCAATACAGAAAAATAGAAGTCATTGTTTTTGGTTCCCAGGACCAAAAATTTCAAGATTAGAAATTAAAAACGGAACTACACTCAATGGGGTGAAGACTAAAGTGCATGCAAAAATCCGAGCTGCTATTATGGACTTAGATCTAAACTAAATGTCTGGCACCTGCTGCTCACCCAAAATGCTGATGTCAGGACCTTGACTAACATCAAGAAAATTCATTGCATTAACAGTCTCTAAATCACTGCCCTGGCTTTCTATTTTGCAAAGAACATAATTTAGGACCTTAATGGTTTATAAATGCAGTGAAAAGGTCTTTGGGCCTTTATAGTTGTGGATCAGGTATGAACCACATAGGACCTTTGGGTCTTTAGAAACATTTCCAATATGTCAAATGAAGGTTGACTTTAATAAATTTTCACTTCATAAATGTAATTTTTTGACAACTGTTTTTTTTATTTGGTAACACTTTATTTGAAGGGGGTTGAATAAGACTGTCATGACACTGTCATAAACATGACATAACACATGTCATGAACATCAATGAGTCTTCATGAATAGTTATGACTGTTGTCATAAAGCGTCATTCGGTAAATAATGACACTTTTAATACAAAGTTGACATTATTCGAAATGTCTTCATTATGACAACTTGTCATTAACCAAGAAATCATGATCTGACATAAATTTGTTATAAAAGTATTACCGATTAAAATTTAAAAATTAGCTTTATGTAGTAATATTATAAAGCTCTGCCATGTTGTTTAGTCTTAATTTTCTTAATTTAATCGATCCTAAAGTTTTACAGCAAGATGTCTACAAAGCACTTATGAACTTAGCATTTGAAACATTATTTAAGGCTGTTTTAACCCTTGTGCGTGCGAGGAGAGAACTGTGGCAAATGATAAAAGTTTTACGTGTGTGGGGTCGGTTGGTATGGACCCCATTTCTAAAAACAAGGGCTAAGTAGTGCAATACATCATCTCCACCAGTGAGAGGCAGCACTGCACGAACAGGCGTGCAGTGTGTTGGTGAAGAAGAAATCTTCCATATTGTGGCGCAAAAATAACAAGTTATAACCATAGACATAATATAAGAGTAGACCCCGCATTGGCCGCTCCGGCGCAGGAAATACGGCGGCCATCTTGGAGCGGTATACCCTTCTACTTTGCTCAATCAAAACAGCAGAAGATGCTTCACCACTGAGGGATATTGTTGTTCTGATCGAAGGATTATTGATGTGAGGGCTCCACAGACAACATTTCACAAGATGGACATATTATTGTGTATATATTGTGATTAGAATATTACTTTACTCTATTTATGTCCACCGGCGAGATACCAGCTAATATTAGCTACAGTGCTTGGTGTAATACGGGTTCAGCCCCGCGATGAAGGCTGAGATTCCGTAAATCTAAAAAAATAATTGTTCTCTAACATTGACTTAGATTATCTGACACAAGGGCCTATATTAGAAATGAAACAATATAACACATATTATAAAATTTATATTATGTGTTATAACATTCACCAGCAAAGTTTACACAGGTGGTCAAAACTATTATTTATATGTAATTCTTTCACTAGTAAGATACATCCTAAATCTTCCGTTTTTGTTTTGAAAGTTTCCTAAAGACACGATGTGAGGAAGAAGAGGGAGATATCTATAAAGAGAGACGGATTCACTGCAGCACGGATGGATCTCGCATCGGATTTTGGACTCAATCTCAGCTACGAAGCTGAAGTTGGTTTCCAATTCCAGCTTCCAATAGCTAAAGGGCGAGTTTTCACTACTTTCCGCATCTATAATCAACTCTAGTTTAAAAACTACTACACCTAGACACTTGAAACTTGGGACAGGATTATTCTCTACTTCAAGCTGAATATTTAAAACCTTGTTTGTGATTTGTGAAAACTCAATAAAGTTAGATTTTCACAATTTTTGGCACCTCTTTCATTACTAGAACTGCTCTAATTAAAAAACTACAACTCCTAGACACTTCAAACCTGGACTAGATTATTCTGCTCTAATAGCAGAATATTTAAAACTGTGTTTGGGATTTCTGAAACCTTTTTCTGATTTGTGAAAACTCAATAAAGTTAGATTTTCACCATTTTTGGCATCTCTTTCATACTAGAACTGCTCTAATTAAAAAAACACAACTCCTAGACTCTCCAAACCTGGACTAGATTATTCTGGGTGATTCTCACGAACATGGTCCAACTTGTAGCAAAAATTAAAAACCATTATATACACATAAAAACACTCACTCTTTATAAAATAGATCCCAATTTTACTTTTCAC
This sequence comes from Poecilia mexicana, assembly GCF_051168715.1. Lineage (NCBI taxonomy): Eukaryota > Metazoa > Chordata > Actinopteri > Cyprinodontiformes > Poeciliidae > Poecilia > Poecilia mexicana. The sequence goes on along the minus strand of NW_028263386.1, from coordinate 16,938,113 downwards.
TGTAAAATTCTAATCTATATGCACAATTTCTAGGTTTTTTTAAACAACTTTGAGCAAATAAATTCATTACTGTAACACAAGTTCCATGAAGAAATTTGAAATCACAAAACCTTTTTTTTCCAAATTTTTTGGACACCAAGGACTTCAGTTTGCACAGAAGGACAGATATAATCAAAAATAGGCATTTTTAGATAAAATGTTTTATTTTAATTCAAAAAACCATTTCATCATCGTAACAATGATGCAAATTTCAAAGTCAATTTTGATTGTGATTTTGTATCAAATCATTACATTAAAAAAACAATATAACCATAGTATAAAGAGTCTGGCACATTTCACCAAGGGACTAAAATATAAAAGTAATTCATATAACTAATCTAAATAAATCCTCATAAAGTTAACATAGCGGTAATGAAAAAACATATGTCGGTAATGAATAACAATGTTTCGGTAGTGAACCCTTCATAACTATATTAATATTTAACTACACAAACAATAAAATTCCCTAGTAAAACATACATTTGCTAATTTTATTTATGTTTATTAAGTCAACATACACAAACTGAACAGAACAATAGTCCCATATTTGAGTCACAGTGTTTATAGTAATAGCTATAAGCACTCGGAAGTGAATTGGAAGTGTCTTGCTGATGAACAGGCAGTGGTTCAGAAATAGTACAAACTGAAGTAGGCTAATATTCATATAAAATGGTGCATAGGATTGTCAAAGTGAATGGGAAACAATGAGTTTGATTTAGGGTAAATTCAAAAGTAAACAAGGCAAAGGGAGATGATAGGTCATCAAAAGAAAGGCACAGAGATTAACAAGATATTAAACTTTAAAATAACAGGAAGCAACAGTGAAATGACTGAATTCATGTTTTTTTCTTCAACTTTGTGCTAGCAAATTTCTAGTAATACAACACTTTGTGTGAAAAAGAATACAAAACACAGATAAACAAGAAACAATGTTAGTTCACAAGAAATCACATATTTCAGAAGTAGAGGCAATATTCCGTTTTTTTTAATCCTTTTCGTTAACACTCCTAAATGACAATGTATGAGGGTCATTGTAGATAGGAAAAAATAGTAAAATTCTGCCAAAAAACTTAATTATTTTAAAATATCGGAATTGTTCTGAGTTTTGAGTTCAACAAGTCAAAAGTTTTCTACAAAAACCCATGAAATGTTGAGATTAAAATCAGAAATTTTTGAGAGACAAATGTGGAAATTTATGAGTTTCAAAAGTTACAAATTTACTCTTATGTTCTACAAAATTTTAGATTTTTTCATGGAAATTTATTCCACTCTTTGTTTCTATCTACAACTGCTTTAATATGCCATTGTAGCTAATAATTCATTGGACTTTCTTTTTGTACTTGGCCCAGATTTCTGACACCACACAGAAGTGTCTTGCGGATGAAGAGGTAGGCAGTGGTTCAGGAATAATTTCTTTGATGTCATCCAGATAATACCACACCTTCTCACCAGCAAATCTTATTGACGGGATGTAGAAGCGGTTGTCTCCCGCACAGCTCATTGTATCAACCTCATACAGACCACTGGCAATCTGGATTAATGAAGCAAAAACAGTTTATCGACTGGGTTTTTCAAAGACAATTTGATTACTACATGATCGTTATCTCCACATTACATGTTGAGAATCTGAATCCAATACTTGCATACCTGATTTCCCATTGTCCACTCAGTCTTAAACCTACCTGTGTTACTGTGCCAGCATAGAGGTCTCCGTCATAGTCCACAAGCACCCATGTTCCTACTTTGATGGTCTCTTCAGATTCCCTTTGGGTGAAAACAAACTCCTTTGGGGAGAAGCAGTCACAAGAGTGACTACAGAAGCACGACACCTCTCGAAATCTAATATTTCCTGGTTCAGTAGCAACAACCTGTGGAGACATTATGTTTAGTTTTATCTGCAAAACATGAAAAGGTCAGACCTATAAAACATTTTTTGTTTTAAAATGAAAACTTACACAAAAAATATTGGAAAATATTAAATCAAGATTAAAAAAAATGCCAAGCAAGATAAAAGTGAGTTTCAATTTGTTTAGTTGCACATGTGGGTGCTCACCTGATGTATCTTCATAGTTCCTGGCACTGACTTCAGGAACGGAGGAACGAGTTCCCCACATGTCGCAATGTTGTCCTCTGTTACTTCAAAAAGCCTAACCGATGAATGTTTTGACAGATTTTCCAGGAGAGCTGAAGCATTTGGAGTGTGTGTGCCATAGGCAACCACACGATCTGCTAGATTCATTAGAGCACCTCCTACTCCATCAGGAGCTCCCTTCCCATGAGAGGCCTCAGTGAAGTTCCACGTGACAGTTTGAAACCCTTTCATAAAAGGCACTGTAGATGCAAGGTAGAATGCTACCTTATTCCGATATTGAGATGTTGGACCATCTGACAGGAAGTGGACATTCTTTGCCAGGGGGTACGTTGATGTTATGTAATCTAAAACTGGTTGCAAATGTGCCCATGTAGCAACAGCATCGTGTTGTAGACTGGCAGACACAGTAGCAAAGGACTCAGCTTGACCACCAGCATAGTACAACACCCCTGTGTGGAGTGTCACTTGCTGGTGGGATCCACCAAAGTGTGTGTCTTTTATTTCTTTGCTCCATTTGCAGGTATAGTTTTCACTGTAGTCAACATGGACTACAATGTCCTGCTGGGTCAAATTTTCTTTCAATTGCTTAAGATGTGTGTACTGGTGCCAAATGTTGTAGAGATGAATCAAGATTCGGGGCAGTTCCGTCTTAGTTAGCTCTACAAGCTTTTCAATACTTGCCACTTTTTTCTCAAGGGTTGTGGTTTTGATCTCAGTCTCAGTGGTAGTGCCATTCTGCAGTTTCTTTGTTACTGGTGTTGACCTTGTTGTCCACTCAGTCCAAGATACAATGTTGTTTTTTGTTGTTGGATCCACGTAGACAGGGAAAGTAAGATCTTTGCAGGTTTCTCATCTACCATACATGCAATCAATGCGTTCTGAATCACAGACAGATGAAGCCACTACATCAGTAACAGATGATGTATGTATCATTCCAAGATGGTGCATTTTTTTTAACTTTACTTGAAAAATTCTCATGAATTTTGCAGGCACATGTTTCTCTGTCTGTGATCTTTGGTCTATCTATCCAGAAGGGCTTCAGCTTAAAAAACTGGGAGCGGGACACATCGAGGCCTGGGTTCTCTTTAAGAAATCTCTTGTGGAGATTTCCCATGGTGTCTGAGAGGAACCTCTTTCTGTAAATTTGTCCACCTTTCCTGACTTCCCCAGCTTTACCATTTATTAATGTGGACACATCATCTCTGTTTAGGAACAGTCTGACATTGTCACTCATCTTTTTTCTTTTAGTTCTCTCACACTGCTTCTTGTAGTTTTGTCTCCTCTTTTTGGCTCGACTTGTAAGTAGAACTGCGGACCTGTGTTCCTCCATTCGTTTTAGTTTTTTCTTCAGACAATCTAGTTCCTTTTTTTTGTCACTGAGAATTTGTTGTGCCAGCCGTAGTTTTTGTGTTAATTTGTATGTTTTTTTTCCGCTTTGGTGTTGATGTTGAAGATGGCTGATTAGAGTTTATGTTCTTTGGTTGGATGATCCTTTTACAAGGTTGTGGTTGAGGCTGAGGGTTGATTTCATTCACACTGTCATCTGAGGGAGGGGTTTCATTTAGTATGTGTTGAACTGTGTTTTTCTTTTTATTATATCGGTTAGAATTTTCCCTCCATTTTTTTTGCTGTTTCTGCAGCTGCCTGGGTGTCAGGTCTGCAGCTGCCTTTAACAACCCTTTTTCCTTGCGCTTCCGGTACCTGTTAAAATAAGATATCAATACAAACATTTGTGAGACAGCAAAGTCTTCATCATACTCCATAATGTATTTGGACAGTGTGAGTGTGACAAAGAACAATAAAAGGAGAGATGAGACAGACGGAAAAAGAGAGGGAGAGTGGAAGAGAGGGAGAAAGAGAGACACTACCTTTCCCTTTCCTTTCTTCTATACTCCTCTAGAAGGTCCGGATTGTTATAAATTTTCTGCCTATGTTTTTCCACTCTAGCTCTTGATGCCGCCCTCTTCTGTTCACTTCCTTTTGCCCTTCATATTAGGTGACATCAATGGGGTATATGCCACGGACTTCCGTTTTAGCACTTCCACATTTTTTTTCCACATAGCCTGCTTCCGGTGCACAGGTCACTCTGTGTTAGAGATGGAGTTTTTCACTTGGTCCTTGCTGGATTTGCCCACAGTAACCGTTAACCATTTTAAAAACAAAAAGCAGCGGGAGGATGTAACTTCATAACCTCATTTTCTAAGCAAAATCTCAGAGGAAAAAAAAGAAAAATTACTTTGTCTAACGCAAGAACAGATGATAGCAGCCAAGTGGAAAAAATCTCTCTAACATGGATAATAATGATGAAACAGAAAAGGTAGATACTCATATATTCGGGATTCGGGAAATATGTGATTTGCACCATTTGTTCTGTGGGTTTTTTATGTGGGTCGGTGCCACTTAAACGGCTGTAAAGCGAAGGTTTTCGACCTTAATCTGACTGACTTCTTGTGTGGTTTGGAGCGTTGCTGCTCTCGGCTGTTTTTAAATTACCGTGCTCGGTATCGCTCCGACTGCATGTTAAATGTATTTTATATAATTGTCACATAAACAAAAACTAAGGAGTTGCCTAAAAATAATTTCATACTCCATATAACACAAACGCACATCAACACACACGTATTGACTTACCTTGTGCCGAATCGCTGCCTCTGTTCTCAGCCTGTTCCCGTTGCAGTGGATTTCCTCCAGCATTATTTTCCTCCAACAAATTATTCCACTAAACGAACCACGTACAACTCCCTTTATATCCCCCATCTTCCCATTTCTGACGCTGGATCTTCAATATCCTCAAGCTTTGAAATAGCAGGCAGCTACAAAACGCGTGTTAGCTGTAGTGGCTAAGTTTTGGCTACAGTCCGCTGTCGCCTTGATATCAGCTGGAAAATGAAAAAAACTAAGCACTGGATGGTACCGACTAATTACTGGACACAACGGCACACCACAAAACTCAGTTGTTGTACCAACAGCTCACAGATATTTTAAGTTTTGCGTCTTTTTCATGGTACAGATCTTGCAGCTTCGGCCAAGAACAATAGGAGCAAGCAGGACCTGGAACCAACCTATGTGGAATAAATTCAAACGGAAACACGTCACCACCTCTCGTGGCATATACCCTATTAGCAGATTTTATTAATTGATGTATATTTAAACAAATTTATGATATTTTTTATAAAACTGCTTGATTATTTATAATGATAAATTGAGGCGAAAGCATTTTTTTTTTTTTACCTTAGGACGCATTACGGTAATGAATTTTTGATTCTAAAAACAGTTAAAAAACATAAAAAACTTATTTTGTCAACAAACAATGATCTGTGCCAAATATAAAAATAATGATTGTTCAAATAAAAGTGGATTATTTTGAGTTTTTCATGAATATGCCCCTAAAATCTTCAAAGACATTCAATAGGTTGGGTTCGTGAGAATCACCCATTTCGGTTTCAATGGAAAATATTTAACACAATTAAAGTTAGGTTTTATATTGAGGAGCGAACAAATGCTTAAATCACAGCAGAGCTGCATTAAAATTACTAAAATTTAACCTTTTATTTAATCAATTTACATCAAACTACATAATGTAGTGTAAATTCTTGTACCTCTAATTTTTACATCTCAAAGCTCAAAATGCTTCAATGTCAATGTCAAATGTATTTATATAGCACTTTAAAACAGGTATAAAACTGCACCAAAGTGCTGTACAAGAACGACAACACAAATGACAAAACAGAGTATAAAACAATACATCAATTAAATGCCAAAGAGTAAAAATGAGTTTTAAGAAGTGATTTAAAATGATCCAGGCTGTGGGCAGATCTAATCTGGAAAGGTAAGTTATTCCATAAAACAGGAGCAGCAACAGAAAAAGCTCGATAAAGTGTCCAGGACTTTACAATCAAATAATCAGTTATTACTGACAGTCTGACTTCTTAAGTCGAGTCCGAGGAACTGTCAGTAATAACTGATTATTTGATTGTAAAGTCCTGGACACAGACCGGAAACTTAAAAGGTCCCGAAGATAAGGGGGGGGCGGGGGGGCTAACCCACTTAAAACTTTATAAGTTAACAAAAGAATATTCACTTGATAATCTAAAAAGTTTACATACCCATGTTTGTTTAGGGGATGTAAAAAGAAACTGTACTTTGGCTAGGCCGTTCCCAAAGCTTTTTGGGAAGGGCCCAACAGAGTTGGCCCGATGCTCTTAGAGCCACATGGAAACATTTGTACCTGGTTTTCTTTATGTCTCTTACTCACAAATATTCAGTTTTCATGTTTACAGTGTTCTGTACTCACATGTTTGCATGTGGGAGTGTGTTTGTGGGAGATTAGGAGTAGAGAATAGTTTTTATTCTGTTTATTATTTCGACTTTTTTTTGGAAAACATACGAGTGTCCTCCTCCACCTCCTCTGTCTCCCTCTCATTATTTTTTATTCTTTCTCCAAGAATGACCAAACTTGGGCTTTGTGAAGAGGTCGTTTGTTCTGGGGAATCATGTGGTGACAAAGAAAAGTTCTGATATGTGATCTCAAATAAAACGACTTTAAAACTTAAATCCGTTCGTCTGAGTTCTGAATAAAAGGTGTGCATCTCGTTACATCTGGCATAAATCTAACATAATGTAGAAATTCAAACACTCACTTGATTAACACTCACTTGATCAAAAGCACAATAGACGGTCTGATATTGATTGGCTGAAAAAAAAAAAGGATTTGAAGTGGCCTAGTTAAAGCCCAGATTTAAATTTGATTGGTTTGGCTTTTCCAGGCTGCACAGTGGCACAGTTGGTAGAGCTGCTGCCTTGCAGCAAGAAGGTTCTGGGTTCATTTCCCAGACTGGGTCTTTCTGCATGGAGTTTGCATGTTCTCCCTGTGCATGTGTGGGTTTTATCTGGGTACTCCGGTTTCCTCCCACAAACCAAAAACATGACTGTCAGGTTATTGGCCTCTCCAAATTGTCCCTAGGTGTGTGTGTGCGCATGGTTGTGTGTCTCTGTGCTGCCCTGCGGCAGACTGGCGACCTGTCCGCCTCTCGCCCTGAACGTTAGCTGGAGATCGGCACTAGCAACCCTCTTGATCCCCCTAAGGGACAAGGGTGTAAGAAAATGGATGGATGGTTTGGCTTTTCCTTAAGCAGGCAGTCCAAAAATAAATCTTTAAAGAAGAAAAATAATGAGCAAAAATATTCCATAAGCCAGTTATTTCTGGTTACATTTTCCTAATAAATTACTTTTATTATTATTTAATTTTTTCAAACACTGCATTTAGATTTTTACTCGTATCATTTTTACCTGAATTTAAAATGTGCATTTAAACATTTAAGCATGACAAGAACAAAAACATTTTGATGATTTCTACCGGATTTATTTGCTCCAGCTCAGCACATTATCCCCCAAAATCACTTTTCAGTCCTCTGTGTTCTCTACATACCAATATATATTTTATAAAAACATTTTGAACAGTGCTGCATATCAGTGAGGTTGCTCTGTGAGTTTAAGGCAGTGGTCCCCAAACTACGTTCCGCGGGCCGGATCCGGCCCGCATCCACGTTGGTGGTTTCTTCAACCACCAGAGGGCTCTTTAGCAAGAAGTGAATCATTGGAAGTCAAAATTGGAAATAAAAGAAGAAAGCACCTATTAAAACAGAATTAGGTTTTAACAGGGAATTGAAATTTGAGAATGTTGTTGATCAGTTAAATTGCATTGAGGGGAAAAAGAAGATTTTTCAGTTTTTTTAAATAATACTGGGATCATTATGAGAATTTGAGGTATAGATATTAGGATCCAATAGATGGCAGTAGTGCAACAATAATGGATGCAAGCTGCCGTTGAGATCTAAAGATGAAGAAGGAAGAACCTATTTTCATTTAGCACATGCTAGTAGCAGACACGAAGGATCAGCACTTTTACTGTTACAGTTACCGTTCGTAAACTACCGCAATCAGTTCAGTTAAATCTAAACTTGGCAACTTTTTCTTTTTCAACTGTAATAAATGTGATATTCAATTGACCTGTTATGACTCAAACTTTGGGTATCCGCCCCCCTCTGGTGCTGCATCGTTGTGGAAAACCTGGAGCGGCAGAGATATCTGCGGCTTATAGCCCGGAAAATACGGTATTTATTTCATTAATAGTGTTATTATTTATTTCCTGGATTTTTTCTGTGAAGAACCCAGAGAGGGTTATTTGATTGTGCTTTCTGGAAAACAATACATTTTTACATTTAGGCACTCCTGCAATCGTCACACTTTTTCTGTTACAAACTGACTCCGGCCCCTCAGCAGAGAAAGGAAAAGTTATGTGGCCCTCACAGGAAAGAGTTTGGGGACCCCGGTATTAATGTCTATGGTTGCACCTAGTAGCCCGCTCTTTCCCACCGCTACAGTGTGTGCTAACCAACTAGCATCATGGCCTGTTGGCTACTTCCTTTAGCCGCTGCTGGCTCCGAAACACAACAAAACTCGTATAATATCTTTTAACACATTACATTTCCATAAACAATCCTCGAACAGTACCAAATAATAAAAGTACTTAGTTAAAATAAACTTGAGGGTTATTCTCACCTCAAGTAAATGAGCACACGGGAGACGCAGTTTGTCTTACTCCAATTTCTCTCAGTTTATGAGAAACCACAGAGAAACGGTGTTTCTGTACTGCAGTTCTGCAGTACAGAAACACCGTTACTGCACCTATCGTGTTTAACCCCTGTTAACAAATAAAATATCTTCTTATCATAACCCCATAAACATTTAAAGAAATGCATGCTCTTTTTTCACTTTTGTGGGCACACACCAGTGGGCATCACAAGACTGATAGACCGGCCGACCAGGTCGTGTTGTGGTTCCATTGACCCTTTGCTCTATGCCTGTTAGGAGATGGAACCCAAATAACAAATAAAAATGGGTAGGGCGGTAAAGTGGAGGGTCCAATGGTTCCCTGACCCCTCCTGTTAAGCTGCGCACATCACTGCCCGTTCAGACTTGTGGGAATAATGCATTTAGTGCACACAGATTAATTTTTTTTTTCATAGCCCATGCTCACTGCGTGCTATTTTTACCCTTAGCAACAGTTGCCATGCTTCTGACAATGATGTCATCAGCATGACTTCAAATGATGTCTGCCTCATGAGGCCCTTCTGAGGATGACTTTATGATGTCATAGAGTCCATGACATCACCAACTGATCAGTTAATTCTCTGATCAGTTACCACAAATCAGCCAAACAAGATTCATTTGAACATTTTAGCTCACCACAATAAAAATGACTGACGAAAGCCAACAGACGCAAATGGATATGAGGCCTAAGGTCTCTTTTTGGACAAAAGTCAAAAAGACATTGTCCAACAAAGTCCATCCTGGCCAAAGAAGCCCAGATTATAAGAAGAGGAAGTTTCTCAGCGAACTTCTGTGGGAGGTAATTGAGAAGGCTGCAGATGAACCAACTCTGCATCTTATCCGACACACATTTGAGGAACAACACAGCAAAATTTTGATTTTGCTACTGAGAAAAACTGGAGATATAAATGTGGACGTACTCTCTGAGTTGTCAGAAGAGCTCGCTGAAAGGATTTTCCAAAGTGTTGCGAGAGATGCATTCCACTTTGCCAGTGGACTGCATTTAATCGCAATGCTCGATTACCCAGAAGGACACGAGGTTATTGTGGAAAAATTCAAAAAACACCTGGAGAATCCTGTTCGTCCAAAGAAGATGTTAACGTCCACTAAAAGAAAGATCCGAAAGACGTTTTTTCCTACCGAGGACTTGTACGCAGATGAAAACTGCCTGAGTGAAGATTATACTCAGGCAACCATGGACCCTGAGCAATTTTTGAGGGACGCAAACAGGATGGGCTTCAGGCGAGGAACAGAAGACGAAAGGAGAGTTATGGTGCAAAAGATCCTTTGGAGATTGATTTACAAATCCAGTAATAGATCTAGCTATGGGGCTTACAAACAGAAGCACACCGAACCGGTCCAGAGAAAGCTTGCTCCAGAAATCTGGAAAGAAGTTAAAGACATCGATTTTGTGTTTTTTGAGAAAATGGAAAAAAAAGTCTGCAGAGATATCTTACAACTTCTCTGTGGCAATGAAGATGTAGTTAGAGAACTACTCTTCAAAATGATCAAAAGCAACAATCCAATTGTGATTTACAAGGTTGTAGAGTGCTTCAAAAGAACCCTGGCACGACCGCGGATAATCAATCTCCGAGACACCTTTCTTCAGAAGGCATGGGGGCTCATCAAAAAGGCTGCGTGTGGTGGAGACGATTCAGACGAAGAAGAGAGGCAAGAACCCGCCAAGAGTGAACCAAACGTTGAGTTTAGTCCACGCTTAGCTGGGCCTGTAAATTTGGTCAATCCAGAGATCGGTACTGACTCGGAGGAGTCAGGACCGGTCTTCGATTCAGGACACACCTCAGAGACAGGACCTGTCTCAGAGTCAGGACCTGCCTCAGTGTCAGGACCTGCCTCAGAGTCAGGACCCGTCTCAGAATCAGGACCCGTCTCAGAGTCAGGACCCGTCTCAGAGTCAGATCCCGTTTCAGAGTCGGGACCCGTCTCAGAGTCAGGACCCGTCTCAGAGTCGGATCCCGTTTCAGAGTCGGGACCCGTCTCAGAGTCAGGACCTGCTTCAGAGTTAGGACAGACCTCTGAGACAGGACCCGTCTCCGAGTCAGGTCCCGTCTCAGAGTCAGGTCCCGTCTCAGACTCAGGTCTCGCCTCAAAGTCAGGTCCTGCTTCAGAGATAGGACAGACCTCTGAGACAGGACCCGTCTCCGAGTCAGGACTTGTTACCGAGTCAGGACCTGTCACTGAGTCAGGACACGTCTCCAAGTCAGGACCCGCCTCAGGACCCACGTCTGAGTCAGGACCCGCCTCAGAGTCAGGACCTGTCATCGAGTCAGGACCCGTCTCCGAGTCAGGACCCGCCTCAGGACCCGCGTCCGAGTCAGGACCCGCGTCCGAGTCAGGACCTGTCTCAGAGTCAGGACCAGTCTCCGAGTCAGGACCCGCCTCCGAGTCAGGACCCGCCTCCGAGTCAGGACCAGTCTCCGAGTCAGGACCCGCCTCTGAATCAGGACCCGTCTCAGAGTCAGAACCTGTCACCGAGTCAGGACCCATCTCCGAGTCAGGACCCGCCTCAGGACCCGTGTCCGAGTCAGGACCTGTCTCAGAGTCAGTACCAGTCTCCCAGTCAGGACCCGCCTCCGAGTCAGGACAAGTCTCTGAGTCAGGACACACCTCCGAGTCAGGACCTGTCTCAGAGTCAGGACCAGTCTCCGAGTCAGGACCTGTCTCAGAGTCAGGACCTGTCTCCGAGTCAGGACCCGCCTCCGAGTCAGGACCCGCCTCCGAGTCAGGACCAGTCTCCGAGTCAGGACCCGCCTCCGAGTCAGGACCAGTCTCCAAGTCAGGACCCGCCTCCGAGTCAGGACCCGCCTCCGAGTCAGGACCAGTCTCCTAGTCAGGACCCGCCTCTGAGTCAGGACCCGTCTCAGAGTCAGGACCTGTCTCAGAGTCAGGACCTGTCTCAGAGTCAGGTCCTGCCTCAAATCTGGACAGATCTCTGAGTCAGGACCAGTCTCAGAGTCAGGACATGTCTCCAAGTCAGGACCTGCCTCCGAGTGAGGACCCGTCTCAGAGTCAGGACCTGTCTCAGAGTCAGGACCTGCCTCGAGTCTGGACAGATGTCTGAGCAGGACCTGTCTCTGACTCACGACAGACCTCTGAGTCCTCATGTCTAATGGTGTTTTCAGGATTTTTTTCTCACCAACAGTGACACCGTGTCAGAAGTGTGAAAACTGGATGCGTTTCCTCAGCAGAATTTCGCAACCTACCAGAGCGGATAATTATGGCTTTAAGAGTGCGTACAAGTTTTCAATCTGAGAATACCGGAAACCTTTAGTCATCCATTGTTACAGTCAGAGCAAGGTGGGTAGGGTGTACCGAAGAGTCAGAATGGGAGGCCGAAGGAACGGTGGCGGACTGGAAGGCTAGAAGAGGTTCGAAGAAGAAGGAGAGAAGGAGCGGGACTGATGTATACTTAGAGAGGTGGGGGGTGGGGGAAGCGAAGAAGGAGGGAACGAAGGAGAGACATTGAGGGGGGCTAGTGTACCATGAGAGGTACACTAGGCCACCCTCAATGTAGAGGTAGATGTGAGGGGTCAAAGAGGGTGGGGGGCGATCTAACGTACCGTTGAGTGGTGGGGGGGCGGACGGACGGCGTATTGCAAGAAGGGGGAGGAGGTCTGGCTGTAGAAGGAGGGGGGCGAAGGAGAGACATTGAGGGGGGGCTAGTGTACCTCTCATGGTACACTAGCCCCCCCTCAATGTAGAGGTAGATGTGAGGGGTCGAAGAGGGTGGGGGCGATCCCGATCCCCCTATAAATGCTATTTTATTTATATAATTAGGGCTATTGTAAACAAATATTTTAGTAATAGCGTAATCTATCAATTATTCTTACGATTAATCGAGTAATCATATAAAAAAATTGACAAAATAAAGTACTGGGAAATCTGGCATAACAGCAGTGTTACTATTGGATATCAATATCAGTCCAATTTTTCATTTTTGAGCTTCCCTAACAACTACTTTTTTGTAGTTTAGAAAACTAACCTGTAATAATAACAATTTGCTTTCTAAGTTAACCTGAAAAAATTTATACAAAAATCTAAAATTAATTTCAATTTAATAAAAAGAGGCAGGCTCACAAATATGCTTATTAAAAATGTCTATGATCCACCTTTTAGTTTATGTAGTCAGTCAGATGAACTGTCACGTTGCCCCATACATATCAAGCTTTGAGTTTGAGAATATGGGAAATGTCGCCTGAAGTGGTGGTGGTGGTGGTGGGCCATAATTTAACAGTTTGTATATTTTAAATTAAGGGGAAAAAAACTGTTAAATTATGGAATAATTCAGTTGAAATTCCGTAAAAAACGAGAAAATGTATTGGCAGAAAATTACCAGGACATTTCCTTGTTTTTTTAATGGAAAAAATTTAAATAAAATACTGTTAAATTACGGGAAACTTCTGACGGAAATTCTGTAAAAAACACTGAAAACATCCTGGCAGAGAATTACCAGGACATTTACTGTATTTTTATATACTTTTTTTTCAGAATTTCCATCAAAATATTTTCCATAATTTAACAGTTTTTATGTCAAATTTACCAATATTTTGTTAACCCAAAACTGAATTTCTCTCTCTTTTTACTCTGTCTTTTGTGATTTATTAACAAACTTTAAAAAAAAAAAACAAAAAAAAACCTTGGACTTTTCCAAATACTTTTGTCCTCGAAACCATTGAAGTCTGTATTCTATACCATATGTTAATTATAGTGTAAAATCTATTAAAGTTAATGTATTTAATATATTCTTATCATAATTTTTCAACAAAATTTAATTCTAAGTCCACAGGAAATGTAGTTGTAGAACACAAAACACTTAGTTTGAAAGTAGCTCATGCAAAGTGATGTAAAAATGAAACCATTCTACAATCAATTTGCAGACTTTAGTTTGCAATTTAAGACCATAAATTGACATGTCATCTAGTTTTTATAACTAACCTTTACTATTATATATTAAGAACTCAACATATTCTTGAGTTTGCTAATGTTTATCTTTTGTACAACACAACTAATTTATTGCATTTTACTATACAAATTTTCAACATATAAATTAAATGTAAAGCAGTCTTGACTCTAATCTTTGAAGTCATAAATTTTGTTTTTTGTTCAGTTATTATACTATAAGATGGAACATAAAAAATTGCTTTTGAACATGAAAATCATAGTTGTAAACAGGACCAACATACTTCAAAATAAATGCCGAAAGTCAACCATTATTTTTATGAAATACAGGTATAAATACTTTGTAAAAAATCAAATGCTACATAAACCCAGCCGATAACACTTTATTTAAAGGCGGGTGAATAAGACTGACATGACACCGTCATAAACACCTGTCATGAACATAAATAAGCCTTCATGAATATTTATGAATGTTGTCATAAAGCGTCATTTGGTAAATCATGACACTTTTAATACAAGGTTGACATTATTGAAAATGTCTTTGTTTTGACAACTTGACATTAATCTAGACAAAAATGATTAGTGATTGATTAATAGTATTCAGCAGGTTGTTTTCTTGTCAGCACAAAGACAGTAAGTACTCTTATCTTTCATGATAGTATTATAAAAATAAAGCTGTGGTCAATAAATACCCACATATGATTTATTTACAATAAATAAGTTACCAGTTCAGACACTGCTAGGATCTCAATAGAGCTTTGGAGCTGACGTCACAGCGTATGACGTTTACGTCGCTCGCTGAAGTTGGTTTCCATTTCTAGCTTCCAATAGCTAAAGGGCGATTCCACTTAATTTTTCACTACCTTCCGCATCAATAATCGACTGTAGTTTAAAATCTACTATACCTAGACACTTCAAATCTGGACTAGATTATTCTGCTCTAATAGCAGAATATTTAAAACTGTGTTTGGGATTTGTGAAACCTTTTTCTGATTTGTGAAAACTCAATAAAGTCCGATTATCACCATTTTTTGGCATCTCCTTAATACTAGAATTGCTCTAATTAAAAAAATACAACTCCTAGACACTTCAAACCTGGACTAGATTATTCTGCTCTAATAGCAGAATATTTAGAACCATGTTTGGGATTTGTGAAGCTCTTTTCTGATTTGTGAAACTTCACTTCACTTAACAGACCCCTGCAACGGTTCTTTCCTTCCAACAGCCAGCATGATCGACAATAACTCGTTGAAGAATTAATGAGTTACAACATTTAATTTCCCATTGGTTAAAGTGGTTCATTAAAGTGGTTTTGAAATATAATTGAATTAGAAAAAAAACGCATGGAACATGTATGAATAGTAATCTGATTTTTAGTGAAGTTTCACAAATCACATAAAGGTTTCACAAATCCCAAACCTGGATTAAAATATTCCACTATTGGATCAGAATAATATAGTCCAGGTTTGAAGACTCTCTAGATGTTGTAGTTTTAGAGCAGGAGTAGCTCTCATGTGACCAAGATTCAGAAAACGTCTGAAATCAACATTTATTGAAGTTTCACAAATCAGAAAAAGGTTTCACGAATCCTAAACATGGTTTTAAATATTCTGCTATTAATTGATAATAATCTGATTCAGGTTTGAAGTGTCTAGGTGTTGTAGCGTTGGAATTAGAGCCGTTCTCGAGTGATAAAAGATAAGTAAAAGGGGTGATGTCGCCCTTTTTTGAAGTTTCACAAATCAGAAAAAAGCTTCACAAATCACAAACATGGTTTCAATTATTCTGCTATTAGAGCAGAAAAATCCAGTGCAGGTTTGAAGTGTCTAGGAGTTGTCGTGTCATCAAAAGCCATGAACTTATTTCTTCTGAGCCCTACGGTCCAGTAGCCATTTTCAGGGCTCAGTTGGATTGGTCCGTCCCTGTCCACTGACTCTCTGGCAACACCTAGAGTCCAGTTATTTTTTCCTTGAACTCCAGCCTCGAAGTAAAATCTGCCTGAAGAGAATCCCTGCTTTCCTAAAACATTGTGGTAAAGTGTGAATCTTTTGGGATCTTTTTTAGATTTCTTTTTTGCCTGACAGCAGTGAACACATTTTTCATCATCAGACAGAATCAGTGCAGGATGTGCTGTGGCAGGATCAAGGGTCACATCCACTGCATATTGCTGGACTCTTCTGAGCTCAGCCTCATTGTAGAATTGATTTGTCGTCACCTCCATCTGGCTCATAAAATTCACTACAGTCTCATTGTATGAAGGTGGATGGATGCTGATCTCTGTCCACTTCTTGGTGGGTAGATCAGCTTTTAGGGAATCTGGAGGAGACTGAGGTGGTCTTCAGACTGTGAGAGTTTCTTCACCTCAAAGCTCTTCTTCATCAACTCGGAGATTTCCTGTTCCAGGTCTTTGATGAAGACTTCAGCCTGTTTCTCTGTAGTTTTCTGTTTCTCTTCTATCTCGTTTATTAGCTCCTCTAAGGCTTTCTCAACAGACTCCTTCAGAGCAGTGAAGACCTGAACACCTTCTGCTTTCTCTCCATCTGCAGCATCTTTGCAAATGTTTAACACCTCTTTGATCTCTTGAACTTTCAGTCTATTAGTCTGGATTTTCTTCTTAAGTTCAGCTTCAATCTTTTTCAGCTCTACTCTAACTGCTTTATATTGGTGGCTAAGAGGAACAAACCGGTGACTCTTGTGGACTAAAACCGAGCAGAGGGAGCAGATACATGTCTGGTCAGTCTTGCAGAACAGTTCCAGAGGTTTACCATGCTTCTTACACAACATTTCTTCTAGGTTTTTCACAGACTCCATCAGCTGATGTTTCTTCAGCCTTGACTCTGAAAGGTGAGGCTTTAGGTGAGTCTCACAGTAGGAGAGCAGACACACCAGGCAGGATTTCAGGGCTTTCAGTTTGGTTCCAGAGCACAGGTCACAGGAAATTTCTCCTGGTTTGGCAACTTGTTGCTCTGAGCTGCTGCCACTCGCTTTCTGCTGGGCTTTAATTTTGAACTGAGCAACCATCTCGCAAATGAAGGTGTTGATTTCTAGCTCAGGTCTTGCACCAAAGTCCCTCTTACACAGTGGACACAGTGATTTACATCCCAATGTATTGCAGTTCTTGCAGAAGTTGTGTCCACATGGTGTGGTGAGTGGATCTTTGAACGGATCCAAACAGATGGAGCACAGAAACTGCTCTTCAGAGAGGAGACAGCTTGCAGCCGACATGCTTGCTGTCTGAGTGATTAAGAAAAAAATGCTGATATTAATGAATTAGATGATACGCAAAAATATATATTACAACTATGTATACACCACACTTAGTTAAAAAATAAGATTTTTGGAGTTGACACTGCAGTCAGTAAACTAATTTCAAGTTTTGAAGCTGAGCAAAATGTTTTATGCAAGGCTGCAAAATACTGAGTTCCTTAAAACTGGTTATGGATTCTCTCTGCTTTGTGGTGTTTTAAGTCTTTCATTCACTCCTTTACCTTGGGCATTATTAGAATATTATATTGTGTAAAACACATCAAGTAATTCTGGTGTTTCAAGCTCCATATTACTATAAAAGTATTTTTTTTCTGGTTTGCAGCTATTTAATTTCTTATTGTCAGTGGTGCAAAAAGTGGGTATGCAGTGTATGCAACGCATTGGGGCGCTCCACTGGAGGGGCGCAAAAACGATGTGGGGATTTTTTTTTTTTGCCAGCATTTTATGTACTTATCAGCTGTTTGTGTATGAATTGATCAATAACAGAGGAACAGCACTGATTAGGCGCCCCTCCCCTCCTGCCAGCCGCTCTCCCCTCCCATACAGGTAGCTAGGCCTCACGTCCCTTCAAGAACGCCCTGAGACGCAATTTTTTTCTTTTAAATTTGTAAATAAATTTCTTATCAATTCTGCAACAGGTTCTTCTCAAACAACAAGGTAATGGTGGGTAACTATGGCAACCAGTGACAGTTTAAAAGCCTGCCTACTCTTTCTGCAGTCCGGCGCAGAAATGTTGACATCAAACCTATCGTGAAATCTTTACTGACTTTTAGAGAAGTGATTTATCATAGAAGATGGATTAGGCAAAGGTGACAATGGAGCCCAACCAGCCTAGAGTGGAAGAAGTTGCATCCAACAAGATTGTTGAAAGGGAAGTACTGCCCCACTCATCTGAAAAGACAGCTCAAGCAACATGTACGTGCGAAGCCAAATTTAAGGAGCGCGAATTGGAATATATCAGAGTACAGAAACATTTGATGAAATGGCTTGATGAGGTGGTCAATCTGAATCATAAATTATTTGATAAGGTTAAACAGCAGAACAATCTGATAAGGGAAGTACTCACAGAGAGAAGGCAGCGCAAAAAGTTAATGGTTTCTGTTCAGGTTCAGACAGAGGCACAAGACAACTCAAAGGAGAAACTGGAAACCAGATGTCAATTAAAACCAGTTTACCAGACGACGTCGACACAAACTGAGCTCTGTTCATTGCTGAAAAACCAGCCCTCTGAGGAACAAGTGAATGGACATCAGGATCAGGAGACCAAGCTATCGGAAATCCTGAACAATGACAACATTTCTGGAGAAAGTGATGAACAGCAAGACGTTTCTGTACCAGAAACAGTTGGGGATGAGACAGCCGGCATTGAAAATTATGTAAATTTGATAGAAAAAATATCTCCAGACCCGAGCAAATCTCTGAAGATGAAATTAGAAGATGTTGCTTGAGCTTTCAATTAGAAAGCTACAATAAAGAACAGTTTTTTGGATTAAACGGTGAAGGAGTTATAGATGACGATCAGAAAGCCATCATGAAAACTGACATCGATAGAAGTGAAACGGCGATTGATGAACTAGAGCAGGCGACTGAAGATGAAATGGTCCCTGACATACAGCAAGATAGGGACCAGCAAGATGGCAAAATGACTAAATCTAAATCTGAACAGAGAAAGTCGGCAATGGAAGATGAACTGGAAACCGCTGTAAGACCAAGAGAGACGATCAAAACAAGGTTCATGAAGTTCCCACAGAAGGGGAGAGTGGCCCAAAGAAAGAACAAATACAATGCCCTCCACAGACAGAGATTACATCAAAAGAAGATATAATCCAAACATCTCAGGAACCAGAAACTCAAGCAGCTGAGGAGTCATCTGAGAAGAATGTCTGCAACCAAGAGAGATCCAGGAAAAAAAAAATCTCACTGTGGAGGCAATTCAAAAAAGCTTTAACTCCCAAACATCGGCACCAGTTCAAAGACAGACGTGAAGTCCCTCCAGCATAGAACCAATTTATGTATCCAGGATATTAGATTTGAAAGGGGGTGGGGCCACCTGTGGTTCTGTGACTTTATGGACTCACCAAAGTCTGTAGAACAAAACCTGATGGACACCGTTGGATCTTTTCTCAGACAGAAAGACAAAGCTGAATTTGCTGCTGCTGCTTCTTTCACAATTTTAAGTTTCATTTCTGGAGTTAGGTGTCAGAACTGTTGCTTTACAGAGTTCTCATGCAACCGCAGAGTTATGTGATGAGCAACAGCCACATAATAGTGAGAGGAGGAGCTGTGATGGTAACTTAGAACAGAGTGTTAATTAAAATAGAATTTTGACTGCCCTTTACACTGGAAAAAAAAAACAAAAAAACTGCCATTATACTTTTGAGTAGCACTGAGGTACTGGGGTGGCAGTTGCCACCCCAAACGAGATCCTTGCCATCCCTGTTACCACCCCAGCTAGCGATAATGAATTCAATAAATAGTTATGTCAAATCGGACATTAAGCGCATGAAACTCTTTTTTTCCGACAACATTGAATGCAACACAATGTAACCTGACACCCCAACTGCTAAGTAGCGGGAAGTGCGAGAGCAGGGCAGAGCGCCAGCAGCATTGATGGATAAATATTACTGGACTGGGACATTACGGGATTTATCGTAAGTCACACATGCGCCATTGCTGTCCATTGAGTCAGGAATATCGGTGGTCAGGAAACTACTACAATCACGCAAAGAATCACAACAACGGACGCAATGTTTAGCAGTTAATTCAACCATGGATAATGGTAATAAGGGCTTCAGTTTTCACAGGTGAGGAAAACGTTTTAATTTAAAGAAAACATTGAACAAGTGAGCAGTGGGTCAGTTATACTAGCCTAACTGTTGCTGGCCTGGTATTGACTTTGACATTGACTTTGATAACCTTAGCATGTGCTGCGGAGTTCGGTGTGTTTTGGTTCCGTTAGCGCTAAACAACCCGCCCACCACGTCATCAGTAGAGCAGCTGTTTAAATCAGTTAATCAACCACCGCGGTGTTCAGGCGAAAACTTATTAATAATCACAATATAGACATTAAGCCTGACAACATAATGTAACAGACTGGATGTTCTGTTTTAGTGTTTTTGCTACTTTTTTGTGTGGGAAATAATGGTTTTTTATGTTGATTCCCCTGATCGGTGATCTCTGCTCTATCTGCTCGTTGACCTGTTTGTCGGTTGCCATAGCAACGGGTCATACAGAGCGAAAAAAGGCATTGTTGGAGCTATTTAGGCCCGAGCAGCTAAGCGCTGCGAGAGCCTATTGAAACTGTGCTGTTTATTATTATAGTTCTTGTGCCAAAAGAATTGGCTTTTTGGGGGCTTTCTCATATTCAAAAACTCACCAAACTTGGCGGGGGCATAGAGCCCGTGTAAAATTTACGTATTTTAAGGTCCCCAGAAAAATCGCACAAGAAACGGCTCAAGGGCGCCACCTAGCAACATTCAAAAGACCCTTTCCTATTCACTTACTTTATCGTAGAGACTTGAAACTTGGTACACTTGTAGAGCTCCCCAAAACACTCAGAATTTACAATTAATGTCATAGTGCAAGTATCACAGATTGTCGGCCATTTTGGATTGAAGTTCCGATTTTGACCCGATTTTGGGCGTTTGCAGGGTTCGCATTTGATCGAACTTGTCCTAGGGATTTCGATCGATCGGCTTCAAACTCGGTCAGATCGTTCATAAGGCATGGCCGATCCAAAGTTATCGTAGGTTTGCGTTTTCGGGCTTGCTGAAGGGGTCTTTCCGGGGGTCAAAGGTCACCGATTCGCCATGAAACATCAAACTGTTATAACTCTTTGAAAAAAACTCATAGAAGCACCAAACTTTCAGTGATTGATCATCATGGGATGCTCTACAATACCCAACGGTCAAATGATGACGTCACTTAGGCCACGCCCCCTGAGAACAGGAAGTGTCATTTTTTACGCTGAACGGTCGCTATCTGACCCCTTTGACCTAATCGAGGTGAAACTGTGTCCACAGACAGAAAACATGTTGGTGTGTTGAGGATTCCAAGCCAAGCTCATTTGAATCCAGCAGGTGGGCGTGGCGGCGTGGCGAAGTGACCCTAAACGCCGTGTCCTTACGTTTGGCTGTGGATTCCACAATTTTGAGGCCAGCTGCACCAAACTTGACATGAGTGATCCTGGTAGGGTCCCCTACGATCCTATGTTGTCATGGTCTGACGTCATCTAAGCCCCGCCCCCTCAGAACAGGAAGTGCTTTTTTTTCCACGGAAAGCTGCCTTTCTGGCTCACTGCACCTAATCAACATGATTCTGTGTTGGATGACAGATAACATGTTAGTCTCACTTGCTTTAAAGCGCCAAGAGTCTTCTGTAGAGGGCGTGGCCGTGGGACCGCGGCGAAGCAGAGGTAACGCCGCCGCCATACGTTTGGCTCTAGATTCCACATCGTTCAGCCCAGCTGCACCAAACTCACTAGGATGCATCCTTATCCATCCCCGAACAGGAATCCATAACAGTCGTTGATGGGCGTGGCCTAATTTCTCTACAGCGCCCCCTAGAAATTTTTAAATGATCAGCCCCAAGCCATGCTTTAACCTAGAATTATGAAACTTGGTACACATGTGTATCATGTCAGGACCTACAAAAAAGTCTCTTGGAGCCATGGTGCAAACCCAACAGGAAGTCGGCCATTTTGGATCAAAATCAGCCATTTCCTCTTTTTCATAGACATCGCATCTGATCTATCTCCTCCTGCAGCTTTTGAGATAGAGACTTCAAACTCAGTCAGCAGAGACTTGAGACATTAAAGATGAAAAGTTATCGTAGGAATTTTTCTATGTCAAAGCATGTGGGCGTGGTTAAGTCCCAAACTTTGACTATTCACCATTAAGCATCAAAGTGACATAACATCCACATATAAGGTCACAGCTGCATCAGACTTTCTGTGTCTCATTATAGACCACCCCTCATCACAGTTAGGTGGTCGATTGATGACATCACCTTAGCCCCGCCCACTTCCGACAGGAAGTCACCTGTTTTTTCTACTGTATGTCTGACTTTTACTCTCTAAGTCATGTTGGTCTGTCATGGATTCCAACCCTGTGCAGGCTGACATAAAATGAGATGATTATGAACTCTGTAAATGCCTACTGGTAAGTTTGGGACTAAGCGTGGCTTAGTCCCAAACTTTGACTATTCACCATGAAACATGAATGTGAAATAACTTCCACATGCCAGGTCACAGCTGCATCAAACTTTCTATGTCTCATTATAGACCAGTCCTCATCACAGTTAGGTGGTCGATTGATGACATCACCTTAGCCCCGCCCACTTCCGACAGGAAGTCACCTGTTTTTTCTACTGTATGTCTGACTTTTACTCTCTCAGTCATATGGGTTTCATCCTGTGCAGACTGACATAAAATGCCATGAAGATGAACTCTGTCAATGCCTACTGACCCGTGGGGGCGTGGCAAAATGGCTCACCCTCGCCATATGCAAACGATTGTCTCTTATTAACACACGCATCATCCCATTTGCTCCAGACTTTTTATGAGTGACACTTGTGAACCTCTAAGGAGCCCAATAGAGTTTAATTGCAATTTGACTCCACTGCGCCCCCTAGGTAAATCGACAGCTGTATCTCCTTGCCACATGGCCCAATCTGCTCCAGATTTTGGCTGCATGGCCAGGGAACGCTGCCGAAGACATCGAAGCGGATCGCGTGGAGGATGGCGCGCGAGCGTCGGCGGTGGCCGGCGGGAGGCGGTGCTGGAACATCCGCGGTGGCTATAGGCTTGAGCGGCGCTTGGCTGCGAGGGCCGCTTGAGGCTCCGCGGAGCTTTAATTTTTTCTTTATTTCTTTATCCATTTGAATTTTGTTACTTTATTCTTAAATTTCTATTTTTTGCATTATTTACAGATTTTATTTTGTAGGTTGATAATTGTTGATTTTATTTATTTTTTGTTTTATTATTTTGCTTATTTATTTTCTAAATTTAGACAGGAAGAAATGTGGGTCAGTCCACTTTCTATAAGTGCAGGGGCCTGGTGAAGGACCAGCAGGCATTTGGGTTTGGGGCCGATGGTTTTTACCAGAGCAAGAGTGGTAACATGAGAACAAATGAAAGTTTGATCTCTGTAATTGTTTGGTGAAAGAGGAACATAAATCATCAAGAACAATCAAGAACACAATATATATATATATATATATATATATATATATATATATATATATATATATATATATATATATATACTGACACCTCTGAAAAAATCCCTGTCCCCCTCTTGCCACCCCAAAAATATTTTTCTAGATCCGCCCCTGACTGAAGCTGCTCCCAGTAGAACAGGAATAGTTGATGGCTTCCATGCTAGTACACAACTGACCATTTCAAAGTTAAAGCTACAAGTAAAACTCCTGGAAATAATAGCCTGTGATATTTTTCACAATCATAATTTAAACCTACATATTTTGTCTAGGTTTACATCCTGGAAAAATTCTCATTAGTGAACCATGTAAAGACTTTTTGGATGTATTTCCTCAATGAAATTCTCACTTGGAAGAAAATGTTGATCTGAAGGAAAAAAAACAGGCAGAGGACAGGTAGAATTACCACTTCCTTGTTGACCATCAGGCTTCAAATATAGGGACTGGAAACACCTCACGAAGCTTTCAAAGGGTGTGTCAAGGAACCCGTGAGGTTTCTGTTGTTATAAGTGAGTGATGTCACTGATGATGGTAGAAGCTGCACAGGTTCACCAAGAGGTTCAGCGATTCAGTAGATTCACTCACATGTCATGGGTTAATGTTGGTTTGTGTTTGACACAGAGGTACAGTTAGAACCTGTGAAAGGGATTTTTTTCCCCTTTTGCAGGAATATAAAATCTGATCCAGGGCATTTGCAAGGCCTTAAACATACATAAATAGATCCAGTTTTCCCATACTAGGTCTTATGTTAATTGAAGCGAGGTCTTAAATTTGGATATTTATGTATCTATTGCTTCTTCCACTTACTTTTTTGATTTAGAGAGATTCAATATTAATTTATTTCATGCACTTTAGTTCTGGCTGAGGAATGTAGACATTTTTACATAAGCTATGCTTACTTTTCCTTGTATCAAGCTCCTTCCACAAATGCTGACGCATCAAGTATCCCGGCTGCATGATGAAACATAAATCTTTGGAACTATATGGTTTATTACAACATCAACCAAATGCTGAAAAAAAAACCCAACAAAAAAACAGTGTTTGACTATCTCCATAACTGCTGAATGTATGCAGAACACCTGAAAAAAGAGTTATTTTGTTATGATGCACGTCTTTTTCCAGGGCAACATTTCATCCCATCAATACACCGGGTGGAGCACATGTTTATTTCTCTGCTGCTTCTGACAAGCAACCAAGCAGTGCACAAAGAAACCATAGTTCACTTTACAAAGATATGGTTAGACAAACAAATGTTTACTTTGAAATGCACTCCTCAGCTTTCAGATACTGTTGTAATTTTCCAGATTGCACAGTCAGATAGTTACTGAAAGGCTAAGGACACTTACCTAAACATGTTGCCTAGCTAATAAACCAGGAGTTCAATGCAATATTAATGGTATAGGATTTCTCATTACCAGACATTCCCACAAGTCATTGAGTTAGAGTTGCTAATTACTGAAAGTCCAAATTGGAAGAACTTCATTACATCTTTCGGTGAAAAAGAATTCATAAAATCTTGCTGAGTGCACCACATGCTAATTGAGTAAATATAACAGATATGCTTTATAACATGTATCATTTATAAATGTTATCTACCATCACCAAGCCATAAAGCTTTTAATTGTGACTATTGAAAAATGCTTCTCATCAACACAAACTACTCTGTAATAATATGTGAGGCTCTTTGTAAGCATTACTAAAGCAGGAGGTTTTTTTTGTTTGTTTGTTTTGTAGTTGTGTAGAGCTTATACAAAGTTCTTGGAGGAATAGGAATGGAGAAGGATGAGGTTATTTTTACTATCCCATTAGTTAGAACAGCTGAAACTCTGATAATTAGGCTACATAGAATGTGCATAATTAATGCAGAGATTCATTCTTCTGAGTATCTTCAGGTTAGAGCCATAGACAGTAAAAATACATTCAGCAGGCACTGGCAAAGCTCAGGCTTCTGTTGTCAAGTTTGTATTTCTAGGTAGATCTATGAGTGTCTTTGTGTGTATAGATTTGCTTAGTTAAAGTTCAAAGTAAGTCAGTAAACTATTATCAAAACGACAACATATAAAAATGCAGACATGCATTGGAGTTGTATTTCTTGTTATATGTGTGATGAATTGGAAACCAAAGTACGATTAGCAAAATAACTTGATTGTCTTTTAACCGTCCGTCCATCCATTCTTTTACTTTCAGTCTTTCCACTATCTGAAACTGGGTTATGGGAGCTGAAGGCGCTACAGACAATAAGGACATCAGTTCCACAATGTTCAGAGTCTTTTCAGAAAGAATCTCATCCTGCCCAGCTCCCTGCTGTCAGACAGTTTTTCTCTTACCTTGATAACTTCTATCCAGACAATACCTTTGCCTTCTCTTGAGTCTTCATTCCCCTCAGAAGTGGACAAAAGTCCCAGAATAAGGGCATCTTTGAAGGTTTTTTTTTTTTTCACCAAGTCAGTTACAGTGGCATTATTTGTTCAACATATACTCTTCCTGTTTCAATCCAAGTATAGACTTTGACTTCACGGTTTTGCTTTACCAAACGTAAGATTTGCTTTCACCATAACCTTGAGTCAATTAAAATGTGAGGACCATGTTTAGACTCCTGAACTAGTTTCATTTATAATCTCAATTAGCGTAGCCATCCAATTCTCTGAGCTGTCTCTAACATCAACTTATTTTATAAGCAGTTTTCTTGAATTTGCTTGTTTAAAAAGAGCCTTCATAAATGTATCTGGGCTTTATATATTGACAACTATTTGTAGGATTTAGTGGTAAATTATATTCCATAACAACAGTTAACAAGGCAGCAAAAGTTCCCTAAGGTTGACCTGTATACTTTTACAGAAATCAGAATACAAAAAGAGCATCAAACAATTAATAAAATAAATTGCGGACCTGCTTTATTCCCTACGAGGTTCAGTAATGGGACTACTTTGCTCGGTCTTATCTTTACCAGTGCACTAATATTGGCTGATGTGGAAGAGGCTCTTAAGTGCCAAGATATTTACCTTGCAACAAACATTTTCCATTTTCTCACCTTTTTTTTTTTCACAGTGGCAGGGTGTCTGTGCATTTGTTAAACAGTTCTGCATTATTTGCTTTAGCTGAACAGGGCCTTCACTAAATCAGGTGTTTTTTGTTTCACTCATTGTAAAAATCTGGATATATTGAAAGTGATATTTTAATGTAGTAGTTTTTCTTTTCTACAAGTCATTTTGGGCTTCTCAGTTTAAATTCCTGATAATATGGTTTACAGTCTGACTCCCTGAATGATATTTTTAAGGGTTTTTTTTTCTGCATGAAAAATAATGCTTGTTTAGCAACTATAATTTAAAAGAGAAGGCTTTCCAGTGTTGCGCACACAGTTTAAAATGATTTAATTCAAAACTAGTTTCTCTTTGTACTTTTACTTTTGGCCGAGTATGGCACCCGTATTGACGGTGCACTACAAGACAAAAAGGACAGAAAGAAATGTGCTCAGAAAGATTAGAAAAAAAAATACAGAAGTAGAGAAGAAAGACTAGAGATTAGGTGGCAATGCTTTACGATGGTTAGATGCCCTTCTCTCTGTCAAAGCAAGGAAGAAAGATAATTAAACTGGCTCTTTTTACCACATTTCAGTCTTTGTTCTGAATTATCTGAGTGACAGTCTGTAATGCTGCTAAAGGTTTTCTCTGCCTTCTCTACATTTCAAATACAAATCTTAGGTGTGACTGTTAATGCACTGACACACACAGGCTTGTATTATCTTTTTCATTTAAAATGTGTCATGTTGTTCTTTTCACTTTTAATGAATATCTTTGACTTCATCCCTGTCAGTGTCTTTCAGCCTTTTTTTTTGGATGTTTTTGTTCTTGTTTGTGCCCCCACCTGGATTTTTAACTTTCCCACCAAAGACTCTGCAGTCACTGTCTTTTTAGGCTTCATGTCACCACTCTCTTTTTTTTTATTTTTTTATCCAGGGATGATGAATGATAAAAAAAAAAAAAAAAAAAATACTTTGAGACAATTAGACAAGATCACACGATTCTACAGTCACTGAACCCACCCTCCCTATTGTGAGACAGACACTTAATGCTCTCTCCATAGAACCAGCCTGTGCAGAATACCAAAATATCAAGGTGCTACATCTTTGAAATAAATGATCCAAAACAAATCAATATATCTGCATTATAAAAAAATAACTTGTGAATATTTCTTCATCACTCTTTATACTTGTAAATATTTCGTTACCCCTTGAAGATACAAAACTACTGATACACCTTTACAAATTCTTCACTAAGGTTACACAATTCTACTCTACACTCAGAAAAATACAAAATTCCTGCTCTAATATGTTTGCTCCATACATTTACAATGGTACGTTTTTTTGATCAAATGTTTAACATAAACATGTCATTGAATGCTACTAAACGGAAAGGACAGCAAAGCCTTTTGAGTTTGTATTTTGTGGGAGAGCGGTAACATGACAGTGAACATAAGGAATCTTGCTCAAAATGAATTACATGTAAAATAGACAAATGCAAAATAATCATGCTGTTGTGTTTTTGTTCAGATTTCAACCTTTTTTGTCCTTTACTGGTAATAATTAGGTCTTGCATATTTTTTTCTTAAGCTTCATATTTGGATAAGGTAAGGTAATTTTATTTATATAGCACATTTTCAGCAACAAGGCAATTCAAAGTGCTTGATAAAATGATAGCAGTTTCCTTTATTAAAGAGAAGAAGTCACTGCATAACTCTCCCCTGTCCTTGTTTAAAGGCATTTTGCACAGGAAATTTGTACACTGCTGTACCTTGAAGTACTGCTATGCTTTTGAAGATTGTATGTTATTAGATGAGCATATCTTGAGGAGGTTATTTGATCTATAATCTGTTTTCTGAGTTATGGAGGAGTCACATGGATGGCGTTTTTTTTTTTTTTTTTTTCTTGCAGCAAATGGTTGTTATTCCTGTGTTAATCTGTCTGTGGCGAAAGGATCAAAGTAAAAATTTGAGACAGCCCTCCGCATGATTTTTTTGAATGCTATAATTTTTACTGCAACTTTGACTGGTTTAATACAGTGTATGGGAAATGTATATTTATCATAGCGTATTCTGAACTATGATGGTTAGAATTATTTTTCTTTCCTGTTATTAACTGTCGTACCATGCAATGCTAGGTATCAACTAAATTTAATCATCCATTTAACTGTACTACACCTACTACTCCTCCTCACATCCTGCAGAAGGCCTCACCTTTCATGTAAGGCCAGATTTACATGACACTAAGTGGGCTTATAAAGCACACAACCGTCCACACAGCTGGTAATGTTCCAACACGCTCTCAGCAATATATCCTAATTCATACATGATGGTGTTACAAAAAGAAATCATCATAAAGAATATGTAGACATCATATATCTCAATAGGGTATTAAGAATTTTCTTTTCGTTTTGTAATCCTGTTGAGGCATGTCACTGGACTGGATTGATTTTTCTGGTTATGGTTGTGGGTGATAAAGCACAATCATAACCACATGAACACGTTGCATTTTTTTTAATGAATGACAATTTATTTAGGGCAGTCTTTGGTCAAGGAACTATGCAAATATTCCAACACGATTTTTTTCAGACTTGCTATTTTAAGAAAATTGCTTGTCACTTGTTTTACTGCCAGAGGTGTTAAATTTGGGTATTTGTTAAAATGTCAAAATGACTGGCATTAAGGACAATACTTTGAAACACTGACTGACAATAGAAAAATTCCACTTTTTTAATCATGCATAATTCAGCTTCTGTTGTGGAAGCAAGCGTTCTTTAATCATCACCTGGGAGCAGAACGAAAAAATAACAGAATATGATTTGTATTGTCTACCAGGACTGTTAACTTGCCAAAGTTGACAACTGAAAGAAAACAGAACATGCTTTCTCTGTAGTAGAAATACTATTTAAGTCATAAATCTGACAATTGTTTTTCTTCACAATTGCTTTGTTCTATTTATTCCCTTTTCTTACTGTCAGAATGATTTCTACTCCATTGCACTTGTTTATTCTTTTGAATTACTGTGTTTGGAGTTATAAGACCTAAGTGACAAACTTAGGTCATATTTTTATCATTTAAAATTTTTTAAATTTGTTTAAAATACGAGTGGTGTGTCTATTGTCACACAGATCAAGACATGTTTCTAAAATTGTTAAAATGTTCTTGCTCAGATTCATTCAAAATACGTACATGTCTACCTGATTAAAGTTATTATTTTTTTTAAGAGTTAGATTTATTAAACAAAGAGTAAAATGGCTCAGCACACTGGACTCTGTTTGCAGCTCTAGGGAAAGAAAAAGCAGGTTGGTGATTTGGTTTCTTCTGGAGAAATGTGCAAGAAAAGAAAAAAAGATCTAAGTTCAGAGCATGGGTCATGGTCTAGATTTCAAAAAGGCCGTAGAGAGCCATCAGGGGTGAGGCAAGGCAGGAAAAGTTCTGGGGACATGAACAAGGTCAGAAACTTGGAGCCAAATGAGGACAAATTAAAACCGCTGGCCTTCCACTGGAACAAGGCAGTCAGTAATTTTGCACGGAAACAAAGACAGAGGGGAGCTCAAGTGTCGCAGAAAAAAGGTGAGACAGGTATGTAGTCAGACTAGGGGCAGTTGGGTTGACTGAAGCTGATGAGAAAGTTTTCAGACATAGCAGAGTGACATGGAAGCATGAAAACAACATGAGAATGGCATGAAAAATGTGAACAGTTACACATTTGGTATTTTCTTGCATTGACTGCATATACTGTTTTTTCTGTGGTCTCTGTGAGCAAAAACACAAACGGCCTGTTATATATTGTGACACATCTTCAGTGTAACATTCAAATTTAACTGATGCAGCATGGTTTGCTGGCAACATGCGCCTATAATCTTAGGCATAAATATGCATTTCTGCTTGTGACCATTCTTGTAAACAATGGAAGAAAAAAAAAAACTTACATATGCTGAAAGTGTGCAACTTATACTGGAGGATATTTACACATTTTCATTCAAATGCACACCTCAGTGGCAATCCGCAGACAAAAGTTTGTGCCCTCCATTGTATACCTGCATTGTTCAGAGTAGGCAGCGAACAATACAAGGAACTGAATGTGGTCTGTAGTAAACAGTAAGGGATCATTTTGAAGGAAGATTTTTTGTTTGGTCTTTAGATTGTTTTTGTGAACATTTCATCTCTTCAATGTGGTCTTTCATCTTTTTGTGTTTTCAAGGTTTTTTTTAATTCTTAATTATACATATGCACAGAAAACCAGACAACTTTCTAAATTGTAGATCCACTGGCACCTCCAATGAAGATGGTCCAGGTTCACAAGATGTAGCAAAATATAACATGACGCACACAACATAAGAGGAGAAATTCACAAAATGCTCCAATTTTTATATGATGAGAATTAAAACTGTGTGCAGCTGAGCAAAAGTTTCCTGACTAGTCATACATGACCTTCTCCTTATTTTTTCTCCTTGAAGTTTCTTTCAGTTTTTTTCCAACATAGCACACTGGAGCAGGACAACATTCTGTTAGTGTTGATTGCTTACTGAAGCAATAAAACAGCAAACAACTAAAATCAAATTTTGAGATTTTTAGCCATTTTGGATAAAATATTTTGTGTTTGGAATTGATCGAAGTCATCCTGCAAAAACAATTAAAAAAACGATTGAGAAGCAGTGTAAAATGACCCGAAAAAGTGTGAATACTCCATAAATGTTCTTTTTGTCTCAATATAGCTTTTACCTTCAACATATTTGATTGGAACTGCTTTTTATTGACCAACCCAAAGTTGTGCATAATTGTGCAATGGAAGACAAAAGGCAAATGATTTTATTTTTTATTTTAGCATCGAAATCTAAAAGTGTAGCATGTATGTATAAAGCCCTCGTCAGCTCATACTTAACGCCATCTTTTACTTACAATTCCAAGTATTTTTTTTCTATTCTTCTTTGCAAGAAAGCCTGTGCTTTGTCAGTTTGAATGGCATTTGTGAATACAATTTTTCCAAGTATAGCCACAGATCTTTCTGACTTAGATTTAGACACT
Organism: Poecilia mexicana; assembly: GCF_051168715.1. Classification (NCBI taxonomy): domain Eukaryota; kingdom Metazoa; phylum Chordata; class Actinopteri; order Cyprinodontiformes; family Poeciliidae; genus Poecilia; species Poecilia mexicana. The sequence continues at coordinate 16,906,921 of NW_028263386.1, read as the reverse complement.
TGACTAGACTTTTCTGACACATATGTCGACTTTGATCTAAGCCATTTCACGGTAGGTATATTTGCGTGTTGAGGGTTGCTGTCTTACTGGAGGGTAAACCTTCACTTGTCTAAATTCTGTAGCCTCAAACTTATTTTCTCACCATAACACCTTGCATATGCCTCCATCAGTCTTCTCATCAAATCCTCACCCAGCTGTAGAAATGCCCTCTCTCATCACGATGCTGCAACCAGCGTGCTGTACTGTATGCTGGTTGCAGCATACAGCATACATGTATCCAAAATCTCCTGAGAGTGAATGCAAGTTCACAGTAAATAAAAATGGCCAACAAGTAAGAAGCAAAGGTGATAGTTTGTGGATTACAAGAAACAATGTGAAAAGATGTCTTCAGTTGATTTGTCTTCTGTGTTTGTTGGGGAACATCCTACATGCTGGGATATTGGGCCAAGGCAATCCAACATGTTGAATATCTCCAATTTGTGGTTGGAATGGTCCCGACGTTCTTCTGAGCAGCAGGAAAATCTCATGGGATTATCTTTGGAACCATAACGTTAATTGGGGAGTCCTTGAGGTTGTTGGAAGGGAAAAATCTTCTCTGTAAACTATTTCCCTTGATGTGTTTAAACAAATTAAAGACGAGTCTGTTATCACAAGCTGCACCTGATGAAGTGCAAATATGTCATGTCCCAGAGAGTACCTTTCAAGTCCAAATATTGATAGCACATGCTTGTCAAAATAAAGGTTGACTACCCTTTATGCGAATACCTGTATCAGTAACTTTTGAAAATGCCTTTGGCAAACATAGAAAGCAGTCGCTCTGAGGAATTTCAGGCAGCCTTGCTAGGTGTCCACAAAGTTCAGCAAATAAAAGTGATAGATAGGCACAATGAATTTTTTACTTTTTCTGTTTATATAAAGGATTCATGTGCACCATGTTCACAGGTTATCAAAACCCAATCCACTGTCACTTAGATATCTAACCTAATGTAGGAAGAAATCTAGCTGAGCTACTTTGCAGATGCACAAAGATGTGACAAACAAAATCACTCGCACGCGAAGCTCAATTTGTACCGCTGCACGTCACGCATTTGTGTATATCCTCCCTTGAGGCAAATTCACACAATCATCCAACATTTGTTGTCCCCACCGCCCATCACTCAGTCAGGCACACTTTTAGAGAGAAGGTTTGATTTCCAACACTAGGCAAGATTAAACACAATCAACAACAATAACAGCGGTAGCCAGCTCCAACATATGGCTGTTAAATCTAAAATGCATTCATGCATCAAAAGGAAAACGAGATTCCCATGATTATTATCAGCAGAATGTGGCTGCTTCAAGGGCTCATTTTAGAAACTATTATTTCCTATAGACAACAGATTGAGCCAACTGATGGGGTTGAGAGTGAAATGAACAAATATGCTAATAGGGTTACAGAATGTAATATACAAAGAATATAAATGCCTCTGTTCAGACAATCAAACATTAGCCCCTTTCACACAGACACATGGACTCCATTTATCTGATGGCAATGGAACGTGTCCGTGGCTTGTGTGAATTAGTCTCTTGGTGCTTTTCTTTACCATTTAATGCTTCGAAAACAGCACGAGTTTGAACTGCTGGAGTCAGAGTATGAAACGGAGCTGGAGAGCAGACAAATCACTGAAACATGATTTCTATATGGTTTCCTTATTAGACAAATGCAAAACTATTAATCTAGATGTAAAACCTTTAGTTCTTAAAGGTTTTACATATCAGCAAGCTGATATGCTATCCTTAATCTGAATCAAACTATTGTCACAGGAATGATTAAAACATATTTAAGACGCATTCAAAGATCTGGAGAAATGTTATGATTTTTTTTTCCCCCTCTGGCCAAAAACCTTTGTTAATTTACTGCAGAGGTATTATTTTTAAAAACTCATAACTTCTGCTGATCCTTTTTAGCAGAGTGGCAGCTTCCCATCTCTCAACAGCTAGACCAGGGGACTCAAACTCCCGTCTTCAAGGGCCAGTATCCTGTAACTTCTTTTTTTTTAAAGGATTTGTTGGCTCTAGTGGCCTTTATTTGAAAGTATACTTTCAAAACTATAGTTTGACAGGAAGGAGGGTTATGAGAGGGGGAAGACATGTGCCAAATGTCACCATTCTGGAAATTGAACCTGCGACCATGAGGACCAAGGCCTCAATCCATGGGTTGTGCTTTGCCCCTGCGCCACTACAGCACCCCCAGTATCCTGTAACTTTTACACGTCTCTGCTTCAGCACACCATGCTCCAATATTACCTCATTAGAAGAGCTCTGGGAAACCTGACTGCATTAGTGAGGTGGTCTAGCAATTTAATTCAAGTGTGTAGGACAAGAGACGCATCTAAAAGTTGCAGGACTCTAACCCCAGAGGAATGCAGTTTGAGACCACTGAGGTAGACTATGTTATGACTGCGTCCACATCTGAGGTAAAACTTACCCTTGTAGATGAGTAATTTTTAGCCAGCAAAAGCTCTTGCCTAGTACTTGTAGGTTTTGCAGAGTAATTACAAGTTTGGCATGCTATATGATGATATGATTTGTAAAATTATATAATTTCTTCAAAAGGCCTCCAGGCCTCCTCATTTTAATATCTCTTGTGCACTGTGACTCTTTTTGTCACTGTGTAAATGACATATCCTGATGCACTGTTAAAGCCATGAGCCTTCAAAGATTTGGTCATTTAGGTCTCTCTAAAAAAGTCAGAATGTTAAGAATGAAATTTTATTTGAAAGACTTGGAGAAACTTTAGGAAAATGTTGGCTTTGTGTTATTTTTTGAAAAGGTAAAAACAAAGTAAACCAAGACTTCTTGCACATTAAGCTACTCAAAGTGTAAGTAACCCACATGCTCACACAAAGTCTGTGGTATTTTAAGCAGCATTTTAGCTGTTGTTTCAAAATTTAAGGTTTGTTTAATGAAAACTAACATCCAACATTGAAAATTATAGGTTAAATGCTAACATAAATCATAAACAGGTAGTATAATGTAGCATCAACTTGTCTGAGCTTTGCATCATGTTATAATGTTATTTCCTCACCAAAAAGATACCTGGAGAGTTGCCGTTATTCCTTCATACATCTTTGAAAAATCCTTTAATCTCCGGTGCAAAATCTGAGTGTGCAAAATGCTTGGTCTCACTGAGCGCTATCTTTTCCTCATCGGGACTGCGGTCTTCAAGCTGAGCTTCTGCCTCACAGAGAGGTGTAGGTTTGGGTATTTTCTTAAGTCCAAGATACATGTTTCAAATTCAAGACTTTTTTATTTTTTTATTTTATTTTTTTATTTCACTAGGGGAAATCTGCTCGGTAGGGAAGACCAGGGACAAAACATTACATTCACAACCCTTTTCTAATCTGTCAATTGCTACATTCTGCTATGTCGCTATCTGTACGTTACAAGAATCCTCATCCTTATCCCTCTTGGAATCCAGTTGTCATTTACTACTTTACTTGGTGTTGTGCTTACAAAAAAATCTGACCGGCACTGCATGTATTTTTGCATAATATTCTGTTCATGGAAGACTCGAGACCAGAAAGAAGATGAAAATCCTGCTGATGATATGAGAAGACTTCAGCAGTATTTCCTGCTAGAAACACCATATTGCTCCCTGCCCATTATTTAGAACATCATCTCCCCAGTGTAATGTGTAAAATGTCAGAGGTCAGCTTTTGAGTTATGATTATTGCAACCACAGCGGAGCAGGAGGTGTTGGATTTAGGGCTTGAGGCTTGTCTCATTTATCCTTCAGCTGTCACAAATCCCCTCTAGAGGCCCCAGCCTCTGCTGACTGACAGGTGTTAGTAATGATTCAGTTCAAAGGTCAGGAGTCAACACAAGCTCAGAGGCCAAGCACAGCTGCATCCATCCTTTGATGCACAAATCTCCCTGAAGATTTAATCACTTAGGAAGTGAGAGTAGTCACAAAGACAAAACTTGTAAACAAAGCTGATAATAATTATTGATATGTATCTAGTTTTACATTTCTTTTACTAATTTTTGTCTAAAATGTTTTCAGGTTTATGTTCCATTTGGACAGCTTTAACAATGCATAATAAATGATGAGCCACAACGCAGTTGAAAGTAAAAATAATAGTAACGTCTTAGAAACAGAATGGAAGATGACTGCGGCTGACGGAGGAGGGGACAGAGCTCATTATGCCACTGTGCATTCCACAAAGTGTGAGATCAGCCTGGAGGCCCTCGGCAGCTGACAGCAGCTGCATTTCTAAACCTTATGAGAATGCTTTTGCTAGTGGAGATAGTAAGTGGAAAGGACAGTGGAAAAGAGGGCAGGCTTGGGAATGGGATGGAGACATCCTGAAGGACTTTTGTCATTTGGCATTCCTCTTCTTCTTTCATCACTGTGGATCATGTCTCTGATGTGGGCGTTGTGGAAGTACTGCCAGTGTCAAGAAGGACTGGTTGTTAGAGCAAGGAGGGACGATGTCTTGGTGGATGCAGTTCTCACAGGCGTTACGTCGCTCCTACCTTCTTGGCTGTGCTCTCGTTTTTGTAGCGTCTCTGAGCCGCATTAATATCTTATTTGAAATAATTGGTTATAATTATTAGGTCTCGCTTGCTGTAAAAAGGAAAACAAATGGCTTGAAGTGTCACGGTTTGTTGTAGATAAGAGGGAGTTGCTACTCGGTGGAAAATTTTCTGGTAGCCTATTGCAGCCTATTCCCTGTGAAGTGTTTTGCCATTTTGGATATCTGTGAAGGAGAAAAAAAAATCTGTGCCTTCCTCAGATCAAGATGTTACGCTGTTGAATAAAACCATGTTGGTTTACAGTGCAGGAGTTTTGTAATTGAATCTGGGGTAGCAGGGTTGCTTAGATAGACGCTGAGTCTGTTCACTCTTGAGCTGAAACCGCATGTGTAAGGAAAGTGTGTGAGTCGACTATACATGCTGGAAAGCAAATACTCCGTGGAAATCTCCATCAGGAGAGTGTGATCGGACCACAATTAGACGTCTTATCATTTCCGGATTATTATATTTTCGAGTGTTAGTATTTTTCGCCACAGCCAATAATTGTTGTCGCTAATATTTCGGTCCATACATCATCGTTTGTATGACGAAATGGAGACAAGTTCTCTGTGCTGTGCCTTGTTTCTATGCCAACAGCTTGGGCCCAGAAATGTTTCTGTGGCACAGCAGAGGTGCCCATCTGGACGATTGTGATTCTCATTTGTAGAAGTTTGCTAATTTCAGATACGCTTTGTTTGAAGAGTGGCGTGCGTTCCTATCATGCAGGACAACCTGATAAGTGTGGTCTAAATCTATTTTATGTTATCATTAAGAACAAATGGTTTTGTTTTAGTTCAAAGCCTTTTAGACTAGAGTTCCTCCACCATAAGACAGTAGATCCTTGTGACTTGGACATTTATAAGTGCATTGCAATCTGAAAATTGTGAAAATTATTACATGTGATTTTATGATTGGTCTCTGGGCAGGTCTTTCATGAAAGAGATTTTAATCTCAATGTGATCCACCTCGTTACAAAAAGGTTTTGAATAAATAAATTCAGAAGGCTGTTCAGCTAAATGGGAGCTCTGGTCAACAAGAAGATCCAGTCAATGAGTACTGACGTCTATTTAAATTAAATGAAGTTATCTAATAATTACACTAAAATAGATTTAGTGTTCAATGAGACAAGCTGATCCTGTTGTCGGTGCTAGAGTCCTTTGACCCTCAGAGGAGCTGGACAGAAGATTGTGAAAGACTTACGAGAGCAGCTAGCAGTGTCGGTTCTGCCCATTACAGTACTGTCAGCCTGTTGTGTCCCTCTTCACTTTCTTTATCAACCAATATATTCTCCCCTGCGACCCACTTAGTTGGACCTCCTCTAGAGTTACAGCTCACCCACAAACCGACACGAGCTTCCGTTAGAGGAGCTGCCATCTGGGGATGCACACGTTCACAAACTTACTCACCCGTGAGCGCTAACAAAGCCTTCACAAATTATTAGAGAATTAACGTAGACGCTAGAAAGGCAGGCACAGCCTCTATAGGAGATATGAATCATTTTCCCTCGCCTATCTCTTTATGCTAATTACTGACTGAAGTGGTGTCTGTGTGGTGATAAAAAAAAAATAACTGAAGTGTGTTTCTCCTCCCGTATTTCAAAAGATTCATGACTGTTAGAAATAATATTTTATTTACTATTTGAATGCAGAGCAAAATAAAAGGAAACGCAGCACAAACGCAGCATGCATATTTCCAAATGTATCTCAGTTAAATTCAGTTCAAATCAACTCGTTTATGCAGCAACAAATTACAACAATTCCTGTAATTTGTGTGTTGGTATGCCCTTTCTCTTTACCGGTCTGTTTACTGTAACTGCATATAGCCAAACTGAAGTCGTATCTGATTTCAACTATGCATATTTCTATTGAACATGGCTTTGCAATCAGAACTAAGGACTGACATACGTTGATGATTGTATAAAGTTGACTTGGAAGCCACATTGCTGAATGGGTTTATATTGACCATGAAACTCTGCAGTAGCCCCCCTCTCCCAATGTCACATGAGCATAAGTGTGCAGTCCCTCTTCACTAAGTACGAAAAACCCATTTTACCAGCTGAAGAGCATCTACTGAACACAGCCCTCAGTGCTGCCAACATTTGATAAGATGGCAGGTGCTGGTTAAGAGCAGTAATGACAGTTATTATGCAATGTTCCCTTTCCCTACGTAATTCTGTCTCACGTGCACCATGCCTTGCGTTGGGGCGTTTTTTTTTTTTTAAATTTAGGCTGCCATAACAACACTTTCTGCACTCACCAAGGGCAAAGACATCAAAAGTCATTTAGTAAAACAATGCAGCCGGATTTCCGACTCCATTTCAAGGGTAAGAGGTAACGACATTGTGACATGTTACTTTTAAAACACGTGGCTTTTGCAAAAGTGGCCTTATGTTGCACAGCCATAGCTGGAGAAAAGGATGTCGAGGGATCAGATCTGAGGCTGCCAAGGTCACGGGTTTGCATTTTAGAGGAGCAAAGTCTATGACCTTCATCACTCTCCATTCTTTCACTGCCTCTGAACCAGTTTCTGGTTCAGTCTTTTCTTAGAGCCATGAAATGTTGCAGCTCTTTGTGTGAACTCTCTAATTAGAAAGACCTTGAGGTGTGGATCTTATCCATTGTTCCCCCTCATTTTGGTGGGAAAATATTTCATTGATTTTTTTTAGCAGCAATCGAAGCCGGGCGGAGCTGAGAAGGGCTCTGTGCAGGATTAGACACTGCAGGGGGTTTCCGCGTCGGGTGGGGAGCTGTTGAGGCTGTGTGTGTATATATATATGTGGAGGTGTGTGTGCGGTTACTGTGTAATGTCCCCGTCTATAACCCTTACTCATTCTCACCTTCTGAAAGAACCAATTACAGCTGTGATCCCATCATCACTCACTTCTCACTCACAGCTCCCATTGTTCACTCTTTAGCCTCTGCACAACTTCTGATTAGCCGTCCTCCTACGTTGTTATGATAAATCCAACTCATTTACAAACATCTGGATTCGACGGCGCTTCTGTTTATGTTCTTCCAAGCAGAACGGCGATGAAGGATGGCCGTGTTTTCATAATCGCACAAAACCAAGCAGTTGTCAAATCCCCTTTTTTTAATCAGATGCTAAAAAGTAAAAGCTGTTCTTAATCTTTTTAAGTGTGGGTGACAGTTTTAGTCATTTTTCAGAGCTCCTACAGTAAAGAGGATGAGCATAAAGTGAGCTTACTCAGCAAAATATTTAGCAGTCAACAGTTTCTGTCTCCCTTTTCTTTATTTCCCTCCTGTCACCCTAGACCGCCCTCAAATTATGCTTCACCCCTGCAGGTGCCAACTTCGCTCTGAAATGATTATTCCTACCACAAGATTGCTTTTGGTAATTATATGTATAATAATTAAATTTGATAAACTCCTTGGAGACATAAAATCTCATTTGACCCAGGTGCTGGATTTCTCTTCTCATCCGCAAAAAGAGAAATATGCACCAGTTTTAAAAGACAAACTTTGAATCTTCCAGCTGACATCTTGATTAATCAAATTGGTGACTCCAAATGTGCCACATTGTTTGCATATTACCCTTGTGAAATAAAATGATCTGTGTTGGTCAAGCTTATGTTGTGAATTGAGCATCTCTATGTTGCTCAGGGCAGTCGGATATAAGAACAGATTTCTACTGATTACAGATTTCCAGTTGTGGAGCTGTTTTGTCCCAAAGCCTTCTTTTATACACACGCAAAATTCACATGAGCAAGTAATGCCGTAAACACTCTCAGGGCTAATCGGATTCTGCTTTTTTATCTCCCTGGGGATCAAGCCTCACCTCTTCACTCCTTTCTAAGAATAAAATCCTTTCAGTTAAAGGTAGAAGCAAAAAAAAAAAAATCATGATGGGAAACTCATATTAGTTTTGACTGCCCACGTCAATGTCCTCCATCATGTTCTCTGCCAGCATTGATTTGTCCAAGGCAAATGTGAAGCCATGTGACCCCCATCATCAAGCCAGAAGAAGTATCAGTAATAGGTATTTATTGTTCTGCAATAGGTTTCATTTTGTTAATTTCTCATTGTATGACGGGTTTTATTTATTTATTTTGTTTCAGAATATTTTCTGTAAGACTTAATGTATTTCAGTTTTCTGCCACTGTTTGAAAGAAAACAAAAAAAGTCGTGAAATAAATAAAATTAGCAACAAAGGATTTTTGATTCTGGATCTAAGTCTTTGTAATAATTTGACAGAGCCTATGTGTGGAGAGAGAACAAATGACAGTGGAATGAAAGAGAGGTAACAGGCTACAATGACAAGCAAATGCTGCGTTTTGTTGTCTGTTAGGTAGTGATTGAATGGAACAGCTACATTATAGGAACAATCAATTGGTTGCAAGTTGTGCTGTTTAAATGCAATATTTGCTTTTGTCTGATATTTTAAATGGTTTGGCAAGGTCATAGCCTGTTGAAAACAAAATGTATCATTTGGACCATCAATAGCACTGCGTGGGCCTGTGTGACATGTTTAAAATGTGGAGTTTTTATTTGACAGCTAATATATTTTATTAATTTTTTGTTTGAAAATGAAAAATTATATATATCTAAAAAAAACAACAACTGGGAAACTCAAACTGTTAGCACACCTTCATACTGTTTATCGATATGTGTTATAATATAAACATGTTTCATTTGAATAATTTGAAAAACATAAATTGCTAAAATGCACCATTTTTAAAAAAAAGTTATTCTGCATTCCTCAAGTTAATGAGTAACCTATGTATTATATTCAATAATTTAAAACTACTAAAATAATCAGTGTGATTTGCTTCCTTCCAGTTTTAAGTTGTTATGCTTCTAGTAAAATTATGCACATCAGAACACAGGATTCCACTAAGCGGTTTGCGCCTTGGATATTTCCTCAGCTTCCAAGATTACAGTAAATATGCACGCAGCTTGCTGAGCTGCAGCCGCCAGCAAGCTCTGAGATCAGATTTAGGGCTTGGACAATTTCACAAGGCAAGCGACCATTTCCTGGGGATAAACAAAACTCTAGTCAGCTTATTGTGTGATTTCTGCATTTTCTTAAAATTGTATTTATAAAAAAAAAAAAAAAATTCCCAAAACACAGGTAAAACAGAAGGCTTGGAGTAAGGACAAAGATTTTGGAAATCATGTTTTTGTAGAAATTATGTCTTTTCTTTCATCGGGACATTGCCTTTTTATTTCCTCCTTTTTTTTGCCACCATTCAGTCAGTTTGTGCTTCAAAATTTCTATTCTTACACTTAGCTCTACACCATTGAAAGTATTGCTCTTTTTTCGAACTCCATACTTTTTTTTTTTTTTTTTTTTTTTTTGTTGGAGTTCCCTGCTGTGCACCAATCCCTTTCTCACAGGTGATTGCTCTGGGATTATTGATCAGGGAAAAGATTTGCTGCTGAGAAGTCGCTTTTCAAACTTCATGCGACTTTAATGTGAAACCAAGTGACCTGACTTTCCTTTTACTAATACACTTTCACTTGCGGATGAGGTATAAATTAAGCAGAACGCTTATTTCTGCCTGTGGTTGTCTGTAAGGCAAATGCACACAGTCAGTCCTCACTTCAAATCTAACATAGTGCTCCTGGCCACAAGGACAATATTCTGTATTAAAATACTAGGAGAGGGAGCAGGCTGGTAGAAACACTGCTGTCCAAGGACTCACAGCAGACAGCCATCATGCTTCCTGGGCATCAAGAAATGTCCCTGGTGATGCTCTTCCCCCCCCCAATTCTGCTTAGTTACCTACATCTTAAAACACATTATTCCATCAACATCATCTTAAAGAGCAATTTAGCTTAATAGCAAATTTTATATATATTGAAATAACAAATTACTTATGTAAGAAAAAACCCACTACCATTTCACGTCACATAATACATTGTTACCATCACAAAGTTGAGATTGCTGAAAATTGCCTTTTTTTAGATGTTTTTTCTTCCGACGTGTTTGGCACATTACTCTGTTAACATGAAGGTAGATGTTATCATTCGAATAGTAAATTCTACTTTACCTAACCTACTTTACATTCGAATGTAAAGTAGGTTAGGCTCAAGGGTCAGAAGTGAGCAGAAAATCAGGACCAGCCACTGCTTCAGTTTCTTCCAGTTATATTTTTTATTCAGTCATTTCTCAGACTTCTCCCCCAGCATTCAAAAACTCACTGGTTTTATACACATTTGGCACCACACCTGTGCTTAATTGGACACAGCCACCAAGGAACAGGTCAAACAAACAAATTCTAAACAAAGAAACACCAAAACTACAAATCAATTTACAAACTCCTACCTAATGAAATTATCTGCAAAATAAGTCACATGATCCAAAATAACTCTAAAAGATTATTTTTAAAGAAAAACAAACAAAGCAATACACAAAAGAAAAACCCTCTAATTGGTAGAACCCAATAAGGTAATCAATGACATCATCCAGCCACTCAATCAGGAAGTACTGGGTCGGCCCCTCCCACACTCCTGCAGATCTACAAGGGCAAATGATGGTGAATACAAAGAAAAAATAAATACACCTTGAAACAAATTCAACCCACAATCCAGAAATAATAACCAACCTAAACATAGATAGATCCTGCAACATAATGCTAACACAAACAAACCCGGGATAGTAAGTAAAGCAAAATTGCAATGTTTACATTAATTATTATAACCAACTATAAAATAAGTGAATGATAAAATATAAGGGACAAGTGGTGAACATCAACTGAAATAAACTGAACCACTTTGTCACAAAGCTGTTTTGACAGAATGCTGAGACCTGGACTCATTTCCATATTCTTTAACATACCTAATTAATAACATAATTAGTGAACAACATGGTTTCCTGAAAGCGAGGCCCTTCAAAAGCTGCACGTTTAGGACACAGATGACTATTTAGACGAGTTTGTTTTCTCAAAGACACCATCATTTATCTTGGGGTCCTGGGATGTTGCTTATATTCCAAATGATGGATTGTTTATTAGTCTCTGATGGCTTTTAACATGTGCTGCCACTCAAAACGGCGGTAACTAAAAGCTGTTTATGTCGATAGCTATTATGAAAGTATTTGATGTCAGACTTCAGCACAGTGTTGGCACAAGTGGCACTGGATAATAATCACTCCCGGCTGTTTTGTTGACTTACAGAATTGTTGTCCATTAAATCAGAGGGTGACAAAGTGACTGACTTGTTTTCCAAGGCGTTTATTAAGTGCATTTTAGTACAATTGTTCTCAGAAAGTTACATCTTACAAACTTTTGACACATACTTTTCACAATTTACATGTGGCGCTATACAGAAACGGATGAAAAAAAAAAAGAGGAAAACCATTCACTCATCAATATTGTACCTGTGCACATAACAACATCTGTACACATAACTGTGTTTGATATGCACAAAACACACACCCACTGTCCCTCACACAAATGAACAAATAATGACATGTGCACTCATAATCCCTTCTCTCATTAAATCTGTACCAGAGAGAGAGAGACTTTATTTGGGAAAAGGTCCATTTCATCGTATCTTCCTCCTCCCTGGCTGACCACAGAAACTTTTCTTCTTTTATATTTATTCACAGTGTTTGTGTGCATCTTTATGGATGTAAAGTAATGTGTTTTATGTGTGTGTAAATCTTTTAGAAGCCAGACTGAAACAGAAGGTGGAACAAAACAAAACGAAGCAGTTTAATGAGAATATTCTTTGCTGGGAGTCATGTCAGGGCATTTTCAGGTGAACATAGCAGATCTATAAACGCAAGGCATGATTCCAGTAACTAAACGGGTCGTTGGCCACTCTTCAAACAACTTAACGGCACCATGAAATGCTTAACAAGCTCTCCTCTTGTGTTTTGTATCAGTATGTGATAAATGGCTTCTGTAGAAACCTTCTTTCATAGAGGGACTCCAAGCCATCCCTCTATTCATCACCCTGGAGTGTCACTATAGAGTAAGATATTTCATAAAACAAACAGCGCAAATGAGGCTAAAAGAATTGCACAGTTAGATAATGAATACATTCACCAACTCATTCACAAGCTCACGGGCTGAAAAGCAAACACACATGACTGAGCTGAATAGAAAACTAATACATTCAAATTGATAAGATGGGATTTAGTGAAAGGTATCTAAGCTTGCATTAAGGAACATATTATTATATTTAGTTAGTAAATCAATGACTTAGGGAGTTAAACAAAATGCAATTGATTATGTCCAAAGGGCAAACCAGTTGCTTAATTACAATATTTTCCATTCCCAAACCAAACAAAAGAAATTAGCATTTATATAATGAAAGGGATATTGCAGCATAAACCACACTTCAAGCTAGAGGAGGATGATTCTGACTTTCATCTGTTCATCCTCTTCCCTGCAAACCGTCTTTCCTCCAAACAACCTCTCATCCTCTTTCTACCACCTTTGCACAGACTTTGTCATGTTTTAGCCAAGGAGCATATTTTAGAATCACATTAAAAGGGCTTCCTGTTTCTGTGTGTTTACGGGCATTTAAATGGCCCCATCAGTTTCCCTACCGCCATTGCTGATCATATGCCTGTCAGACAGGGCAGACATGGGTCCTAGCAGGTGTTTGCAACCTCTCTGGACCCACTACAGAAAGGAGCCAACTATTTCTTTGGCCAGCACTGGCCAAGCCCAGCCCAGACAGTGCCCTGGACAGCTTGGTTAAACCAAGGATAAACGAGCTGGAGCCCCGCCAGAAAACTAGAGCCGCCCGGAAGTGAGTGCAGGGCAGAAAGAAGAGAATATTGACTATAATTGTGGAAGGATTGATTGTAGTTAATTTGCTAAATAGAATAAATGGTGTTTTGTTATTACACACCCCAAATAACCCAGGGGCAAGACAAAAGCTGGTAATACTTATTATTACACACAAATTATTGACAACCTCTATTTATTACCATACATATTTGCTGCAAATTACACATTAGTCATTATTAATGCGGGAGTATTATATAGTTCCCAGGCACCTGGGGTCAATTTGTAGAACAATCAAGAAACTATGTGACCTTCAGTTTTTACAAAAATGCTATATATATATATATCAAACATCACTTAATTGACTTCATAATGTGATTCCTTGAAATTGACTTCTGTCTCTTTAAGAAGCTCCTGCTTTCCAACACTCTGCCTTCAGCGCATTACCCTAACAACACTACTCCATTATATCATTTACAAACTTTGTTAGAAGCATTGAACTGAGAGGTCATTTGCATGATAATTTGTTCCAGCAGGTGTTTGCCAATTGCTGCTGCCGCTAGTCTGAAGGAGCTGTGTGAGGAAGTGGCAGTGGAGGGTGTGATTTGAGAGACATAGGCTCAGCTGAGGACTACAGCTGGATAGAGGAGCTTTTCATGGGCTCTTAGGCATTATAAATGGCTGCCAAAGGAGGTTGAAGGATCCTTCAAACAGGCACGAAAGAATCAAAGCAAAACTCTGGGTATTTTTAGATAATAGATATGATATCATATGAAGCTAAAAAATAATTGACTTTACATAATACTCTCCCCCCTTCAAATAATTATTATGTATTTGTAAACGACCAGAGCCATGAAAGAATAAACTGATGACTGAAAATAATCAGTACACAACATAATGTGTACTGTCTGTACACAGTATATTGTGAGCTTAAAATTTAAACTATTAATCTTAACAGGCTCTGTTTAATATATGCCTCAAGACATCATAAAACAAAAATATAGATTTAATTATATTATGAATATTCAGCAAACTATAGGTGTTAATAGTGATCATACTATAACGAGCTCTTCATGAGGCAGAATACGTTCCCATTCTGAAGGCTGTACTTAAAAATAATTCATTAGTAGTTTGATATGAATTGATGAAGATGGCTTACCTATTCACTTTCCTATGCCAATTGAGACACTCTTAAATATTGTTGATTTACAATAAGCAACATTATTTGCTTAACAATGACTAATAGGTAATTATTTTGGCAATAATACGAATGGTAATGGTAGCAAGTTAAGGGGAAATATCTGTCCTGCAATATTAAGGTTAATTAAGTTTTTTTTTTTTTTTTTTTGTTGGGTGCTGCTGCTAGACTAAAAAAAAAGACATTACTGTTTCCCCTAAACTATATTATAGACGAGGAGAAATTTCACAGGCAGTTTTCAGTCCATCCTCAGAGAGTGATGCAGCCAAATCTTTATGATTGTGTGAAACTCTCTTTAACAGCACAGCATTTGCTTTCATCTCTCCTGTCCATATGGTGAACCCCTACAGTGAGGCTGAATAGATAAGCTCAGCAACTTAAATACATCAGCGTGTATGAGGTCATGTTTTATGGCGAGCACCGAGCTCTTGAGGGCTATTTAAGACTGTGTGTTCATTGAAATGGCACCGGGTTCCTGTTGGCAAACCCCAGCCCAGATGTTCATTTTCACTGTGAAAGGAAGAGATGGTGATTTACCCTGATTTCCAATGCCTTGATTAGCTGCTCTCTCATGCATTTCAAATTCATAGAAAGTCTCACCCTGCTAAGATATTTACAGCACATGTTTAGAATTTACCTCAAAATAAAACTATCTGGACAGAATAATTTAAGGCAAATGCATATTTATGCCTTGTTTTCTTAGCAGCTGTTTACCATGAGTTTGGGTCAGCCAAGCCACAACAATTAATTTAGCATTTCATCCTGTTGACCAATCCCAACACAAGCAATATATAAAAAAACGCAAATGGAACATAAAACATATCTGTACATGTAAGTGCTCACCAGCAAGAGACAGCATGTGTACACCCACATTTAACATGATCTCCGGTAAAATATTGTTTTTTTTTTTCCCCCAAATATTGTAACTCCTACAACAATTTTCATACAGCTCTACAATAACAGTTCTTTACCAATAATCAATTTACAAGTTCCTTGGGTAAGATTCAGTCGGAAAAGTCATCAGGGTGCTCCTGAAACATGAAGATGTTGAACCAATAGTCCGTTGTTCAGCTGTGATGAGGAAACCAGGGATTTACAGGAAACTGCACATTGCATGTGTCTATCACAATCTAGTCAACATGTCTTTGCCAAAAATGCAAGCAGAGAGTTCTGTACATACATATTCATACGTAACACCTTCAATATGAAGGTTTATTATGAAAGATATAATCATATTTAGCAAGAGATAAAGATATTTATATTCTCTTGGTGGAGATAGTTAAAAAGTCCTCTAGGCAAGGCCTTCCAACTGGACTTCCACAGGTAGTGTTTAAGTTAAGAGATAAGTGGGCGGCTTCTTGCTATAGTGGCAACACATAAAACAGATGGTAAAAGACAAAAATATAACAAAGCTCTGAATTTGTTCATTTATAATACAGTATTAAATTTTTTTAAACAATAAAAACAAACAAACAAAAACAATGCAAAAGTTGAAATTGGTGCTCCTCTGTACATCCCTGTATACCTCTCCGACTAGTTAGTTCTCCTTTTAGTTGCGTCTTTGTTGTCTGTATCCTGTTTCCCGCCAGGTAAAGCCGCCTTCATCTCGCATACTGACAACGGTATGGGTTAAGATCACAGGTCACAGGTTTCTAAATGTCTCACACTTGTGTCTACATTTTAAACGTGTTTCAGTCCAGATAATATAGAAGCACAATATCAATTGTTTACCACAACGACTGGATTCGTAGGTCGTTCCCTGTGCTGATGTCTGATTGTAGTAGTCATTTTGGTTCACAATGACACCAATATAGTTGGAAACAACAAGATTTTGTCTTTGTCTTCCTTTGTGATAAATGGAGAAAAAAGTGCCAGGTATGGACCGTGAACGCATGTGGTGGATCGCGTGAGATGTGACAACCCTTTCCCATGTGGTTGCGCAAACCCTGGTCTCCTGTTGCCATGGTAGGGGTTTAGATTAGGACGATAGTCTCGACTCTGGCGCGTTCCGATGGATCAGGGGTCATTCGGGGGCTGCTGTTGTTGGACCTCCGAATGCTGCCCGTTCCATGGCACAGCGCCCCCTGTAGTCATGCCATCGTCGTGGGTGACTGGCTCATCTGCACCCTCATAGACTGGACATTACTGAGGATTTTCTTCTGATGGCCTGCCAAGGTCACTCCTATCCTAAGTAAGTCCCTAGAGAGAAACAAGCAAAGAGAGAAAAAAAAAACCCCTGAAATCCAATAGCTTCTTTTAAAGACATATATAAAAGAATTTCAATCACTCTGAACGTAGAACAGATAATTTGAATAAAATGTGATTAAAATGCCTCATGAATGGTTTGATACCTCATGAACGCATTGTCATATTACACCCACATGCCTCAATTCAATTATTCAGATTATTTTTGATAGACAATGTAGTGATAGTAAAGTGGAAGGAAACCTGTATAGTTTTGAAAATATCTTCTTTGTGGCATGTATGTGTATCAGACCCCATTTACTCTGGTACTTATGAATAAAATCCAGTACCACAAGTTGTCTTTCGAAGGTGCAGAATTAATTAACTATTCACTAATTTAATCTCAGTTTAAATACGATTGTTCTTTGAAAAGCTCAGGGGTTTGCTGGTCAGCAGACAACCGTATGAAAATGAATAAATGCTCGAGCGACAAAGCTGTAGAGAAATTTAACACAAGGGTAGGTTACAAAATAATGACTTTATAATAATATAACATTTTAAGTTTTGGATATTTTACAAAGCACTTTCAAACTAAAGTAGCAAAACCGCAAACGTCAACACATGACCTTAACTGTAGGTGCTGAGCAAGGAGCATCTTATTCAGTCAAGGCGAACTTTAACTACAGAGAAGTTGCGGAGATCAACAATTTAGGTGAAAGAATCTGTCACCATTACCAGTAGAAAACATGCAGTCCACAAATCAGCTCCTTATTGTGAAATGGTTAGAAAAAAAAAAAAAACAAAGAAAAAAAAGAACTGGACATCATTGAAGATGCTGGACTGACCGCTGGAAAAAAATGTGTCTGGAATGTGTGAGACAGATTGGAGCTCAGATTGGATCATAACTGAGCTTTAAATCTAGCCTATTGTACATTTAAAGCGGACATCACTCTGGACGCCCCATTTCATTTGTGGTGGCAGCAAATTGCTGTATGGACAGTGAAGCTGAGCAATCTTGAAGGAAAACTGGTGGTAAGTATTTGAAGTTTCTTGCAGCTCAACTACCACAAGCCAGAGCTACAATGAAGCATATTCATGAATGGCCCTAAGCCATGACTGAAATCCAACTGGAAAACTGTAGAAATGTGAAAACGTTGTAGTTCAGAGATGTTCTTCAACCAATCTGGTAGAGACTCAGCTACTTTGAACAGGAATACCCCATTTCAGATTTTTATTTGCAAAAACATGTCATCATTTTTCTTGCATGCCACACTTGTGTCTTACTATGTATTAATTTATAGAATTTTATGTCCGTCACATATAATCCTAACAAAATACATTAGAGTTTCTGGCTGTACGATGACAGACTGGAGAAAGGGCTAAGTCAGGGACCTCAAATCCAGCCCCCAGGGGCTGATGTCCTGCAGGCTTTAGATGTGACTCTTCTTCACCACACCTGAGTTAAATAATCAGGTCATCAGCAGCAAAAAAAAACATTTATCATCATTCACCATATGTGGAAGTATACTTTGAAAATAGGGAACAAGTGGTTATTAACAGAAAACAAATTTACAAAATTAATTCAAATTGGGAGAAGAGTCTGTTAACCATGTTGCTTGGAATTGCAAAGAGGCTTCATAAATACCATCAAGGCCTTGAGCATCAATTTTTAATAAATATGCAGGCATAATTTTACTTCATGACAACACTGATAATTATGAAGTGCAATGATGGTATCTGAGTAACCACACCGACGAACAACCCAAGAGGTAGTAAGCACATTTTCTGTCGACAGTCATACGGTTTTTAAATACTTAATTTTACACAAGCCAGTGAACTCACTCTGAGGTCATCTGAGCCACAAGCTGCAGGGAGGTAAAGCCTGAGTTGAGGAAGTTGTCTCTGTACTGGTTCATCTTGATGGCAGCAAGCCAGTCCTCTACCGAGCTGAAGGTGTTGAAGTCGGGTATGGATCTGTCCAACAATGGCTGAGAAGGCCTGGAGGAGACGAGAAGGAGCAGGTGAGATGAGAGGGAGAAATGGACTTTGATGCAATATTAAGTGAGCAGTGTTTTAAGAAAACAAGAGTAACTGAGGGGTTCTTATTTGTGTAGGTGTATATGAAAAGACACAAGCAAAAAACAGCCAGTAGCGTGTTTCCAGTGGATCTATCTACCTGAAAATATTTGAAAGAGAACAAAAATGAAAAACTAAAAATGTTAGGTAACATGCCACCCATCATCTGGCCAGTGCTATTTATACGAAAAGGCTCATTATGGCTGTGGGAAGTTGTCCCAAAACCTTAAAGACCTAAGAGTAAGAGCATGCCCTAATGCAAAACCTCAGTCTGACACATAGCTGGGAGTTCACCTAGGCAACATGGCAGCCAGCCAAATCACAATGCCAAAACAAATAGCTTTAAGTTTCTCGCTGACCCTCAGTAGCTCAGTCAAACCAGAGATTCACAGAATCTGTGTAGAAGGTGAAGGGAAGGAAAAAACTATATCCAGTCACTGTTGTACAGGGATCAAACAACCTGATATAATCTGATCAATTAAATACTTATGAAAACGTAAGTCAAAGTTTTCAACAAAGAATCTTACAGAATTTCTAGCAACTTTAAAAAAAACTACATACTCAGAAAAATTATCTAAAGAAAGATCATTTTTGGACAAAAAAATGAAAGTAATTCAAATCCTATTTTTTTCCAGTCTTTTTCCTCATCTGGTCTATCCCCATACAGAAAATGAAAAATAAGAATAAATTCATGATTAAAGCATGTAATCTTAATGAAATAGTAGAAACACTTTTAAATTTATCCCAGCAAAGTGGTTGACTAATTGCCAATTAGTCAAGACTTTTATTTTTGCGGGCCCACTTCCTGTTTCGCCCAAAACTCTGCAACTTATTTAAAGCCCCGCCTCCAGCGCACAGTTTGAACTACATCACCTGTTCCATTGTGATTGTGGCTGGCTGTTTGGCGTCTTCCTAACAATTCATCAAAATCTTTGCATCTACTGATTTGATCCTTTGGTGAGTTTGTTTGTATGATAGCAGTACTGCTTTAGCATGAAATTTCTGCTTGATTGCTCATTGGAGGTTGTTTTATTAGAACTGTTGGCGTTGTTACCTGGGCCGTCACCAAGATTGTCACGGCTGATCGCAGTCTAGTGCGCCCCACTCTCTGCCCAAAGGTAACATGATTGTTGGTTTTGTGCAAGCTCTGGCACTTTTGCAATGGAATTTATTGAAATGGGATGTAGCTACATTTAAGTTGATATTGCGCAGTATACTTATTTCATTTACTTATTTTTTTTCTTTTCCCCACTTTGCTTGAGTATTTGAGTTAATTTATTTTCTTTTTCTTGATTTATATTTTGGAAGTGAACTTTGATTTCAACTTTACATTGATTAGTTTGAAATATGATTGATATTCTTTTTGTTTATTTAAATTATGGTTAATTTAACCTGATTGAAATGTTTAAGAATTTAATATTTGCATTTAATATTTATTGCATTTGTATGTTTGTACATTGTATCCTAAGAAACTATCCTAAGCCTGAAGTCTTAGGACAGTTTTTAACTTGTCCATAGCTTTCACTGAGTTGATACAATAAATCACAGTACACCCATTTATAAAATAAATATCCACCCTTCCATTCTCTGCTGCATCAATGCACATGATGGCATGATTGAGAATAAAATTTATTTTCCTCTGCAGTCAAAGTCTTATCCAAATGATGATGAGGTCGAGACTTTTTTACCAAGATATTGTAGCCAATTAGAAATTTAATCCATTTATTAAATATCATATTTTCAAACTAATAAGCAGTACTAAAATAATTTTACAAATATCTGATATTTAGTGCCCTATAAAATTTATTTTTATAGTGCATATATTGTACCAAATGTGAAATACTAAAATCGGGGAAAAAGTCTATTCTTTTAATAATAAACTAATACAACCTTTTTTCTGAAAGCAAAATGTATTCCAAATGTCTCCGTTTTGTTTATAAATTGTTTCTACACACTTTCATAATGTGTTTGCCTTATTATTGAATGGCTATGACTCGAGTGAAACTCCCTGAAAGTATCAGGATTCAACGGGCGGAAAGAAAAGCAGCAAGGGAAAAGTTCAAGTTTGATGCAATCAACAGTAATAAGACCATTACTATTTTATGAGGTGATAAAAATAAACACAAGTAGTAAGCTAGCTTGTGCAGATTGTGTGTGGGAACTTGGTGCACATAAACAGATGAAAAGCATTTTTAATATCAAGGGTGTATTTGTGTGCGTGTGTGTGCAGTGAATTGCTTTACTCACACAGCAGGGATGTTGGCTACAGATTTTAGGCTGGTGGGGTTGCGGATCATTTTGTCGAGGGTGCTGACAATATCTGCAAAGCGAGGTCGCACGTTGCGATCTTTCTGCCAGCAGTCCAGCATCAGTTGGTGCAAGGCGCTGGGGCAGTCCATGGGTGGTGGCAAACGATAATCCTGCTCAATAGCATTGATTACCTAAGAGATAATTAGAACATTTTGAGTAATTTGACATTTTCAGTTGGAGCTGCAAACCTACTATTAACAATTGGATAATTCTGACATTTTTGAAACAAAGGTCTGGGGAGCTATTAGTAGTCGGTGTCTTATTTAGTCTCTCTTGTGGGGAATTCTGGCTTTATTGTTTTAAACTAAGAAAGCAGTCTAATACAGATTAAAACCTTTAAAGCCACACATCTGAATACTTGGATTACATGGAACTGTCTTCTGATAACTTGCATGTCTTGTCTGCATAGATGATGATTTTTTTTTACCATCTGTCAGGTGAAAAATAACACAAACTTAAATAAAAACAACAACAAAAAAACATTTTTTTTTCTGCAAATGTATCTGTTGAGTAATTACAGCACTCTCTTCTATGCCTCAAATTGGCCCTGCCAGCACCCCTCTGCTGCTATAATATAGGCCAACTGCTGTTCGTCGCTCAAGTGACAGTTTGCATTCAGGCTAATGTGCCCTTCCTCCTGACACTAGCCAATCATGCCAGCCCTGGAGGACAAAGTGGGGAAGCAGAGTGGAAGTAAAACACTAGCTGTGTCACTGGAGGAGCCAGTGAGGGGATGGAAGATTTGAAATCATTAACACTTTAGAAAACAGACACTTGACACATCCCTCTTAAAGACTTCACAGATATGATGGCCTTTTACTTGTAAGAGACGTGGACAAGTCAAAGTTAGCCAAGTGTTTAGGTGAACTAAATTACTGCATGTACATACAACTAAAGTGTAGTAAATACAGTATACAATGCAGGTTTAATATAGATACCACTCATAAGCTACTTTACTGTTCCATTACTTGTTTACACAAAGAGTCTGACAATCACAGGGAAGCCATTCGGGGCATTTGGTGAAAACAGCTTACTGAAGTTCAAATTCAGCATCGGGATGGTAAAGAAAATTGATTTAGAGAACCTTTCATGTGTAGACATCTGTTTTGGAAGTATCAGGGGTAAAAAAAGAAAAAAAGGCAGACGGGATCATGATGATAGAGTAGTGGAAGCACACACTTGTTGCAACCAAGGTTTGTAGAATACAGTCTCTGCAAATACAGAGTGTTGGGCATTAAATAAAAAGGGCTTCAGTAGCAAAGGACAATACTGGGTTTCACATGTTGGCTAAGGACTAGATATACAGGCTTGTGAAAAACAGACAAAAACAAATAGGAAAGAATATTGCCCGTTCTGAAGTCTTGATTTTTGACACTGAATTGATAGGGTCAGGAATGTGAGTAAACAATATGAAAACATGAATCTACTCTACCTTGTATCAGTGTTTCAGGGTGGTGGAGGGTGTGACTATCTTTCTGACTATTTAACATTGTTTGACTGAAACGGCGTACTATAGAATCATCGCTGACAACGTCTATGTCTGTGTGACCACAGTTAATTGATCTCAATACAAAAGAAACCTTTACACTGAGGTAAAATGGTAGATTCAAATCATATATTTGCAGCTAAGGAAATGGGTGATGCTTTTTCATCAATTTGAATCAAAAATATGCAGAAATACATGCATGAATGTTTTTAAATTATGGCATAGATTTAGCACGGTGTTCAAGCCATTCTGAAGGTAAAGTTTGGTTCAACCAGGTACCAACAAAGTGTGATTAATAACATGTCTGGTGTGTGAATGTATCTATAAAAATATCTTAATAACAAAGTGTCTTTAGATTGGGATTTAATAACAAAACTTCACAAAAACCCTTTTACAGATTATTAACAGTACATTATGTGCTTTTTTTTTTTTTTTTTTACATAAAATGCTTGGCTGCAAATTACACTGCAAGTGTAAAACCCATGGTAAGATATACTATTCTGTAAAAAATGTTTCTGTAGTTTGAAGACTCAGTTTCGAAGCTGAGTGTAGCTCAACAAAATCTACTTAAATGTCACACAAGAAGAAGACAGGGAAAATGCAAGATGGGAGGGAGCGTATAAAAAAGGAACTTGAAGGCTATATTGAGGAAGATGGATTTAAAAGAGAGAAAAAAAGGGAACCAGCAGCTTTTACTTTTGTGTGGGCGTGTAAGAGGATGCGAGGAGTGTGTTTGCAAGTGCCTGAATATGTGCGTGCTCAGAGGAGGCGGACATGCTGAGTGGCATCAGTCCCACCAGGCAGTGCTTGCTGCTGGCCCACTGAGGCAACATCTGCTTGGTTGGACTGTCCCGGTGGAGTGAGGTCCACAGAGGCCTGGTGGTTGGCTCGTCTTCTCACTAAGGGAAGCTTAGGGAGAACGACCTCATAGTATGGGACCACTTCCAGTGGTTGTGCATGTTTGTGTTGGTGCCTGTGAGTATGGATCTTATCCAAGCGGACACGGGGAACAAAGCAGAGCTCTCAGCAATCATTCATTGCTCTCAAAAGCTGGCCAGGAAGGAAAGGGATAGTGTGAGGCTTTGCCCATAATAAGACTGCTTTCAAAGTCAGAGTCAAGGACATCTTCACCGATAGCGTGGATGAAAAAGGTGATTCATTACAGCTTCCTTTTTCACACAAGATATCCTTAATTGTGTTTGGGTTAGTCTTTACATACACACATTCATTACAGGCCACAGAATTTTCATAGGAGGGAGTGATTACTCCGAGACCTATTTAAGTTAAATATTTGTTGAAAAGGTAGTGTCCCTTTCAATAATTTTCCAAAAGTTGAACTTGCTGAGAAGCTCTTAAAGGGCACATACTGTAAATGTATGCTATTTCTTCCATAGTGTCAGAAAGTTGTAGCTTTTCTGTTTACAGAACCAGAGAGTGCACATGTGTTTCCCTGCCAAAAACACATCCCTGCAGCCCAGCATTGGAGCTTTGTTTGGAAGGAATAAACAGCTTTGTATAAAATGAAACAGTGGTGCTACAAAGACTTATTCTCCCCCACAGAAGGCAGCCTCTGAACTGTCTACAATGGGTTTGCTTGTAGTGCAGGCCTTTTTTTTTTCCTCCTTTACTTGTGTACATCACAAAAGATACTTTTGGCTAATGCCTGCCCAGTAGCTTGTTTGGAGCAACTCTAACATGAAAAAGCAGGTGGCTTGTGCCCTTTTTCTTTCATCAATTAAAGGAGACTTTGAGCTTTTTGAGAAGCAAAAAAGGCAAAAATGAAAAGCATACAGGCGATGACAAAATAATATAAGCCCACATTACAAAAAAAAAACGGTGACTTTTTGAACATATGTATTTATTTCTAGTAATCTCTTGAAGTGATTATATTAATTACTAAATGTTTCCCTCACTTTTACTCACATAAAATATGTAATTTTATGTAATTGGCCTTTATATAAAAATGACTTGTTGCTCATAACTGTCAAGCAAATGCTTGATTGGTTTATGTTTCAGAGTGGCAGCCATCAAGGTGTTCAATCTATTTGAGTAAGTCCCTAAGTTGACCACTAAACAGAAAGTGTGAAATGATTTCATGTCACAAATATTCTAAAATATGAAAAGATCAGAGAGATTCATTTCTTCTGATGGTGTAAGATAAGCTGGATTTTGAATTTAATTCCTATTCCACACAGTTCTTTAGTATCTTCATTTTTCACCTTTGAAATTACTGAAAGTGTAAATTCTGATAATATCTTTGACTAACCACTAATATTTTTCATTTATTCTCAGTCTGTTTCCTTCAATCTTTTAACATTTTTCAGCTGACAGTTTTGGTAGAAGACACAGATGGCACCGGGAAGGGACACAGGGGACACTGAAATGGGATGGAAAAATGGTTCTGCTGCTGGAAGAGATTTCAACTAACTGACTTCACAGCCTCCTCCTCGCCTACAGAACATTTTATGGGCGGGGCCAAGGGACAGCTGTTTTCAATCACCATAAGTACCCAGGCTGTACACCCGCTCAGATCCTTTGATTAAGTGAAACATTTAGTCCTGGGCTCTAAATTTGCTGACAGTTATTTGAAATATTTTGTGGTTTTTTCCAATCCTCTATACTCCATCTTCAGTTCCGGTTGCACCAGCTCTTTGCTTCTCATCTAAATAAATCTACAAAACAATTATCATCTTCTAAGTCTTGACATCCATCAAACCAGACACCTTGCCATCGACTTTGAGTCTGCTTTGGGTCTTTTTTTTTTATCCAAGTGAATGACAACATATATGCTGGAAGCCTTTCTATTTGTTGTGCTGGTTTCCTTGACAGAAGGAATGGTTGTGGGGGATGTGATGGTATTGTTTTGTTTTTTTGCATGAATAAAGCTCTATTATTAGAGCCACAGTTCACCACTGTGTTTTCAAGAGAGAATCATGATATGATTTCACAAAATACCGTATTTAAAATCACTTACATCCTGGTTGGACATGTCCCAGTAAGGCCTCTCTCCGTATGACATCACCTCCCACATGACGATACCGTAACTCCACACATCACTGGCTGAGGTGAACTTTCTGTAAGCAATGGCCTCTGGAGCTGTCCACCTTACTGGGATCTTCCCACCCTAAGAAATAGAAAAGAAAGAATGAACACGTTAGAGATACTTTAATGCTTTGATGAGGTTGATTTCGTTTCCGCTTGGGTTAAACTACAGCGAGCCGTTTTATCCTGAATACCACACGACTTGTCTCGACTCTTAAGAGTTTACGCTCCCTTCTTTCTTTCTTCACCCACCCTGTGTATTCATTCACCTGAAGCCAAAAACATTCATAAGATTCCGCTTCCGTCCCACGAGTGACTCTGCACAGTCATCGACCGACATTACATTTACTACCGTCTCGTCTCCTGTCTGAAGAAAGGAAGATAGATCTGGGCTTCTGCTCCTTCATTGAGCGTTACTGGCTGCAATTGGGCTACCAGGGCCTAAGGCATGCCACGTGCCCTCTTGAATGAAATTGACAGCCGCTTGCTTTAAATTCCACGCACACACCAAAGCAGTCTCAGCTGGTAACATATTCACAGACGGAGATGTTTGTGCGTGAACGCCCACACATCTAACTAGGCAGACAGACATGTACATGCCTGACCATACTCCCTTCATTCACATCTGAGTTGAGCTCGCCACCAGCTTAATAATGCCAATTAACTGAACCTGAGCATTTGGAGATAAGCCGCTGCTGGAAACAAACCCAAGAGAAACAGGCGCAGACCACCCCCAGTGAGGAGAATAACACACAGATAATGGTTCTCTAGGATCTTTCCAAATTGCATGCTTATGTCCAACAGTTTCCTTTTTTGGTAATACATATATTTGTATTATGATCATGTTCTGCAGGTCAGTGTTATGTTGTACTACTGCAGTGGAGAATTTGAATACATGACTGAGCACACAGAAATGTGATGGCTGATAGTAAACAGAGGCTGCTAGGAGGAATTTGGGGGGATTTTTCTACAGCATAACAGGATAAATGTTCAATTTAAGAGCAATGGCTTATATTTTCATTGCACATATCATACTGCTATCGCTCTAAAAATCTTGGCTGGTCGCATGTTTCTATTCTCAAATTTGATGCCCCATTCAACAAAAATGTTCTGCATTGAATCTTGGACCTCTATTTTCACAGTTTAACTTCCCCTATCGCATTAAAATCCATGCTCCTATACTGTCTGCTCACACATGCTTCAGTTTTGGGGCCAGAGACAGTTCTTAGCTGGTTTTCTACAATAAATGGTTTGATTTTCCACCACCAAAGAGTCCAGTCCAAACCACGTCATTATAAATGTTTGTTTGATCATTTAAATTATTAATTTAAAATGTAATCTTTTAAGTTAACTTGAAATTTTAATATTTAATTGAGTCAGATCCCCCTCTCCCCTCCTTCCGCAGTTTTGTTAATGTTTTTGTTACGGTTCTTGTATTGCATAGAGACAATTTTACAACATAAATATAATTTCTTACAGTGCCCTGTAAACAGATTCCCTAACAGCACCACATTTGTTTAATTTTTTTTTTTGTGAACAACTCATATTTCCAATCATCTGATCTCTCGTCCACACAACAGGTGAACAACAAAAGTCAAACATAGCTTTAAGAGCAAGTTTTATTAAAATTAATTGGAGGTACTTGGACATATAAAAAGAGAGTGATAAAGGGACAGTATTATGGATTTTTGAGGCACGTAGTGCTATTTTATAGCACAACAAAGTAACTATGTTTTCTGCAGTTGCTATAAAATAAGTGACTAAAGCCTATAAAATGGAATGATTTCAGAGCTTCTCATGTCTATTCTTATATCTCAGTTCGGTTTCTATCTGGATTGTTTTATCTCCAATGAGAACTTAGGGTGTGCTGTCTGGTTCATGCTTATGGCTGGGGGAAGAAATTATTTAGAAAGAGGGGGAAAAAAAAACAACAAAATGTATACATTTAGAGTGGTCGATCATCTTTCTCTTCTGGGTAAATGTCTCGTGTTTGTATGAGTATATATGAGATGAAAGATGAGGTTATAAATACAAAGTAACCAAAAAAAAAATAGCTGGAAGCAAAATGTTGTCTATTACAATCCTTCTTTGACATAACTTCCTTGCTGCTTCTTCTCAGTTTGTACATCTGGCCTGTTGCCCCAGGACCCTATTAAGATATGAGCTGGGAGTTGCTGAAATAGGCCAAGTAAAGCTGTTTTCACACTAACAGTGGGACAGACATTAGTTATACTATTTTCAAGTCAACTGAGTCACAGATGTCTATGTACACTCTTTAGTAATTACTCCTCTGGGCCATTACTAGGCTCTGCCAAAACCCAGTTTTAACAACATACAGTGTTGACTGACTTATGAATAGACAAAGAGGGAAGGCAAAACAGAGTAATCACTTTCTTCAGCACAAAGCGCATCAATAGCAGTAAAGAGATCTTTAGGGGGCACAGAGGATGATACTTATGTTCTGTTGTTGGAACAGTGCTATGAGGGATGCTGCTAATAAAGTTCCTAAGGCTAGTCTATGAAAATATTGTCAGAGTTGGTCTGTGGCTTATAAAACAATAAAAAATAAGAATGAGATCAGAGCATTGTTATGGCTCCTCAAAAACTTTGAGTTTGTGGTTCCTAAGCCACTCTTTTAGTTTAGTGGAGTAATTCAAATCTTTGCCTATTTGAAAGACCCAATTGTCCCCAAACTTCCTGGCCCTTGTCTTCAGATGCAACTTCAGCTTTCCACTGCATTCCACTTTCCTCATGCATTTATTTTGTGAAGTAAAGCATTCCCTCCAGCCGCATCACACATGATGCTACCACCTCCATATTTCAGACAGATTAATGTCATCAAGCTTGCATGATGACATTGTCCTTAAAATGTAACAATTGACAGTGGTCAATGACATTCATTCTAGTTTCTTCAGACAACAGGCCATCTCTCCACAAATTAAGGTGGTTGTTAACTATGAATGTTTGCAAATTGTGGTTCTTTTCTGAGTCGCTTCTGGAGTAATAACATTTTCCTCTAAGAGTGGCCTTTCAGGCCAACTTGATACAGGATTCATGTCAATGTGAATAATGGGACTCGTTTACCAGCTCTGGACAACATCCTAATAAGAATGGATCTATCAAAAGTTTACAAGCCCTGGCATTATCATCTGGTCTTTCAAAAATTGTCTAAATACATACAAATTGTGTGTATTGTGCTATTCTTTAACGTGATTATTGCATATAAACATCTTAATTTCAAGTAAGTTAAAGAAAATTTTCTCCTCAAAAATTAACTCAATACTCCGGCACTTAGGAAATAGAAATAATTGTGTCTATCTTAGCTGACTTAAAACAAATTTATTTCTTGTCATACAGAGACATGAGATGGTTATGCGTCTTTTTTTTTAAACAAATATCTGATTTCAATAGTATATATATGCTGCAGTTTCTGTTTTCTCTGTCAGTATTAAAGAGAAATATTTCTAACTCCTATCTCGGACAACTACCTCAGACTCTGTGGAGAGGAGCTAGAGTTCATAGTCACAGCAGCATCAGAACTTCTCAACCTCGAGTGGAGAAAAATCCAATGATATACCCCACAAACTCTCTGGATAATAACTAAAGTAGGTGACACACAGTGCTTGATTTTCTAGCCATATTGGGTGGTTCCATTTTCTGCTTGACGAATTTTGGCTCTTTAAATAAAAAGCAAAGCTTCAAGAGGGTGTGAAAACATGAAATTTATGTGAACGAGAAAAAAAAAAAATCTAAGTTACTCCTTACATATGCTGGTGGATAATACATCTCGCTGTGTTTGCACACAAAAGTCCAGGGCAGAGAACCTTGAGCCAACATTTGAACGTGTTGAAATCTTTGCATCAACAAAGTGAGATTACACAACGTGACTGGCTCCACCTGCTTGTGACCGCCTCTGACAGGTTGTGACTAGAAGTGACAGCTTGTGATAAGTCTGAAATGTCACAGTAAAGAGGATGTGCAGAGACTGTCAGTTTAACGGGTATTATGCTGAAACGAATGTTTTCCTTTGACAACCGGATCTGGGAGACATAGGACAAACGTTT
This sequence comes from Poecilia mexicana, assembly GCF_051168715.1. Classification (NCBI taxonomy): domain Eukaryota; kingdom Metazoa; phylum Chordata; class Actinopteri; order Cyprinodontiformes; family Poeciliidae; genus Poecilia; species Poecilia mexicana. The sequence continues at coordinate 16,877,303 of NW_028263386.1, read as the reverse complement.
GCTGGTCAGGTGACATGCGGTGTCTCTTGTGAATGTGTTGCACTTGGCCAGGACATGATGCACCTGTCAAGACGTGGTGCTAGCTTGAGCTGTGAATCCGCTAATGTGCAGATCACTTCATGTAGATTGTCAACGACGTGCTGTGTGTGGAATATGTGGTAAAATTTAGAACACAAATACCCGTCACAGAACAGTGAACAGTTGTCACGAACATCTTCCAGATAAGCTTGCTGTAGAAAAGCCCAGTACTTTTTTGTTTTTACTCAGCTTTTTTTTTTTCTTCTTCTTCTTCATATGAGCCATTTAGGGACTCTGAATAAACTTTCTAAGCCATCTGGAAGTCAACTATGAAAAACTTTCTCCCCGCCACTCCCCCCACCTCCCATTCCTTCCCTCTCTCCGATGCCTTTACTCCACGAACGTCAGTAATCTATTTCCAAACAATGCACACTCAAATGGGCTTCAGCACATTTACTTAGGCTGAGCAGAGTGCTCCATCAACATAGTTTTAATGAAATCCTGAGTGCAACGATCTGCCCTGGATGTCTGCCCAAACAGAATGAGAAAAAAGAGTGAAGACATGCAGTTAGAGCCGGAGAGGATGAGTGACAGGGGGGTGTGGGGGGTGGAGGTCATAAAGAAAAAAAACAAAAAAACAAAGTCATTTGATGACTTTTCTGACTTTCTTTTCAATAACGTCGAATCGAAATGAACAGAGGTAGTCCAACATGTATTTAAATTAAACAATGTAAAACTTTGGGGAAATCTTTACTTGTACAAATTGTAAACAAGTTGACATTCTGCAATGATCTCTTTGTTTCTTTAGTTTAAGTTTTGGTACTAACTTAACTTGGGAATTGAGAATTACAAGAAGCGTAGTACTTGATTTGCAAAAATCTTTTCCTTATTTACTGTATCATATAATGATGGATGTGGAGTGAGGGCTGAGGGCTGGACTGAGAGAGTGAAAGAAAAGAAATCCAACCTACAGTGTCTGACCACAATATTCAAGCCCACTACGGTATTGTATGAAGTTGTAACCACAATTTACAATATGATACTTTGTTTCAATAATTATCCCGCTTCTCAAAACATCAAAAAATGAGCAATGCAATTTTAATGAGCACCTTTTAAACTGATACCTACGAAGTCACCAAGGTAGTGAATGGATCCCACCTGTGTATAATTAAAACTCATTATACCTACAGCTTCTTTGTGAAGGACTTAGAGGTATGCAAGAGGACATTAATAAGCAAATGTTGACATGGAAACAAAGAAACACATCATACGGGTCAGGAATCGAGTTGTGGAGAAGTTTAAAGGGAAACAGGTGGGAGAGTCTGCCAACATCACGACTGTAAGACATGAAATTCACAAATCATTATGGAAGCGTGGTAAGGGGAAAGCCATTGCGATTAAAACACTTCAGTATTTTTTTTTAAGATCCCTCTTCATCAGAATCTATTGCACTTACTAGCATTTAGTTGACAATTTAGACCAAATCAATTCTGCAGGTTTTAAAACGGGCCTTTTCATACCATCTATTGGCACCACCAAATTAAATCCAGCTAGTATCTATCTCTCTTTTGTGTTAAAATCTAATTTTAGAAATTGACCTTGGCCTCAATTTCTTCAGAGAATGTGGGATATAAGCAATTACAATCACTTATCTAACTGGGGCGAAAGCTGAATAGCCCTAATTTTTCCCTTCAGTGCTACTGGGACTGTGGTTGAGAAGTGCCCTGTTATAAAAACACTAAAGGGCTAAAATTGATGTATTGGGGGGTTTTATGCCTCAGCATGTGGTCATCCAATCACCTCCTTGTCCCCAAAATTTGGAATTAAAATATAAATATGAGATTTAGTTAAAACTTAACAGCTGTGCCACTAACTGTGTTTATTTAGTTCTGTAACATTTCTAAATGAGCTGTTATTGAGAATGGGAAACAAAAATGGAAGCTGGAATTCAGGCAGTTTATCCAAATGGAAGCCAGAAATATTACATATAAGGTCTATCTATAATGTGTGGATTATTTTAAGAATTCACACTTGGATTTCTGGCAATGAAATACAATCTGAACATATAGGGGTAAAATTAGATTAAAAAAGCCAACATTTTTCTCAGCCAGAAATGATAGCAATATGAAGGTAGAAATATCGATTGTTGCCTTGTGTTTTGCAACATTTTAGTTTTGAAAAAGTCTGGTTTTGATGAACTAAAATAACAAATCTCTCCTTTGTAACTTTGCATTCTGTGCAGAGGTATGTTTATTGAGAGCTTTCATATAAATCAGGTATCTTTTCCTTTGGTTTAGTGAGCAGGATTACGTGAGCATGATTTGTTTCATTGTGAGAATGCAAATACAGTCAAACAGTCACAGATGGCAAATCAAAGCCCTACTTATACTGACTGGCAAATATGACAGAAGATATAAATCAAACTAACAATTTATGCGGATGAGTACACTTTGTTACAGAAACCAGGTATGTATCATGTTTGTTGTTTTTTTACAATTTATAACTGGCTCATATAATATTAACATTAAATAGGACATTTTTAGATGTCCTATTTATTTAAACCTGTTAAATGATTTATTCACACTAATCTTCACTGTATTTAGAAATCCTCACTATCAGTCATCAGCAGCAGCTTAAAGAAAATAATGTCTTAAAGCAATGTGCTTGTGCTTGATTGGATTCATTCCTAGTAACATGTTGGATCACTCCAAACATGCTACTGATTGGAGGATGTCCTCACTGGAAGTGAAGACATCCTGGGCAAGTGAAGTCAACCCCTCTCTACATGTTTGTATGGTATCAATTTCCATGGTGCAAATGCTAAGCTACTAAATGAAAAAAAAAAAAATCATATGGAGGACAACTGTGTAGAAAATATAAAGACAAAAAAGGGGCATCCACATCATCATTATGGACTTGTACCTCATTAACCAAGAATCTATCACCTTAACTCTGAGTGTATGTAATTGTTTTACAGCAAACAAAGAAACATGTTTAACAAAAAAACAAACAAAAAAACTTGTTGCCCTGAAAGCAGTGAGAGTGGGATGGGATGCTAATAGTAAACAAACAAATGACAGAAACAACGGGGCAGTCCACATAGTGTGAGCGCTGGAGCCAATCTGAAAGAATGTCACGCGGGTCACGGGGATTTGACGGATGAGCTTTGGTACCGGCTCTTTGTGACCCCGCCTTTCAGCATCAATGGCACAAGCAAACATGGCGGCAGACACACAATCACCTCTAAAGACACATAAGGGATTGTATGCGAGTGTATATAATAACAAACACAAATATCTAATCACGTTGGTGAGGTTCGCATTGGACATGAGCCGTCGACAGTCTTGACATCACCAGCTGAGCCACAGGTGGAAATTATATCTAAAATCTGACCCTCTACTGCCCATTGACAATGAACCCTCCGTTACAGATATAATATGTGTGCACATCACAGAAACTCCCAAACAAATGTGTGCACATCTACATGTGCTGGCTTCTCTGCTCAAAAATATGCATTAAATCTGTAATGGGCATCTTTAGCCAGACTGGAAGTGTTTTGTGAAAGATGCTTAAGTATGCTTTGAACTTGTTGATAAGTGATGGCAAAATGGAGTCTGTGATCTGTGGTGAAGAAAGAGCTGTGATAAAAGAAAAAAAAAATTGTCTGGATTTACTGATTTTGATTCGTGCCTTTGGTCATAAGATATCGATCAATGCTGAAACAAAACTCTGGTTAGCAGAAGCTAAAATGAGAATCTTCCATAAGATGACTGGACTCAGCTGAAAATCATCTGCAGGGAACCCAGGACACAACTGATGCTATCAATAGAAATCAGTGAATGTGCTTGGACATCTGATCAGTACGTCTTCCATCAACGTTATTTTGTATACCGTCCAATGGAAGGAAAACTTGGGGCAGAATGTGAACTTGATTAATGGAGTTATATTCCTTTTGGCTTGAGGTTCCTTGGGCTCCCTGGAATAAACTGGAGAGAAGGGAGTCTAAAGGATGTCTAAATTTTTCTCCAAGATGTTTTTTTTTTTTTCAAAAATGTAAGAACATTTTCAATTTCAGAGCAATATTTCTTGTTTTAACTTTCAGATGTTATGATACTTTTCTATAAGTTTCCTTGTGCACACCAAAAAAACAACAAATCTTGCTTGCTCATAAATAAACTGTGCTTCTCCTCAAACTAGAGTCAACTTTAATGCCTCCTTGCAGTCAAGCTTTCTCCGTGAGTAAACCTTACACCCTCAGTTTTGTTCTCTCTTCTCATTGACATCTGCATTTTATGAGCACAAGACACATGCCCAAAGAAGGAAGTGATGCCAATGCTACACTATCATTAAACTGACTGGAGCTGCTATCAGGTTACCACTTATTTCTAAGAGGGAGCAAAGTAAATCTAAAATATACGTAAGGATGAAAATGGCATCCTTAGGAAAACAGCAATAGATGCAGGATTAAAACAGAAGCAGAAGGCATTAGTGCACAAGCAACTGAAACTTAGCACAGATTCAGAGTTTTGGTAATGAGGATAATCTATCTGTAAGAATGTAGGATTTTGCTATTGTTTTGACCAAGGGCAAAACAATAGCAAAAGTTTTGACCAAGAGCACCACAATATAGGAATTACCTGAAAATGTAGGCTCTTATTATTCTGGGAGAGAGAAAAAAAATCTTTAATATCAATGGATGAATGGATGATTAAGAGAGAGAATGCTACATTTTTCAAAGTTTTATTTTTGGACACCCTAGTCAGGACTCATGCCTCATCCGATGGACCAATCAGAAAACAAATGAATACGCAACCTTTTCTGTATTTCCTTTTGAGCAAGATACAGAGGCTAACACACGAAAAAAAAAAAAAAACACACAAAAAACAGAAAAATTAAATGTTGCTGTTAAGAAATAAACAAAGCACACCTAACACTGATAAGATAAAACACCCAGTGGCTAAAGCCTTTAAAATAATTAACACAGTGCACCTTAGTAAGACCAGTGCAGTTCAAGTATTGTTTTGAAAGCCTAATTAATCATGACTTTGGTGAGCAGCCAACAGAGAGGGAGGACAGCCTCCTTCTGTCTTAAACTCCATAACACTGCTCTGGAGTGAACCCACATCCAGGGTTAACACAATTACCAGCATGTCCTCCCAACCATGATCCAGCATCACACTGCAGGCACTGTAATTGGTGTGCCCAGAATTGCAGACAAAAATTAGAAAATCAGCAGAGGGAGAGGGGTGATTCATTTGCTCGAGGAGGCCGTTGGTAACTATGTAAATTGCCGGATGTCGCTGCAATTTAATTTGCTTATTCTGTTGTCCTTGTGTAAAATGCAGGTCTTGCCCACAGACTGGTTAAAGCTTCGGGTCATAACCACAGAGCCTGGAAAGCGAAGGGCACGAGATACAGGCAGCTTAATTACAAAATAGGACCACAACGTCCCGCGGTGCTTGTGCCGGATCAGAAACGTGCAGATATCAGAGTCTGTCGTTTGTTATAATTTAATTTATTTAAAAGCCTAACTGCAGGTGGATAGAAGAGGCAGCAGGTTGCGGCATGTGGAGCTCCTCTCTTGAATTGGCAACTGGTGGAGTTGTAGTTAAAAACTGATTTGACTTATTTTATCAAAGCAGTACCCTGAAAAACTCCACCTCACCTCATCAAAAACCTTCAGTGTCTTTTTATCAGACAGCTCTCTCGGTCAGATAATCCCTTTAAGGAGGACTTTGTAGACTCTTGCATTAACCAACATCAAAACACTGGCCACAATCTATAAACCCACTCCTTTTGAGTCCTGTTATATTAGCCAGCTTATTCAGCTTTGTTGCTAAATAATACCCATTCAGCAAGGTTTAGCCACAGGGGTCAAGCACACAAAGCATAGTATTCCTAGGGAGCAATTAGCTCTCAGTCACCCGAATGTAAGGTCAGATCTCCTCTGGCTTTGACGACACTGCTGCTCATCACACCAGTTGACAATCAACTCTCCCTGATCGGCTAATGCAATGTTGTTTGACATTCACTTAAAAAACAAACAAACTTACTTCTAAATCAAATAGTTTTTGTCTAATGCCATTAAGAAGGTGATAAATACAAAATAAAACTGTTTTGTATTATTATTTTTTTGCTTGTTTTTTTTTATATTATATTTAGATGAGGACAGTTTATTTAGAAGGTTTCTGTTTTACCTCTGTGGTGCTAACTCACAGGCATTCACAGTGGTTTTGATCTCAAGGTCTGCAAGCATTGTAATGCCTCTGATGTTCGTCCTAAAATATACCTTTATAGATAATATATTCAGATTGCATTCATATTTATTCATAATATATAAGACCCTGCCACTGAGCTGCAATCTTCTGTTGTACACTATGAAGCAATTGCAAAAGAGGAACCCCCATGGCAGTTCTGTAAAACACGTTAAAACTTTCCGCTCTCAGGCAACTCTGTTAGAAACGAGTGTGTGAGGCCACTGGAGGCTGTCAGCGCAAAAATAAAGAATGGGGCAGGTGAAATACAGGACACGGCTGAAAGAAAGCAAGAGAAGTTAGAAATAAATATGAGATTATAAATCCACCTCTAGCAAAAATAAGAGTTCAGAATAAAAGGAGTCTACTCTTAGCTCACAATAATGATAAAAAACCCCAAACATTTTCATTTTCCAACATTTTACCTCAGTTAAAAGAATAATTGTTCTCTCAGCTATTCCATTTAGGAACACAGTGTTTATTTAGAGTCATAAACACATGTGAAATGAGATGCATTTTCAGAGATTATTCCGGTGGTGATTGACCTCTTAACCTTCTTTGTCTAGCCAACCTCATTCAAAACGAGTGTTATTTATTTAGAATTCAATTCAGTTTCTGTATGAGATGAAAACACCTTCACCTAAAGTGGATTTCTTTTCAGGGGTTTTCACATTTTGCCATTTCTGCAGTTGGTTCAATGTCTCAAGCGTCGCCGTAACAGAAACAACATATAAGCAGACAACAAGCTCAGATTATTAAAGTCTGCACATCAGCAAAATTGTCGCCATTACTTCTTACTAAAGTGGAAGTATTACAAACGGAGCAATTTTGATATTTAAAAAAAAAAACGAAATGTAGGCATTTACAGCAAGATCTCCACCATGACCAGACGGTTGTGTTGTGGTAAAAGTAAATACATTTAAAAGGCAGGTTACATTAAATGCAATCTTGTCTTGTCATATTTCAGTAGCAAATAAAAATAGTTGTGAAATAAAAGCAAAATAGGAAGTATTAATTTTTGAATGAATGAATCTGCCTTAGTGCATTTTAAGTATTTTCCGTATATCATTCCTCTTTTGAATGTTATTGTGTAACATTATGTCCGTGAAGTGTCCGGGATCTATTTAAAACTGTAGCAGATGGAAACACGTGTGCCACATGCAGTAAACAACCTAATTTGTAACAAAGGACTTAAGCAGATTCAATGAGGTGACAGCGGATACACAGTCATGGTGAGAGCCCCACACAAACAGACTTTTGCATACATTCTGAAGCACGCAGACACTCAAAACCACCCACGCAACCCGAGGCGAGCGTGGCGTCCTAATGACCTGGCCCTGTGTGTTTGTGAGGGTGTAAAAGTGTGTTTTGAATTAGGAAGAGGAGAGGCAGAAGATGAACTAACGATGGCTGCTAATAATTACAGATCTGTGGCGTAGAGGAGTTAATGAGGAGCCAAAGCCTCCCATGATGCCCCAGTAATAATGAATGAGGAGGGAGAGAGAGGGACGAGGAAGCGAAAGACAGAGAGAAAGAGGTAGGAGATGTCATTTTGAGAGGCTGCAGTGCCCTTTGGTTTCTCTGCTCTTTGGGCATGCCAACAAGAGAGGAGCTTTCCCAGAGGAGGCTTGTCTCCACGCTAATGAAGATGTGACAGTCCTCCAGTCCATGACTTGCGGCGTAGCGCAAAAAGCAGAGGAGTGGGCTTAAGAAAAAAAAAAAAAGAAAGAGTGACAGTTCTTCTAAAATGAATGACGCTGAAAAGGTGAAGGGGCTTCAAAAAAAGAGTGAGATATTGTCAAAGTGGAAAGTTGACTGACATGGTTTGAAGGGTGTTTTTAAATTGCTGTTTGTCAGTAAAATAAATGCACGGAGACTTTAAATTATAACTACTAGATTAGTCAAGGGGGATTACCCAATGCACAGAAGCGAAATAAAGAGGAGAATTAAAAACACTCACCAGAGAGCTGGTGTAACTGGGATCCGACGTGTCTTCCTGCAAATACCGTGACAGGCCAAAGTCGGAAACTTTGCACACCAAGTTGCTGTTGACGAGGATGTTTCGTGCAGCCAAGTCACGATGGACATAGTTCATTTCTGAGAGGTATTTCATCCCTGCTGATATCCCGCGAAGCATTCCCACCAACTGGATCACCGTGAACTGGCCGTCGTTTTGCTGGAGGACAGGGATGAGAATAAAGGTCAGTCATTCATTAGTTGCTATCATCACAATGATTGACTCACAGTCACAAGATGCTTTCAATTGCAATAAACAAAATTTGTATATTCTCTACTAAAATACAGTGGCTCTCTAAGCAGAAATTTCTGGCTCGGTATAATTTTGGCAGAGCTTTAAAATCTGATTATTATTTGGAAGTGAAGTGTTTTTAGCATCAGCTAGAACTTAGAGACTACTGACCAAAGCAGTGGTAACAGTAACAGTAAGTGCCTTCTAAAAAGTAAACAACTTGAAGCTCAACTAGTATTTGCAGCTTCCATTACGGACAAGCCAGATGTAACCCGGAGAAAACATTTTCTGGTCAGAAGAGACAAAGATTGAGGTAATCGGCCACGATGGCAAAAGTATGTTCGGGGGACTTAAAGTGACTATTTCTAAACTTATAAATACAGCACCAACCATCATGTTGGTTTCACTGCAAATGAGGGCAAAATAGTAAATGGACTGAACTTCTGCATCACATTTTTAGACATACTGACCACTCAAAGGGCTTTTACAGAGGAGCGATATTTACCCTTCCACACTATCAATGCCCACACTCTTATAGAACTATGTGGTATATGATAGGAATTTTTTTCTTTTTTTCCACTTCACCTCAAATCGCCTGCTAACTGTTTTATTTCAGCTGAGTGAATGGATCTGATTTTGGCATGGAAGTTGAAGCTACAAAGTGGAGTAAATGACTGTACTATTTTCTGATGCACCAAGGCTACTCATTTGGATAATCTTCTTCTCCAGAATTAGAAAAAGCCTGGCAGTTTATAATTATTAACACAACCAGAGGGCACATGCACATAAAAGACAATGATCGAGATGCAGTAAATTGTCACTCAGACACCCACATACGAGAGGGACGTCCAGTGCGGCGCAACTTCATCTGCTCCAATGTTTATTTTTCCATTTCCTCCTTCTTACCAATTGTATATTAGTTTTAATTTTGAGCTTGATACAATTCTGGGCTCTGGTATTCAAGTATCCATCTGTCCAATATTATCGCTTGGCACTCTTATCCCTGTCTAAATGCTCTCAATCGTAGGCTTTGAACCTTTGAAACAAAACAACAATTAAGAGGGTAAGAAGGGATCGATAGAAACACAAGTCGGATGCGGTGGTTAGCAAAGCCAACTTCAAAGAACCTATTTAAACCCACCACAGATCAAAGTGAAATAGAATGGCAATCCATGAGATTGAAGGAGGGGAAAAAAATGTTGAATATTGATTAAGCCGCATGTCGGCTCAATCATCACTATGAAAGAAAGAGTCTATCAATAGCTTCAAAGGTTATTAGAGTAAATAAAGGCTGATTAACAAATGTGTTGTGGAAATTTTAAGATTATAAAAGACTGATATCATAGGGATTTTAATTAAATACAAAAATAAAATACGTAGAAATAAACATGTTTTCAGTGTGTACCAGCTCAGTTAAATCGGCTCAATCTAAATTATACTGAACTAAACAAATTCCATCATCAATTTTGCGATGAATTTATATGAACATTTCATCTGATTCCCACAAACAACTACATGCAACTCGCTTTCATAGAGTTTACTCACCCTTAGGAATGAGTCAAGGGCACCATTCTCCATAAATTCTGTGACAATCATGACTGGACGGCTCTTTGTGACGACGCCCTCCAGACGGATAATGTTTGGATGGTCAAACTGGCCCATGATGGAGGCTTCAGACAGGAAGTCTCGCCTCTGCTTTTCAACGTAGCCAGCCTTCAGGGTCTTGATGGCCACATAGATCTCCCTCTTACCAGGCAGCTTCAAACGACCCTTGTACACTTCTCCAAATTCGCCTGGTCAGAAACAATGGAGCATAGTGGAGCTGTCATCAGAACGAAGAGCCGATCTCCTTGATCAGTTCAAAGTCATTGTAGTTTTTTCAATTAGTCACACCTTAGATGCCCTAACGTGCTCATTCACTATGTGTGCTTCAGGCATGCTGAGTGTTTTCTTATCACGGATAGTAGTGCTGATCTGCTAGTGATACTCACAACAGTGTGGTTCCTTCTGACTCACAGCAGTCACCTTATCCTAAAATACTGCCAAGCGTCTTTGTATTCCCAAACTGAAGGAAATCAGCCAAGAACTATCTAGTAAATTTCTGGCACCAATTTCATTAATTATCACCAGCTTGCTGTCCTGTAGAGACACCACACCAAGATTTCAGCAGAAACGGAAATCCTTAATTAGTTAGCCACCTTGCTTTCTTATCTTTACCCGAACTCACACCTAGCTTGCTGAGTAAGCCATGGTTCGGGAGCTATTCCAGGTCCAATCACACTACCACTATTTTTGCATCATAATGAAGGAGCACAGAATGCTCTAGTGCCTGTAAAACTAAAGTGTTTCCAACTATAGGGAGAGGCATGAAATAAACATGAACACAATGCAGCCGTCTGTTTAGAGATGTTCTCTCAGAACTGCTAGTAACCAATAGTATACTTTAAAAGACATCGTGAGTTCAATTTCAAACAAGGGTCCACACTGTTTTACATGTACATTTGATGAAAGTGTGTGACTGAAGGCAAAACGTTGCAAAAAAACAACACTATTATTCACTAAAATAAATAAAATAGAAAAACAGAAAATGAACTGAAAGGCTTGAGTTATTCTCCTTGGGGTCCCAAGCGCACTATGTTGCTGGTGCGCTTGACTTTGACCCTTGACATGACTGATTTATTTGACAAACAGTCTGACTCTCTGACCTGCCACAGATGCAGGTTAAACTCAATGGCACACAGACATGCACTTCATATACGATATGCAGAAGCATCTGAAATCACAGCAATCCACATCCAGATCATGTCTCAAGAAACAGCAAATGTGCAGACAGAAATGTGTTGCTTCAATATACTGTTTGTCATACCTGCACCGATGACCTCCTCAATCTTGACAGTGGAGACATCAATCTCTTTGGCGAATTCTCGCACTGCCTCGTTGGGGTCCTCGTAAGTGAAGGGGTCAATGTAGATCTTCATTCCTGGTGAGCCTGAGAAGTGGGTCGGGCAGCCCAGTGGGGAGGGGCAGTTAGACATGTCGGCTCGCAAAGAGAGTTCTAGGACAACCAAAGCGCTCAGTGAGCTTTTCAAGAAGGAGATAGTCTTCCTTTACACTTAAGTGAAATATTCTATAAATGTCAGATTGTTACAATTAGTCCCTAGATTGTAGCTTAAGTCTCAATATAACAAAATGTTACAACCTCTACAAGCACTTAGTACTGGAGATGCTGATTTCTTTAGAGCCCAAATCAGCAACAAGACATAAAATGACAGGTGAAAATATATTTGCATTGTACAGAATAAGTGGTAGGTTACAGGGACAACTTGCTTCAAAGAAGGGAGGAAAAAAAAATCTTTGCTGGAATAAAATGTGAAACTAGAAAAGGAAAATAAGAAAGCAAAGCATTAGAGGCGACACAGAGCGTCTACGGTGTATAGAAAGCATAAATATATGCCTTTTTTTATTCCTTTATCCCTTACACTGGCAATATCTGCTCTTTCATCATGGTAGAACCAATTTCCCAGCAGCGTTTTGCTATAGGAGCTCATAAAAAGATAAAGCTACCATGCCATCAACAAGCTCTTTATGCAATTCTGCAACAAGCGGACAGTTCACAGACCGGAGATGTCTTTCCAAACGAAGGAAAGGTTTACTGTGTTGACAGGTTGGGTGGGTGGGAAAAAAAACACTTGTAAACAAATTTAATATGCTCCAAAAGGACAAACAGCCAGCAACCAGACATGAAATCATCATCTCTGCTGTGACATCGAAGGGCAGGCCAGTTTCATAGGGGCTGGTTAATCCAAACTTTGCCAGCTGTAATTTGAATAAACCTGTCTTCAATCAAGTAAAATGTATGCCTGCTCATTTGCATGAACTACACAGAAGGACAGGAGGGTCTCAAGAGACAATGTGAGGGTAGGTTCCAGGGATCAAATTACCTCACCTTGCAGTTAACACTGTAATTGCTTGGAACCCAGTTTAGGTTAATTTAGTTCATCATTTGATTTTGTTCATTGTAAAGAGTTTTTAGAGCTTTGCTTTGGAAACTGTTTTGCTATTTCCAAGGGTTGCCGGGGCAAAGCTTGATATTTCGACAGGGGAACCATGTCTGGCTACAAGCACATGCAAAGACACTTATAGTCTCAAGCTAAAATTGAATCTCAAACTCTGCACACCCATTACTTTCTAACTCTCACTCTAGAGCCCACTTTTATCTATAATTGAAAACGCAAACAGTTTATTTTTCTGCCTCCCCATGGTACAGCCCTGGTTAACTGGACTCATCTTTTTCTGACCACTGGCTAAAAACATAGACTCTCAATTTAACATGAATATTTTAAAGGGACCTCGTCTAAGTGTATGAAGTAAATGTATCTGAACATCATTTCTATCTTTACCAACATAAAAAACTTGTCCTCTGTAGGGAGAGGATGCACAGCTCTTCTCGTGGACTTTGAGGAATTGAACAAAATTTTTGCAGTTTTCTAGAACATCAGCATCAATTAGACTGTGTTTTTCTTTTATTAAATTGAAAACATGAACATATAAGGGGAAATATGTTGTCATTCCTCTTATGTAACTTATAGAGATCAAATATGTAGCTCTTTACTCTGTGCTAACAAAATATGTGCTACTCTGTGCTAACAAAAAAGCTGTGTAGCTGCCTAGTTGTGCAAGGGCACATTTTTACCTCTGCCACTTACGAAGAGAACAGTCTTGAGTAATGAACATGTTCCATTTAGAATGAAAAAGGGATATTATCACAGAACAGAAATTAAACGAAACTTAGCAATGCTTCCTGGTGAACACGCCAAAAAAAGAAAAAAAGAAAAAGAAAAAAGAAAAGAAAAAGGAAAAAAAAGCTCCAGAACCAAAGCCTTAGAAGGGTGGACTTGTTTGAGAGTAGCCCTGGAAGCATAGAGCGAGTTTGTGCAATTTAAGTCAGTTGGTTTTTCTTTTTTGGCTGATTAATTGAAGTTACATTTTACCGTACACTGCTTAACCATGAAATTTTCTGTCACTGACCTATTTGTCTGCTATGCTTGTTTACTAAGTGGGTCTAATGTATTCACAAATCAACCACACCGGACCAGTGCTTCCAATGATCTAATACAACTATGGGGCAAATCAAATTAGTGGTCTTTCTTAACAGGATTTACATTCAGTCTTAAGACAAATAGGAATTCCGGCTTTTTTTTAAAGCTAATCTTTTTAAGTTAAAGGACCGTTTCATACTTTCAGCAAGGGGACTCGCTGTCCACCAATTTATTTTCTCTGACAAAAATGTAATTTCCATACGTCTAAGCATTAATGAAGAGCTGGCAATTAACTGTTTTCTGTAATTATATTTGTTGAGGAATTAACAAACAGCAGCAGGGCAGTATATCCCTACAGTGGGTTCATTTTCATTTCATGTCTGTCTTAGAAGCAGACTAATCTACTTTAGTTGCTCACGGTATTATGAGCTGAGGTTCCTGACTCAATCTAAACTAATTATCCATTGTTTGATGTTGGGAAATCATCTGTCACACACTTAGGCCAATTAGTGTGAAACTCACTCTCAGTTTGTATGTGTTAGGGTTTAAATGGTACAAAGGCACATTGGTGTTTTTGTGCTATTGTGTGTAGGTAATGTCGGTGAACTATCTGGGCCCTATTGCAACTCATCATCATTCAAATGAAAAATGGTAGGGGTTTAACACTGAATAGAGATTCCTTTTGAGACTTACAAAACCTTCATTCTAAAATGTTCTTTGGCATTAGGACCAACGTAAAATTACACAGGCATAAAAACTGAAATATATTGACTTGTCAAATAAGTAAAGCAAAAGCGGATTGTTAGCATTCCCCAAAACAGTCCTTAAAGTTACTCTCTATTTGTGCATAATCTTGTCTAATAAGCAATGCATGCATTGCTACAACCGTACCTGCAAATGCCACCATGTCTGCCAAAGTGTAAAATACATCCCTCATAAAAGTTAAACAACAAATGTGTTATGGAATACAGCAAGCGCTGGTTTTATTTGGTGGGTTTCCAATTTCATTAGCTAATTAAAAAAAATAATAATAAGTATGGGCTTTTATTGCAAAAGCAAGACAGATTTAGAACTTTGAAATTCAAATGATTCCTTGATGAAAGGAAAAGAGAAAAACATGCAACAGCGTTATTGGGGAAATTCTCAGAGTCCACTAAATTAGGTCACCTTGGTTCGTCATGTGAACTATTATTTTTTTTATTTCATGTGTTTACCAGTTTGTTTGTTTCAATATCCCGCCTGGGGTACACTGCACTGTAAAAGGTAGTCATTCAGTTGCTTCTCTAAATCTACTTTATTTACACAATGAGGAAGACGTCAGAGGATGTGTGTGTGTTTGTTTGTGTGTGTGCGTGTGCGTGTGACAACATCTGCAAAAGCAGGCAGCTGGATGAAGCACAATTTTTGGAAGTTTATATAAAACAATTGACGGAGGGGCTCTCTTTTATTGTTGTGCTGAATACTGACATTATCAAACTGTCACTCAAATCTTAAGAGAATAGAGGAAAACAAAACACCATGAGGTGTTGTGGCGATAGAGGGAGTTTCTGAGTGTAGGAAGTGTGAAGGTTTAACAACCAAATCTGTGAATAGGACCCCTTACAAGCATTTCGTTTCCTTTTCATTTCAGATCTCTTGCTTAGTTGTACACTTCTTTGAACCTTAATTTTTTTACAAGCTGCATTATGCTAATTGAATCAGGTTCAACCAAATATAGTTATGACAGAATTGACTCCTATAGTTCATGTCCACAGCGGCTTTAATGAGCCCCAAGCTGCCACCTTTCTGTGACTTTGACACAAAGTAACTGTGTTGAAACACTTTGCTGTGTCAGGTTCAACAAAACTCAATTCCCCGGGTGAGAGTCCCTTTCTCAGACTGCTTGGTTGGCAGATTGTAGAGCTTTCATATGAGCTACAAAGCCTGTACACGTTCCTTTGTGTGCATGTGTGCGTCTGAGTGTGCCTGAGATTATTTGTACGCCCCTCTGGGCTTTGTGTTCCTCATCAGTGCATGCCCGGAAAGGGCTTAGACAAGACTCAATCATGGATATCATGCAGCCCGAAGAAATTTTAGTCAATGTCACAGCGCACAGGAGAGACAATTATATCCACAAATACCTACCTGATCAATTTAGTTTTATGACATCTCTATTTTAACTTTACGCTGAACATAATACGGTGCCTTGTAAGTATATTTATACACCTTGGACTATCAAGCACTTTGATAGACATATTCAAAGCTGCAGTAGAGAGCAATTTAATCCCTTGGATTTCATTTAGATATATTAGGGTATAAAGAAATGCATTTTTGCAACAATTTTTCAAATCTATTCTCTTTACAACTATTGGCTTCTTTATGGTGGTCACATAAAATGGCCCCCGCTGCCTTGGGAAATGGTCCAGGGTGTACCCTGCATCTCGCCCCAATGACTGCTGGAGATAGGCATCAGTCACACTGTGTCCATGAAAAGAAAAAGCAAGTTTAAATAATGGATTGATGGATCTTTTAAACCTTTTTGTTGTCTTTCAAAGTATTATATTAATAAAGCCCATTGTTCTCTGAATCCTTTGGGAGATGAGCCTGCACCTAGATGTATGAAAAAGTCTGCTTTGATAAATAAACTCCAACTTTTGCATTATTCTTAGTCATCACTCTTCAGTTTTTCCACTTTCTAATTTGTAATTCTAATGTGTTATTGTATTGCATTGCTCCGGATCTGACAGCAGACATCCATTAAGTGAGGGAAAGTCAATAAAGCCTAATATGTTGCATAATTACAATAAGAAAAACACAGCGCAATTTTGAGTTGCCAGTCTATTACCAAAGTGTAGTGTCCACCACTTCCTGCATAAACAACCATTATTTTAGAAAATTAATGTAAACATGCCGGGGTGGCTTCTGCGTCGTTGCCATTTGCAGGCTTGTGTTTAATCTAAAATGTGCACTGTAATAATAAAAAGGATCACATTTAAATAAAACAAGTGAGAAAAGGTTGTAAAAGAATTTAGTCAAATTTCCAGGTCCATTTAGGTATCCTCCATTTCATTTCACTGCATACAATTCATTTTTCTTTTGCCATTCTAAATGAATACAATAACCCGACACAAACCGGGAAAACCGACATACACACCGACTTCTTCTTGTGTTAGGGAAACAGTTCTTGTCGGTCTTGCCTGTGCCTACTATTGCTGTAATAATGGTGCACTATTAAATGCAATACAATACAAAGATCTGTAAGCATGTTTCACCATGTTAGTGGATATTTTATATTCAGAAAATATTTCATGTTTTACCATTCAAACAAGGTCCGAGTCATCAGGAAATCAAACTAAAGCTGTTCATTTTCATGGTTTAGGCCATTACACAGTAGAACACAGTTTTTTATATGTGTAGAAATTTAAAGAAAAAAAAAATCTGGTACTGTAAGCCAACCCTTTAGCAATTGTGACTGCAATTATCAGAGTGGACTCACCTCTTCCCGTGCTGTAATGCTGCAGCTTGTCACTGTACACTGCCTCCTTGGTGTATGCTCTTTTCCTGAGAGAGCAGCAAACATTGAAAGAGAATATAAGAGTTGACATGATGAAAGGGAAGACGGCTCATGATGTTCTGTGCTGCCTGAAGATGACGCAGATGAAAATAAATCAGCTTCAGCGGATACCAATAGCAGATGAAGTTTATGAAAATGAGTTGATTTTTAATTAGACCTTGATAGGATCTTTTTTTCTTTTCATGTCTCCTCTGCTTCTGCATCAAAAGAGGCTGCCCCATTTGATGAGCACTTGACTTGCTCAAACTTGCACATCACCGGTGAAAATGTAACTTTCATATATTTTAAGTGGAGCAAGACAGGAATTTGACAATGTGACAAACTGCTGCAAAAAGAGATGGGCTTAATGGGGTGGAGTTGTCACAGTCTCTATGGAAAAAAAAAGTCTTCCTTTTAAAATGTAACAGCTTTTGCATTTCTATTAAATCTATTGATTTTTTTCTGTCATCCTTATGTTAGATCTCTTCATTTCACTTAGGGTAGGGAAGAGGAAACATAAGAACAATTTCTGCAGTGTCCAAATATATAACTTTTGTTCTTTTCCAGTTCATAATTAATCCAACTCAAAATTATCAATACGTTATTTTATTTCAACTGCATTTCCATGATACGCTGGAGATCTAAAAAAAAAAGTGCATAACATTAGCATTAATGTAAACACAATTTACATTAACTAATGCTGAAAAGTTCTACAGAGCAATCTTAGCACTTGACTGACACTGGTAAAGCAAGCTAATATTGGCTGGGTTACTTTGAGAATATATGCAATAATTGTCAAAAACCTTAGTACACTCTGATGCCAGTAGCCAGCCAGTGTCAAGGGGAGCATAACTACTTTTATTCGTTCATCATGCATCTCAGTGACAGCAGGAGCATGAATAATACTTTTCACAATTTAGCACAAAAGAGAAAATAAGGAAAACTCTGGTTACCTGCTGCACACGATGGAGATGGCAATAAGCGAGACAATAAAGACCACTCCAGCAGCTGCTGACCCCGCAATCAGAGGAAGCTGTTCCCTCAGCTCAGACTTGAAGTCGTCTACACAAAGAAAGGGTAGAAGGACATGTAATGAAAATGAAATAAACTGTAAATAATACACACTGTGTTTATTTATCTTATATAGCTTTTCTTGTTTTTGTTTAGTAAAAACTAGAAAAGAGGTGGCAAAACAAAAAAATAACTGATTTAAATTCTGTTGAGAGGTGCTTACGGAAACCCTGTTGTGTTTGACTAAGAAAGTGAAAGGGGGAAAAAAAATAGCAACGCAAGAAAACTTGAGAGCGAAAAAAAAGATCGAGGAAGACCCTACAATCTTCTCTGCTGGTGTATGTGTCATAAACAAGTGGACAAGGAAACTGTTGTTGAAATCTTGGCTTTACAAGTGTTAATAGAAAGCCATTTACTGTCAGTCATCCACTATTTTATTTTAACTAGTGTTGACTGTGGCAGTCCTGGAGGACAACCTAAAAGTGCAAAGGCAGCAGAATCCTCAGCTATCTTTTTGTGTGTGCCAGTCTTTTTGCGACTTTGAGACCCGGAGCACAGTCGTTAAAGCAAAATCACAATTTAGCATGCTGAAGGCAAATCAGCAGCTTCCAAATCCCATCCCATCCCCCATGCAGGATGGACGCATTGGATTAAGGTGATAAAGGGAGACCTAATGCATCTTGGGAGTAGTGTGAGAGTTGCAATATGTGAGGGAGCTCGATTTGACATGAATTGGTCGCCTTTTTAACTTGTAGGTTTTTCAAGAATATTTCAATAAAACATCGTGAACAGCTTTTTGCAGTTTCCCGGCACTCATTCTATTATATTTTGATGCATATTCGTTGTGAGAGGTCTATATAAATCTTCCCTTTGAGAACACCAACTTCCCTTTACAGTTTGAAATCACGCAAAAGGCTCTTCCAGTGGTAAATATGTTCCCATATCTTCGAGACTTACTCCTGGTGCACGGAGACAAAATGAAATCTCTTCCTTAAATGATCGGTCAAGTTTCTTCTATGACTTTGTGTGTCCAGAGGAGTAAAGAGAAAATGGTGAAAAAGCGTACAAAAATGTCCTGGTAGGAGGACACAAAGGATTAAGAAATACATTTATTGGAAGGGAGACAAGGTGTTTACTTTATGAGGAAATGAAGCGGTTTGACGGCAGGAGAAAAGACTGGTAAGAGGGGCCAGGAGGTGGAGGCGTGGGTGTTATCGTCGGCTGTCCTCTGGTGCCTGCTGCTAATTGCCTTGACGAATGTCGTGCTATGGCAACCGGCCAAGGGATGAACCATAAGCAGCATGCGCGACTGTGAGGTATGTGTCCCCGTGTGTGACTGCATGCATGCATCTAAACCGACACTCATGTTTGAGAGAACGATCATTTGTGAAGAGAGGGTGAACAGAGGGCCTACGACTGTGCCTCCACATCTGCTCTGCACAGGTAAATAGCCAAAACGATAAGCTCTATCACCTGACATTTTTCTCTCCATTAAGACTCAACCATAGCATAAAGTATTGTGATCTTCATTACTAATAATACGTCCATATCTGTCAAGTTTTGGATATGCCACCGCTCGCTGTGAGCCATCCCACCTGCCCAACCAAGGTGCAATGTCCTTTACACTTTAAGACACGTTTACTAGAAATCTAAAATACCTGTCAACCACTTAAAAACTACAATTAGGAACTCTAAATCTTAATTTTGCTGATAGGCCTACCTTTATTGTTCTTGAAATGCTGTGGATACATACATTGCTGAGTATGCCCACAGCCTAAATGAAAACACCAAAGGGACCTTAAGCACATTTATTTGCTTTACGTATTCATCAACTATATCTATATGACATAATCACTTGCAGCGTTAACTTGAAGGGATTCATGCAGAAATTCTGAATTACTGCATTAATTCGCCATGGTTAAGAGGTGATCAGCCTATGGCACTGTACAGGCGTAATGGACGCCCAGATTGCTTTGATAGCTGCTTTGAGATCATCCTACTTGTTGCATATGGTATTGCTCATCTTCCTCTTGACGAAAGGTCTGGGGAGTTTGCTGGTCAATCCAAAACAGGAAAACCATACCATTATGGAATACCACTGAACCAGCTTTTGGCTCCTTTGGTAGTGTGTGCAGGTGTCAAGTCCTGCTGGAAAATAAAATCAGCATTTTCATCCAGCTTGACAGTAGAGGGAAGCACAACATTCTTGAGAATTCCCCAGTAGACGGCTGATTGACTGTGGACTTCAGAAAACACAATGGACCAAAACACAACGGATGAGAAGTCTCTGACATTGTCTCTGATTCAGGAGAGGCTTAATATGGCGAATGTGCATTTGTAACCCATCTAGTATTTGCATATGTGTGTCTGGAATGGATTTCACATGACAGTCCGCTCAATTGTTGGGGAACCTTTTCCAAACACCACGTCTTCCTTCCGCTCAATTTTCAGTTAACATGCTTGCATGCAGAACTCTGTGAACAACCAGCATTTACAGCAATGTCGTTTTGTGACTTACCTTCCTTGCGAAGGGTATCGATGACAGTCTTTTGCACATTTGTCAAGTCAGCAGTCTTCCCCATGATTATGTAGCCTATTGACCCAGAGTGAGTGACCACTTAAAGGCTCAGGAAGCCTTTGCGGATGTTGTGAGATGATTAGCTGATTAGGGTGTGACGCCATAAGTTTCCATTCCAGTGAACTTTTTCACAATATTCTAGTATTCTGAGACACTGAATTTTGGATTTTTCTCATCTGTAAGCCATAATCACCAAAATTACTACAAGCAAAAGCTGGGGAATATATCACTCTTTGTGTGAGGATTCTATAGTTACTTTCTGTATTAGTACAATGTGGAAATATCTTTATAACCTCTTTATGTATTAGGAACTCTGTCCATATCAGAGATTAGTGTGGTCTAGTACGAGTTATTCAGACACACTCAAGCTGTTTTGATTCCAGCACCAAACCCCCCGGCTGGGAAGCTTGTGAGGAATTGCTCCACCAACCTCACCAAATCTATTCACACCCTTTCTGCAGTGACACTAATGAACATAGCTCCAGATGCTTGCCAGCTTACCAGGTGTTTCAGCCCATTTTCCCTTGCCAACTGCCCCCTGCCTCTGATGCCCAGAAAAAAAAAGAAAATCAATCTAATCAACTGCTAATCAGAGTTATGTATTCTAGTACAGTTCTCCGGGAACAGAAGGACATGGTAAAAAAAAAAAGCCCCAAAAACAATTAGCTAAGCATTTTAAATGAACCACAGTTAGCTGCACAAAGAAAAGATACTCTGCATTCTTCATGTTCATAGCTCCCACACACACATCTGACCCTGAAGGAAATCAATTTTGCTGTGGAAATAGAAGTGCAATCAAAAACTGTGTTTTTCCTTCCATTTCTTCTGCTAATAATAATCCAACACCAAACACAAAGAGGTGTCCATGGGTGCTAGCAAGAAGAGGGTGTATGTGTGTGTGCGTGGAATGGAAAAAGAAAAAAAAAAAAAAAGAAAAGCAGAGTAGGACAGAGAGATGAGCAGACAGAACTGATTCCTCTGGCTCCACGGTCCTTACCATCTGTGAGGGTTTGGAAGCACATCTTGCTGCTGTATTTGCCAAAGCCAGCCACAGTCCGCGCCCGCACCTGTACCACGTAAACTGTACCCGGCCTGAGGCCCTCCACACGTGCAGTGTTGGTCTGGCTGCGCAGCACAGTGGAGTTTATCTCTGCATGATCCTGAAAGAAGCAGTGAACGCAGAAAACATTAGCGATTAATTACTGCGCAAAAGACACACTGTCAACTAAGAAATAAAGGTTCATTTCCATCCTAAAATTAAAGTTATGACTGGAAACTTCACCAACAAGTGAGCATCAAGGAATTCAATTTGACAGGAGACACCTTGAAATTATTTATGTTTTACAAATCTGACAGAATTGGCTTCTAGCAAGGGTTGTTAATGTGTGGTAGACCTATATCATTGTTGTGTGTGGCATATAGGCGGTCCATGCTAAGTATTGTGCTATTGTTTTTTTTTTTGTTGTTTTTTTTTACAATTCTGTGGCATTAGTGGCCTCCATTCACAGCAACCAGGCAGTAACCAGAACAGATCTGATCCCTTTACTCTGTTTATATATTTTTTTTACACAGAAGAGGAATTGGTTTCCTTATTGGAGAAGGTGTCTTAAAACAAGAAAACCTATCAGACAAACAACAACATATTAAATGGTATTTAATGCATTTGCAACATGTGAACATTTTGCAAAGCCTTGGAAAGAGAAAGACAGAAAGGCATGAAAAGAGAAGCAGGGAACCTTTAGAAAAAATACTTTACTGTAACGTTAAGGTAAAAAGAAAAACATAAACATGGGCCTATTTGTCATGTGACATTTTTTCTAAGCAAAAAAGCTGCTGACTACCTTCAACACTGAGCTACCAAACTGATAAAGAGACATAAGCATTTAACTACATTCAGCTTTTTCTTTTGTGGTGTATGTTTTCTTTTTTTTTTTTTGTTGTTGTTAAGAAAAGACAATGAAAACTGTCTCAGAGCATTTAATAAAAAGGCTAAATATTGTTTTAATTAGACACATTTCTATAAGTTATGATTTTTAGTGTGTTGAGTGGGTGGCTAAATGGAAGTACGGCATGAAGAAAACATCTGAACAATACAGGACCTCAAGTTGCAGAACTTAAACCAACCACAGAGATGATAGTGTCCCATTCATCCAATAACACACATGTAAAATATTGGAACCTTCAACTTTAAACAACATCATTTTGTGAGGCTGTTTAAAGTATGCTGATTTTTAAAAAAGCTGCACATAAATCGGCATGCTACTCAAGTACACTGAATTATTCAATAACGTGTGCGTATATATACGTGCAGCCACCTCTTAATTATAACTAATGTCTGAAAAATGGTCTTAATTCCATTTCCACGCTCAACAGAGCAAGTCAGACAGTCTGCTGCAGAGAAGTCTGGGGACTTGTTGGAGGTACAGAATCTGCTATAGGGGATCAGTAATAACTTGGGGCCTGTCACAATCCCGTAACGCAGAGTGAATATGACAGCCAGAAAATAAGACTGCACCTACACTACACCCACCATTGCAGGCCACCGATGGCTGCAATGCAGACAAACTGGAAAGGGTGGCCATGAGCAAAGGGCTGTACATCCCTGTGTCAGTAATTCTGTGTAACTAGAAGAAGTCTTTATTTTAAACTGGCTTAATAGAACATTGTTCAGTGTCAGAACTGTGCATTTTTGCCATCATGTATGAATGCTTAGAGAAAAAAAAAATAAAAATCAGGTAAGGAATAAGAAAAAGGAGGGGAGGAGGGGGCGCATGGAGGAGATGGAAGATGGCAGGAAGCGATAAGAAACTCGAGGCAGTGGCAGCCCACACTGAAATCATTATCCAATCTGATTGGTGTAATTGAATCATTCCGGTTGCTCCATCACTAAGCAGACGAGGTAAACATGGCTATGAGATCTGCTTCCATCCACCTCCCGCACACACATAATGATGTGCGCAATCACATTAACTCTTATTGGACACTTTGGGCTTGATGAAGACAAATGTTTGGGCTTGGGATGTGGGGGCATCACACCAGCAGGATTTCATTCTGTCAGTGAGAGGAAAAAACATATTTATAAATGGAACGCCGGATGTAACTGGTTTAGGGAGTTTAATCATTAATGTACTTTTCGGTGTTGAGAGCAGGCAAGTTGTTTTCAAATTGCTGCAAACAAACACTTACGAGACGTGACTTCTTAGGAACAGCTTTTAAAAAAAAAAAAAAAAAAAAGTGCACCCCACAAGAGTCCCCGTGAGAGACTGAAACCCCTGCCATCAAATCATATGGTCCCAGCCATGGTTGAAAGCACACAGACCCCCAGGGGTCAAAATTAGCCCAGTTCTTCTTTGCCTTCACCAAGCCACACCCCCATCTGTTGAATATGAATGCAGAACAGGTGAGCAGACAGATGGCAAACCGCCAATGGGTGAGCTGTCCTTTGGGAAAGAATGAGCTCAGAATGGCCTCTTCATGCTGCCTGTCAAAAGGGGATTATGTCTCACGTACACACATACACACACATCTGCCACACAAAAATGAGCTGGCATTTGGCGCACCAGCAGGTTTGAAGATAGCCAATGGAAAGCCTTGCCAGGAGGAGCTTCCAGCTATGAGAGGTCCTTCCCTGCTGCCAGTCAATTGGGGATTAGGAGGACCACACCCCAACTTACTAAATCAAGAGTAAGTTGCAGGTGGGAAGGCAGATGGCGGAGCAGCCAATCAAAATCATTGCCAGAGGTGACAGACAGGAAGCACTGTGGGAAATGATCACCGGAGCATTCAGCAAAGTGACAGAGCCATAACATATGATGGTTAGTCTCAATATAGAAGTATCTTTAAATACTATCTGTGAACAGAAATGTGATAATTAATATTTAGGTTTGAATATGTTTGTGTGTACTCTACAAAGCTTTAAAGCAGCCATACTGTGCTTTGTAGGTTTTACACTCTTTCATAGAAATGTGCTAATCAAACATAAAAAAAGAAGAAACTGTAACTAATTTGCTACTGGAATGCCTTAAATCTTCTTAGATGTAGATGTTCAACAAACCCATATTACTACAATGAGAGAAATAGGTTTTGGTTTTATTTATTGTTAATTTATAGCATGCAAACCTAGAACTAGAACCACCGGAAAAGCCGTGATTTTCACAAACCTATCCATTGGAGTGGCTGCATTAAAATGTTATTTGTTTTAATGTTAAGTACAATAAGATGTTACCAGTGGAATGAAATGTGTGGAAAATAAACTGCACAGTAAAAAGTAACTTTAGGTCGCATATAACGGTATATAAGAATATTTTTCACCTGACAACTTTCATGGAAATCCTACAAAAATAGATGAATAAAATTAGATAGAAACATCTAAAAAGAAAGTAATAGGTGATAATGCCAGGTCCAGTGGTTCTGTGTGATGTGTTTTTTTTTTTTTTTCTCTGTAGAAAACTCATGACTTTCAGCCATCTCCTGGGCACTCAAATAATTCTTCAGCATATTTCCAATGCCTCTGCCTTCAGCAGACGATCCATGATCAATGACCATATTCCCTTCAGATGTGTCCTTGTTCAAAAGCCGAATTCATTCCAACCAAAATCTTCTGCACTCATTTTCCGCAGTGGTGCCAAAACGTGTTTCACATTCGTCTTTTGCTTCTTGTTGATTGTTCCACCATCTGAAAAGTATCACTGAAACTTTACACTGGTGTTTAAATCTCCATGCAGATAAAAAAAAACAAAAACAAAAAAAAACTCCCATTTCTGCAATATTAGGGATGACATAAAGTATTCAGAATATCTGAACATTTTGCCATAGCTTTAAGCCCTTTTAGAGTAATAGTGAGAACAAATATACCTTATCAGCTAATATTTATGTTAAAAAAATATCCCTGTCATTTCTTTGCATTGCAACTCAACTACTATAGTAGTGAACAAAGAGCGAAGTGACAGCGCAGTGGCAGCATTTTGCATTGTTTCGATGAAGTACAATTGAACCCCATGGCGATTTTTGGTATACATGGTCATAACTTCTCTTTTTATGTCACAAATATTCCATAATTGAAGAGCTCATAAAGAGGGTCATATATTGTGAATGTCATGAAATATGAGTCACAGGCAGCTCATTTTGGGAGTTGGGGAAAAAAAAATTACCCACTGCTGCTTTACATGTTAAACACAACGAGGACATGAATATTTAAATGAACCAAATGCAAAAATCTCAAAAACGTGTTAAAGCTTACATGTTATTCTAGAGATTTTCTTTTTTTTTTCTTTAGAAGGTGACAATGTGATCAAACAGTACTAGAAGTATGGCAAATTTTTCATGTTTACCCCTTTCTGGAGTCACTTAGTGAACAAAAGCAGTTATAGCCTTTGGTTTTGGGTCTGTCCAGTAAAATATTTTTTTTCTTTCAACTAATCTTAAACTGGCAAAAAGTGCCGTCTGCTGTGATTCTTTTCAAAAAGTCGAGTTAAATAACTGGTTTTGTTATTTTACGTTTCACATCATGCTTTGTGCAGTAAGTTATTTACAGAAAGGGAGTAAAGATAAAAAAAAGGATTATGACGTTGCTGTATGGCTAGCTAGTTGATTCTAAATGTTTGCAGCAATGCTGTAACTCTACGATTTTTACATCGTCATTAATTTCATAGAGATCATTACAACTGAAGTGATCTGGATTTTTAGGCCATGGTGACGATGAAGCTCTACGGGGAAGTACTACCTATTACTTTCTTTCATTTTCACAGTTATAGTGAAATCTGTAGCATTTTATCAATTGCAGACACATCTCTCAAAGTCACCACTTTAATAAAGCCCCGTGAGACATTATATCTGATTCAAAACTGAAAGCTGTGTCATATTGGACAATAAGAATGAATTTTTATTTTACTTGATGTGTGTATGTCTCTGTGAGTGAGAATCTTACTTGTGTGTCTGTTTTTCAAAAATTGCCAACCAACCCAAAATGCACAGCATGGCCACTTGGCGAAAGGACAAACATGGTGGGATACCATGTGTCCTCTTCACAGGCTCAAACAGTTGCATGCATGCAAATAACCGGCACACACAAAGGCAAACCGAGGAGTTTATGAACACAGATTCTAGTATTTCTAGTTTTGTAAAACAAAAATAGCTCAGGAAATTGTTCCTATGATCATGTCCTTATCAAACTGCATATAATAAAACTGGCTAAAACCATGATAAAGTAGAAATGCTCTAAAACTGACATTTACAACCTGGAAATTCTATCTTTTTTATCTTAATTTATCAATCGTATGTCTATTAAATGTGAATGCATTGTCTTTTTTTCAAGTT
Organism: Poecilia mexicana; assembly: GCF_051168715.1. Classification (NCBI taxonomy): domain Eukaryota; kingdom Metazoa; phylum Chordata; class Actinopteri; order Cyprinodontiformes; family Poeciliidae; genus Poecilia; species Poecilia mexicana. Next base: position 16,850,308 of record NW_028263386.1, on the reverse strand, counting down.
AACTTTCTTTAATTCTCTTTAATCTTTAATATTCTTCCCCATATACTTTGCAACCATCTTCCTTTGCCATTATTCTTTGCATACATTCAATGTGGGAGTAAAAACCAAGAGGGGGGAAAAGTAAGCATGCACAAGAAAATGTGAAGACTTTTGATTGGGGACTGTGGTGTGGTAAATAAAGAACAGTATTCAGAGATGAACTTGCCCCTCAAATATCTACATGTATCCACAAAATGTGGTCAACTTGAGAATTGTGGAAAGTAAGTATATAAAAGTCGCCTTTTTATTTGTCTCATCACTAATTTTAAACGAAACACAGGGGAGAGTTCATTGTGCCCAGACTGTAAAACCTTGGATTTTTGCCTGCATTTTCTAACACTGCTGCATGACTTCACTATTGTTAACCAGAATGGATCCACCTGCACTGCTGGTGGGTTTTGCACATACACAACTACACAAACTCACACCTAGCTGTATACACACACACACACGCACGCACGCACGCACGCACACACGCGCGCGCGCGCGCACACGCATGCACCCTCTTCCTGACACCATCAGAGCTGTCTGCAACCGGAGCGGGTGGCTGTTCTGCTCTGGCCTAATGGAGGGCCTGACCTCCACTATGTAGACTTATTTCCTCCCTCCCCAAATTTTCAGGCAACTAGACGAAAAAAAAAGGAAGAGAAAAGATAGGATGAGATGTTTCCCCCTTTCCTCTGAAAGGGTTTAAATCATTTAATCTTGCTGTGCAATTTAAGGTCCTGGGAACAGTTACTTTGGACTAAGTAGGCAGCCTAAAGAAGAGAGAGGTATCTGCTGGGTGAACACCTATTAACATCTAGTTAGGATTTCAAGTAAAAAAAAAAAAAAATGGAAATTTGTCTTTTACTCATTACCACCTACATTTTGTAGTGTATGTTGATGTGACAAACAACACATAACAATGATATTAATAAGATAATATAATTGAAAGTGAATAAGTATTTACGTCCCCTGACATTTTCCATGCATTTTGTCACATTACAACCTAAAAACTAAGGTATATTTTAATACAGATAAATTAACACAGTGTTGAATGCATTTTTATTCACAACACTCAACTTTGAAACCCTGAAATAAAATCTGGTGTTATCAATTCTCAATGCTCATCTAATTAGTGAATACAATGTGGCATTTAGTGATTTAGTCCTGGTGCAGCTATTTAAAAAGCCTTTAAGAAGTTTGTTAGAGATTATTAAGGTGCTTTTCCACTGGCGAGTTGCACTCTAACCGATTAATGTGCGGTTTGGTTCAACCCCAGTGGTGAGCATCTCCATCGCGGATCTGTTTCTCACTATTGTGGCCGGGCTGTGAGTGCGCAGCAGTTGTGGTCAACTCTCTGCTGATGTTTGCAGAGACACTCAGCAATGGAAAATCTCCAGGTTGTGGTTTTGATGGACTCAAATAAACCTAGATATTTAATTTCGTCTTAGAGAGACTAACATCAGCTGATCATTTCACAATGCATATAAATATAATTACATTATGGCACTTGGCCATAATGGTCACAAAAAATAAAATAAAATAAAATAAGGCACGTGTTCCTGGTGCAGATAGAGATTGTTAAAGTCACAATTATGCTCCTCCACACTAAACAGCTCTCTGATAGCATACAGCATGTCCGTAGTCCACAGCTAAACCATAATGTTGTTGGGAGTTTTCAGTGACATAAATCAAGAGCCAATCATTGAACCCCCTCAGCTGTCAATCAAATCGCTTCCGTGCACAGTACCCGGCTTGGTCCGGGTACCATGAGTTACGTACTTAAATCTGAGATCAGCCATGAAGAGCCACTCTGGATCTGCTAATGGAAAATTAATCTGGTCACATGAATGACAGTATTTACAGCGTAATATTCCATGTACTGTGAGCTAGTGTGTTACTGATGAGATATTACAACTTTATATATATATATTCATATATATATATATATATATATATATATATATATATATATATATATATATATATATATTCATATATATGTAAAGAGAGAGCGAGAGAGACTAAGGGAAAGGGATGGAGACAGATTTGGTGCTTAATCAGGTATAAAAACACATCTCTGACATCTCCGTCAGGGGTGTCTGGCTGAAGGAAAGTCTGTTTAGAATGTGTGAAAAGCCTTGTCAGATCCAAAATACAGAGTGTCAAAAGAGGACCACCAAAGGGGAAATCTCATCTCGACAGCCCAGTGTGTCACAAAGCAATCACTTTGACTCACCTTCTGTGTCTTACTCAGTCTCACACGGTGGGACGTTTTCTACACAGATAAGACGTTTCGAGTCTGGAACAAATAGGGGGTGATGTAGGTACATTCAGCCTGGCAGCATGGACCACAGCCTCAGTCATCACCTGAATTATCCCAGTGCAATTAGCAATCATGTCCCCGATAGTTCACTAATTTGTGATTATGCTGCACTTATCTATTTGTTTGAGGAAGCTCTAAGCTAAACATCAGGTTTGATTGATATTCATGAGGTAACGTGGGCCGTGTGAGTGGTATTTACAGGACACTAAGCTGCCTGGTGGATAAGGTTTGTCAGAGCCATGGCAGTCAGATTCGGCTCCCTGAGCTGTGAAACCTCAAAAAGGAAAAACAACATTGAAGACCTACGATTCTGAATGCAACACCATTTTTAAATAGCAATTGTTTCTTGTCCCAGTAGGAAATGTTTAACGTGACAAAACTTTTCTAAGCTGCCACTGCGAATATCGATCCAGGAACCTAGGACACAGCGAGTTTGTGAGAAGCAAAGAATTCAACAATAACACAAGAAATGCACACACACACACATTAATAAATCTATATTGATTATTATCTTCTATGTGGAAAACAGAAGATAGTGAAGGTTAACTAAGTCTCAAAACAGTTCTAGAATGATGAAGACTGGCAAAAAAAAAAAAGAACCTATGCATGACTGGGCATTTTATGGACCTGCTTTAGAAAGACAAACAAGGCCGGAAACCAAAATGATGATCTGAGTTTTATTATGTTCGAGGCCTTGGGAAAAGCCTACAGGTCAATACTAAAGCAGCGTAGTAACCGAAGGGTAGTGCTGGTGACTTAATAAAGCAGACGTATTGTGTGTGAGGAGACAGGTCGATGCGACCTCCCTCCAGACCCAATGCATTTTCACAGTGGGACAGGGTTACTGCACTGTGCAGAGTGGGCCTGGTGCAGAGGTCAGCCTTTTCACTTCATCAGCAGCAGAAACCAAAGAACAGTGGGAGAGGTGGAGGGAGCGAAGGGACTGGACATATTATCAACCCAGGGGAACAGCTTGCAGATATCCAGGAGCTTAGATTCTGCAGCATCACATGTAACATATACAACATATGAAGAGCACAAGCGAAAGAAATTCAGCTGGGAAAAAAGAATAAAAACAAAACACTCATGCAAATGTACGCTCTTGCAGCCTACCTTCTCGTAGTAGCGCAGCTCGTAGTCAAGGATGATGCCATTGGGTTGCTCTGGTTGAGGCCATGATAGTGTGAAGCTGTTCATGGTGGAGCTGATCTGGTGCATGATCGGAACAATTGATGGGGCTGTAAAAATCGAGATAGCAAAAAGAAAAAAAAAACATAAGTACAGTTATTTTGCTCCTCTTGTTCCTTTCTAACCATTGTTCCTTTCTTTTTCTTTCTTTCTTTCTTGCAAGCCCGCTGTCACAACAGGAACCACTACATCATCATCATCAGAGGACTGCCTTAGAAACCTTAAAGTTTTTACTTCCTTTATATTTCTAAAGCCCTGAGCCAGAAGATAAATGAAGGGGATGCTAAGTTGAGCTTTTTCAGTTTCATGTTTATTTCCAAATTGTGTGACACTTTGTGCAGCCCTGGACTCAAAGGGTTGTAGCCGTGATGGATAAAACCCAAGCAGTAGTGTCAAATGGCCTGTTTTTCTTCAGTGCGTTTAGAGAGGACACCAAAGCTCTTTACACTACATTCGGCCATTCACTCATTCAGCCACACATTCAAACGTTGATAGTGGTAAGCTAGATTGTAGCCACAGCTGGTCTGGGGCAGTCTGACAGAGGCGAGGTTGCCATGTTCCAGTGCCACCAGGCCCTCTATCCACCACCAGCAGGCAAGGCAAGATAAGTGTCTTCCCCAAGGACAAATCGGCAAACCACTAGTTACAAGATTAACTCCTAGCTTAGTCGTCCCTTCACAATGATTGTGAAGTTAAAGAAAAATTATATACAACTTTCAAACTTTTTTTCTATACCATGACCATATTTATTTTTGCACAGCTTCTGTTAAACAATTTCTATGTTTCACATATCTGCAGACATCTTTTACAGTAGTATAACATGGAAATGTAAAAACCTTTTAATAAGACGTAAAATCCAGTCTGAAGTATGTCCGACAATGGGCACACATAAGGATTTAATTTTTTTTTTCTTTTTTACATGCAGGGAATCTACACAGTGTATTTTGGGTGTTAGATTTATTATTATCAAGCAATTCCTGCGGGATCGGTACTTGTAGTACTCAGTTGCAATATGTGTGGTATAGGTGGCAATAATGTGAAGTTACTATGCTAATACCACACAATTTCTTGACAGATCAAAAAAAGAAAAAGAAAAGAAAAAGAAAACCTGGCTTGCCGGCAGGCAGGATAAAAAAACAAAACAAACAACAAAAAAAAAAACAGTAATAATAATCTTTTGCAAGGTGGCACGCCAATTACTTAATAAAATCTCTTGCAGATTTTAAATACATTTAATACAATTATTCAACATTTCCAAGAATATATAATCCTGCTTTAACTAGAGGAAAATAATGTTGGTAAATAATTAATCAATAACTTAAAATCACTTGATAAAAGACTATTCCGGCAATGTTCCAGTATTATAGGAGCAAATATTATGAATCTCTTGGCCATAACATGTAAATCAAAAGTAGATTTGACTCTTCTTTTAAAGTTTGCATTTGTTCTGAGTTTCAGTTGCAGATATAAGGACTCTGTCTGAGTTGTAACCGGAGTACCATAACATTAGTCCATCCAGGACTGATTTAAAATTTAATCTGCTGTTGGGTTGAGTAGGTCTGAATATGGGATTTGTAATGTAATATATCCAAAGTATAAATCATGTTAATGTTTCCTATTCAGTGACTGAGTGTGCAGCCTTGCAATGCCTTCTGTAGTGGCATGTCGCATTTCAGGAGGTCGAGTGTCACCCTGGCTCTGCCTTATTTAAATAAAGTTGAGGTGCAGGTTGCTTTATGCAAAAGAGGGTCAAGCACACTAGAGCCTCTGGAGGCCAAGGGAAAACTTTGAAAAGAAACATTTGGCAATCTGTGAACTATGGCTTGAATCTTGAATATTGTGAAATGGGAGATCATACACGTAGTAAACACACAATTACTTTATAAACAATTAATTGTCACATCCCCAAAAGCTGTTGATTCATCATGAACTCAGTTGTGAAGTGTGGGATGTTACTTGTTAAATTTGTGCATTTGTCAAAGATATCGGTAAAATGGAAACATTTTGTGACGCCGACGAGAATTTTCCACCCTGCAGCTGCCACACGCCTGACTGCACACATCTGGTCAGTCAATTAATCTAGATACAAGGCACCTTGATCATTTTTGTCCTTTGCAATGTCACTCTATCCAATCACACAAGTCATTCAGCACACTTCATTTATGAGATATATCTCTGTGTTGTCTATTTAATTTGAGTAATAAGGGAATGGAAATGACCAGTTCCAATCATCACAATTATCTGTCTACACAGTTGTTTAAATGTGCGTTTTTTTTTTTTTGTTTTTTTTTTTATTTGAAGGTTAAATGATAAAATATAAATACATTCTATCCCATCCTATAATGCTAATTTGTAAACATACGACCATTTCTGATAAGAATTTCAGTCAATTTCTGTTCTCATAACATTTTGTGTCTATCAGGTATTTGACTCTTAACAACAAAGGCAGGTTTTAATCCCACCTGATTAGCATTTTTCTGAAAAAGCTCTCATCAAAGAGACCTTTCACGATGACCCTCCTTCCTTTGTTTTTGGTAGATTATTCCCAGCTCCATGTCTTCCCTCTGCACAAGACTAAACGAAAAAGATCTCAATCCTTTTGCCATTATGGGATTGTTTGCAAATCACGTTTTGTAGGGAGTATTCTACGACTTTCATTGGGATCAGTAAGTTTGAGTGTCATGCTATTCTCCTGCATGGGGAAAATGCAAATGTGAAGGAGTGAGAGGGTCTGTTTTTGTGGATTATGCCCCGGCTGCCCTTGTTGGCTCTCACCTCTCGCCCCTCCCTCCCTCATTTCTCCACACAGCGACGTGAGAGCTGAGCTTTACCTCGGTGCACTCCAGCCTCTCTACTTCTCAGGCTAGTTCACGCTCCACTGACCAGGGTGAGGGCTGCCTGGGCCGCATTATCAATTACCGGCCACAGGCACACTGTTCCTGACAGACCCTGGGGATGGGTGCTCCACTCAGAAATTCCTGCAGTGGGGAAAAGATGCCGTGCAGGGAAGCTCTGTTTCTCTGGCTGCAATTCAGTTCATGCTTTCAGGTGCATAAACAAAGTCTCGTTCATTAAGTGTGTCTTTTTATACGTGTCTGGATTGAGCCTTGGTTAAATAAAACAAACTGTAAGATAATGTTCACTAATTCGCCTATGGCTCCATACTTGTAGAGCTTTAACAGCTAGTCAAAACTTTGTAGGGTTTATGTGGAATTATAATCATTTTAACAAGACCATGTCAAATAGACGCAGAGTTGCTAATTGGTAACAAAGAAAAAAGGACATTTCTCTCTATTACAGAGGCAGTGTTATGTATTTTCCGGGCACTTAGTGCCGTTTTGTAGCACAACTACAATGCACAATTCTGTTTAAGCATATTTTATTAAAATGCAGAATATATATAAAACGTAGCTTAAATGAAATTTGACTTCCCTGGCAGCAGAAAGCTATATCACAGTTTCTGTCCACTTTGTTGATACAGAGTGGTGAGTAACGTCTTCAGTGCTCCTCACAGACTATGAACATCTCTGTTCATGTGAGATTAAGTGTTTCACATATTTTACTTGTTTCATCTTTTATGTTTCTATTCAGCAACTTAATAGCTTATGCTATGTTATATTTTATAAATATGTCTTGAGATTGAGAATGTCAGAGAATCTCAATTTTCTGTGTATGCAGTAAGTATTTAACACAGTTTACACAAAAATTGTTGTCATATAATGAACTTGTTATGGAAGGACGATCAACCCTGTTCACCATACGTAATCAATTAATCGTTAGGAGATGAATAAGATCAGTCAACTTTAGAACAACTGATTAATTGATCATTTGAAACCCTATGTCAAACACAAGATAACTCTGGCAACCTTCGTCTGCTTCTTGACAGCATAGTGCCAATGTCTTTTCCCTTCCATGTTTTTGTTTATAGATTTTCTAAATTTAGACAGGAACTATTATGACATTTTTTGAACTGCAACCCTGAACGAAACTGAAAGGATGTATTGTAAATATTTTGATATAGCCCTCTTAATCAACATGGGTATCTTGTTAATGTCTCTTACATGAACAGAGCTTGTGATTCTGAAATGAGTTGAACCGAAAAAGGATCCTTCACCCTTTTTTTTTTTTATGTGCCCTCATAACCTACGTGAGACGAGCCTGTCGGAGACGATGTGTTGTGGTTGTGTGAGGGTGAGATCCAGCTGAATGAAGCTCTGCTGTCCTCTCCAAGTGCGTCCCCATTGTCACCCTGGGACAATGATGCTGACAGTGATTGGTGACTGTGTCCCAAAGCTTCTCTCTCCACCCTCCAACCCGCCAATCCCTTGCTCCTTGTGCTCCACTTTTATCTAGCCCCACTTGCAGCCCCTGGCTTTTAATGCGGAGCTCGGCTCATCATTAATCAAAGTCAAAGCCTTCAAGCGTCTGACTTGGACAGAAAGAGGGAAGAAGAAGAAGAGGATGGAGAAAGATGGATCAAAAAAGATGGTGAAAGAATGAAAAAAAGAACCGTATTTACCTTTGAAGGTTTAATCAGCTGTGTAATAGATGACAGACCAACTTTATGTGCATCTGACATCAAACTAAACTTCTGTTCTCATTATGGAAACTTCTGTGTGCAGCTGCTATAATTTTAATTTAACATCAAGGTTCCAGCATATTGGACTTCTTGCTGTGCATCAATGATTTAGAGGTGTATTCCTTTTAAACTGGAAGAACATTTAACCTGCAATAGCCAACCTGAATGCACAAAAGTGATGTGCTTGCTTTCGTTTGCTTGCAAGCACAGAAACTATAAATGTATGCAACCATTTGCCAACATCAACTGCAAATTTAACATGTACTCAGATCTGTTCATGAATGTGTTCCCAGATATGCACACGTTTATCCACATGTCTAAAGCCAAACTACAGAAAAACAGTTTTATTTTTCTCAAAGACAAATTTTCCATGATTTCAATAAAATGATAAGCTTTTCTCCCGTCGGCATAAAGCTGGTAGCACCAGCTGAGTAGGGCTTATCTGACTAGCAAATAGAGAAATGAACCTTATGGGCGACATCTTCGAATGAAAGTTTTTAAACCAACAGAGATACTACGGCACAAAGTGTGTCTTGTATTGGTTGTACTCCAAACTAGGCTGAATGTCTTCCACTACTTTTTGTCTTTGTCATTGAGCCACTTCCAAAATGACAGTGTACATATGAGGCTTTGCAAAAGTAGTGTTACCCTAACTTTTATGACATAACAGAATGCCATAACATAACAGAATGTCCTTGTTCCACTACAAGGACCACTTGTAGTTCTCAAGTGGTCCTCAGTTCCAACATGTATATTGCCCAATATTCTGTGCATTAAATTTACCATTTATTTTCCAAAAGTTGGTGGTGGCAGCACTATACTTTATAGGATGTTTTTTTTTTTTTTTTCCAATGACAAGGGAGCAGGTCAGAGTTGATGGAAGGACAAAATGGTGCTAGATACTTGGAAATCTTGCAGACAGCCTGTTAGCAGCTGCACAAGTCCTGCTGGTAGGACAGAGTTTCACCTTTTAGCGTGATAATGATTCTAAGCATGTCCAGTCAAAGTACCTAAAATTATCTGAGCATAATTTTAGCATAATTTTAGGTAAATATTCCTTTTCAAGGCTTGAAAAGGAATATTTACAGATGTTCTCAATTAAATCTGAACTTCCTTCCTTCCTTGCTTGATGGGAAACTTAATTAAATTTTAGTTAGTGGCAGTTTAGAAAAAAGTATCAACTTATCTTGGAGCCAAATCCTTTTCAACACAGCAAATAAAATAGATATTAGCAGCTAAAAATATAATATATATTTTTTTACCTTTAGATTCTGTCACACTACCATGAACTAATAGGAATTCAAAGTTTCATATGAGGAGAGAAGCTCAGTCATGTGCTGTGCTGCAGCCAAAGCCATAGGTTAGACGACTGCTACCTTATTAACAGGGGCTCAGAAGGCCAAGCCAGCCATGACTACATAGTAATGGCTTTCTCTCAAACATCTTAAAGAGGGATAAGTTCAGCACCACGGACTTCTCTCAAATACTACTGGCTTGAATTATATTTCAAAATCACGTCATACAAGGAGGATTCTGATTTTTTTTTCACATATAGGCATATGTGTAAAAAAGTAAAAAAAAAGAGAGAGAAAGGAGCCAATTCACCTTGTAAGCAAATTCACACTGGCTCAAATGCATAAAGACATCAACACCATGCCCACTGTCACTTATTCTACAGTATAAATACATCAGAAGTGACATCTGGGTTTAGAAGCATTCAGGTTGACACTTTTTTTTTTTCTTTCTTGCCTGCAGCTAATCCCTCACCTTTTGGATGCAGGAACAGGATCTAACATCAGTAGAAACAAACATGAGATAAAATAAAAAAAAGGCACACCAGGAAGCCATGACAGCTCTCATATGATGAAACTGGTGGGGTCTGGAATACCCCTTAAACAAATGTAAACCGGAGAGACAGAATGAATGGTGTCCTGAATATCTCCTCGGGACATTGTTTGCCTAACATCTCATCTGATTCCAGAGCTCCACACGGTGCAGATGTCTCTAATTCATCCGGTTGTTTGGATTTCAGTCGAGTGTGCTGGGTCTCACTATCTTGATTATGACCCACCCGATCGGACTTGTCCAAGGCCGAGGACAGCGATGTTTGTCTTTCTGCGGGAATAGCTCTCCAAACACCAGCCAAGCAAGGCAGGATTGTTTGTAGATATAATTGGCATTTCTGTGGTCTGAGAGATGTTTGGCACATAATCTAGGTCAAGAAGGCTGTGCTAGTGAGATCATAGCGCTATTGTGTATTAGGTAGCTATGTAACTATACCTCACATTTGTCTTTCCTTCTTTTCACCATTTCAATGAATTCACCACAATCAGGTAGTGTCATGTTATGTCAAAATGCAACAATATGGCATAAAAAAAGTTAATTTATTTCTCCTTGGACAACAGACAAATAGGACTAAAACTAGGACAGTCATGAATAATCGCCTTACAGGGCGCAGTATATCACCTTTCTGGGGTTGTATCTCAGTTTCTGTGGGTGTATGTATCTCCTAGAGAGCAAAGGGCCATAAATGAACTCCTAAATCACACTATTGATCAGTTCTTTTTCTCAGACACACGCCAGGATTGAGGGCAGTTAAATGGTCTCATTGGTTCATGCTACGTCCACATCAAGGCCGCCCCCTAAACTCCACTCTTCGTCCTTTCACATCTGTAATAACCAGTTTACTCCTCTGCTCTAACACCACAAGTTTATGCAGCTGAAGATGAAGTTTCTCTGCCAAACAACAGCCAACACTGAAGTCGGTTTACCTTACAAAGGTAAACAAAAACGGATCATTACCTTTGTCAGTTGGAAGAAACAGTCCAATTTATCTTCTAAATATCAAAATTAATGATGTTTTCAGTTGGAAAAAAAAATGATTCTCTTTCTGAGAAATTCATCTTTGAACTTGAAGATCATGATGGCATAAAATCTTAACGAAAAATTTGAAAGCTGCAGTTTCTTGCTTTTGTTTGTCCTAAATTCTGGAGATTTTATTTATGTTTTTCATGTTAAGATAAAACATCCAACACTAATTTAGGTTCACAAGGCTTAAGAAACGTGAAGTTTTCAGTACTTTAACACCTGTTTTTCTAAGAGGCTCATGACATTTTATTTTCATCAACTTATAACTTTCTGTATGATAATCAAAAATAAGATGTCCTTCATTCATGCAAAAAAAAGTTGTAGTTTATATACGTCCACCCAGAGTTTCTACTTAGCAGAGACCTGCAAATTGTTGCAAATTGCAAATTGTTGCCACTTCTTTCTTAGATTTTTTTTTTATATTATTTATTTCCTTTTAACTCTTCTTCCAGTTTCTTTTTAAAGTCTGTTTGGCTGTGAACACAACAGTTTGACCTCAGTCACATGAAATAAGTCTCGATTTTGCTATGATTTTTATTTTTATTTTCTTGGGATTATTTTCTTGGGATTTGGATTTTTTTTGGGATTTGGGACTTTTTTTTGTAGTTTTTTTTTTATAAACTACAAAAAAAAAGTTGTAGTTTATATACGTCCACCCAGAGTTTCTACTTTGCAGAGAACTGGTCAAAGACCCCTCTGTAATGTTCCAACTTTGAGAAAAGAGGTGGAGTTTTCCTATAAGCAGAATGAGGTTGACAGCACTGATCCAAATACTAATTGCTCTGCTGTTTCTTTTTGTTGAAAAAAAAAAAAAAGGATTTTGTTCACCACAAATAAATATGCTCAAATTATAGTCTGGTTGTTTGTTCCTCATATTTTCTGTATGAAATATATATGATGTCAGACAAACGGGTAGAAGATTAAAAAGATTCATAAACCAATTTTGACATAAATCTTTATAAACATTTTCGGTTAGTCTAAAATGCATGCATAAAATCTGCCTCCACAAATTATTCCTGTCTGGGACAGATTTCTGTCTGACCTAACCCCCCTGGATCAAAGCAGCATATTCATCCATGCATGTCAATTAGCTTACACAGAAACTGCTGCTGTAAAAAAAACTCTGTTTTCATTTTTTTTTTCTTTTTCTTGCTGATTAACTTAATATTGATGCCTTAAATAGAGAACATTTCCATAATCTAATGCAGGTTCCATTCCTTATCGCTACAGGCCTTGTGTCCCCAAAGAAGGAGAATATATTTTGTCAGTTGTTTTGCACATCCTAACCATGAACTCTTTGTATACCTCTGCATTATCAGTTGCCGTCTGCTAAAAACCCCAGTCAAAGTGAGGAACAGTGCAATTACCTGGTGACAAAAGGGCCACGTAAAGATGGACATAGGCCTGGAAGATTACTGGAGGAAACCTCATTACTGAAACAGGCCTCAACAATAGGAATGGGCAATGCTCTTTCTACATCTATCTGTCAGGTGTGCTATTAGCCTGTCAAACAGGTACAGTCAGCACCATTAGGCCACCTTTATAGTCAGACCTATTTACCCCCTCATTTTTCCCACTTTCTGCTGTCATGTTCCATGTTTCTGGTAGAAAAAAAATAAATAAAAAAATCAACCAGTTTTCTGTTCTCATTTATCTCTCCTCCCATTCCTCTCCGAAGTCCCCATCAGAAAAAGACAAGTGCAGTTGGTCATTATGTTCCTCTGAGAGTCGATGTAATCAAATGTGGTATGCCGTTCTCCAGCCAAGCCAAATTTAATTCCAAAATATGCTCCGATCCAAAAAAGAAATCGAGATAACCCAATTATAATTTCCTTGGCCTCAAAGATAAATGTACAGTAAGCTGATTCAAGAATTAAAGCTAAAAAGGGACTAAAATAGAATTCATTTGACATGTGGTATTCCATCACTGGATGGGGCAATATATTCACTCTCCTATGTACAGGAGATGGGAAAGTAGAGTTGAAACCAGATATTTACATATGCTGCATAAAAAAAAAAGAAAAAGAAAAGAAAAAAAAAAGCATTTCCCTTTATTCCTGACATTTAGTCAGATTTCAGAGGCCTGGACTCTGTACCGAAAGCCTAATGTAGGTCCTACAATTACTTTTTAAGGTTTTGGAGACAGATTTTGGCTGCTTTCAGGGTGAACTTGCTGGCACACCCAGACCTGGGCACAATGTCTGTTGTTTTGAATGTCCTTTGCTTGCAGACCTTTACCCTCAAGTTGAATGACTGATTACAAATTCTTCAGCGAAATCTTCATATCCGACATAGATGTAGTGAGGGCTATGGTATTCTTTTTGAAGTCCTCCTTTTATCTAATCATGTTGTTCACCTTCGTTTCGATAGTCAGGAGCAAAGCAAAGAAAATGTTTCAATTTAAACAGAGCAAAAATCTATCAAAAGGGTAAGCACAATTTATTCCTCACTAGAAATTACATTTTCTTATTATGCAGCAGATTTTTTTTCCCCTTTTCTTTCTGTTTCCTACTTTGAATTTTTCAGTAGTGGTAGAACTGATATTAAAAATCTACCGTAAGTCCAAGCATAAGAAAAACCCACTGCAGCTGTAAGGTGTCTTATATTTTTAACATGGCACATGATGATGTATGGATGAATGGATGGACAGACTGATGTTTTAAAATTATGACAAAGGTAAACAGCACAAGGCCAATATGGCAAATTACTTACAAAATACTTAAATACCATGTAAAGCCCACCAATATCTAACCACGTTGACTAATGTCAAGCATATTTTACTTGAGGCTTATTTCATGTTTACTAGAAGTGTATATATATATATATATATATATATATATATATATATATATATATATATATATAGATAGATATATATATATATATATATATAGATAGATAGATAGATAGATAGATAGATAGATAGATAGATAAACTAAATACTTCTTGACAAGAGTTTTTTTATTTAAACAGACTTTGCACTAAATGTTAATTGGGAAATAAAGTAAGACCATCAATATTACTGAATGTAATCACTATTTTAGAGCTAAACATGTTAAACATGTTAACATGTTAAATTAGGACTGTACACTAGGCTTGTTTCTGCCACAAGATTTGGTGAGCAAAAAGGCCACAAAGGAAAGAACAAAGTAGCAGCGAGCCGATTTTGTCCAGACTAAAATTATAAAAGAGCTACACATTTGGTCCGAGCATAAATTTCACAGCCGTGATGTCAAAGAGGAAAGCAATTACTTTAATCCAGAGAAGGTGGGCTTAGAAAGACTGCAAATATGTACACATCTCCTAACAGTCTCCCCTCGCGCTTCACAGCTCTCATCATTTGCTGTGAAGTAGGCATGAAGGCTGCTAAGCCATGAAATGTAACTCTGCAATGCGCATAGTACCAGATTATGCCTTTTGCAGGCAAAATGATTCACAGTAGGACATGTTGCCATAATAGAAAATTTGCAGTTTCACAAATGCAGAATGAAATATAGCCAGTACAGTCATACTGATCTACTGACACATGGAAAAAAAAAGAAAAAAAAAGAAAAATAGATCAAATAAGTCATTTAACTGTGTCTAGTGTAGAAGCAAATGATGTAGATTCTGTTATTTTCAAAGCTGCAAAAATGATCATGACCTGGAAACACTGGGGACTCACCAGCCTGGTTGGTGGTGATGTCTATGGTGACATGTTGTGCTGGGTACGGGCTCTTGTTGCTGACACCGTTGACGGCTTGTATCTCAAAGCTGTAGAGGGTGTGAGCCAACAGGTTACTGATGAAGACCCTGGTCTCTGTCAGACCCAGCTGTCGAGTCACAAAGTCCACATTGTCATCGCAGTGTGAACAGGAGCGTCGGTCCGCTCTGCACTTCTTGCACACGATGTTGTAGACGACATCGTCCCGGCCGCCTGTCTCCCTGGGAGAATGCCACTCCAGGATCACCGAGGTCTCGTTCACTATGGAGATCACATTCCTGGGACTGGATGGAACGCCTGAAAAGACAACATGTTTATTTTTTTTTAATTATTCTTTGTCTTTCAGTTTCTTTGTCTTTCCACCCCCAGATGTTTACTCATTGATCTAAAAATAGATATACACTGCCATAAATGGAAGATATTCTGTCATCTCTGTATGCACTTCCTGAACTATAAATATGTTTTTTACATATTTAAAAAAAACTATCACTATGTCGTGACAGTATATTATTATTATTATTATTATTATTATTATTGATTTTTTTTAATTGCTTATAACACTAAGAATTTTTTGAGTTAACCTATGTATTTGTTGCTGCTTTTACACCCGAATTCCCCCTTTGTGGGGCAATAAAAGCTGTTTCTATTCTATTCTATTCTATTCTACAGTATGTATCTAAATAACAATGCAATGTATACCCAGTAATGTAGATCACAAAGTATATCATCAACTCATTATCTCTGCTTTACTGTAGATGGGAGATTTTTCATCTAGTACTTTGGTTTTGGGCAGCCACTGTTTTATGCATTGATTTCTGGTGTTAAATAAATAACATCCTCATTGTTTGGAAATCTTAGCCTGTGTTTCCAACTGTCTAGTCCTTGCTTTTCTTCACATTGTTTAGCTTTTTTTCTTTTTGTTTGTTCTTTCTGACAAAGAAACAAATGTAAGTATTGTAAACTACAGGCTATAAACAATGTACAACGCTGTAGACCATTTGTTTTTTCTCAGTTCAGTGCCTCTGAACTCTAGTCTTCTCCATTACTGTTTTTCTTGTTGTGCTTGGGCCAATTGTTTTACTGTTTCATATTCCCTCTGATTGTGTATAAATAACCAACAAATGACTGGTTACTTGATAGAATGATGTAAATCCTATTTTAAATTTGTCAATACCTCTCACTTTTATGTCTCAAAACATTGTATTTTAAGCAAAGCTGTCATTATGCATAAAAGGAAAGATATACCTCATATGTGGTATATATGAAAAAAAATATCCAATCTGTTAAATTTACAACACTTTAATAAATACAAGTGCTAATATCAAACCCTCTTGTGTGATTTCTCTCAATCTGAAGCACAATTGAAATGATAATTTATTCTATTCACATGTGGAGATTCTACAGTGAATGTTCATGTCTATCAAATATTGGTTATTTACAAAAATGCGGTGTTGCATGAAGTATTCTTATCCAAGTGGCTCTGCAAATTCAGGGTTTCGTTCATTCTCTTATGGCCCACAGCTGGAGCAGAAACTCAAAAACTATATTCAGGGAGAAATCAAGAAATAATACAACTATTGTTTGGGTTGAGTGGTGGCTTAATATCAGGGTGGATAAAAGAGGTCTTATTCAGCCTCCTGCAATTGCAGTGTGATTCAAAACGAGGTGAAATCTGCTGGAAAGGCAGTGAAGAAATTTGCTTAGCTGAGATTCATGGTCCCTCAGGCTGCACAGCAGTAGCTCTTTACTCTCAAATACCACACAAAACACAAACTTAACAACGTGACTGTTCGGTACTGCTCAGGACATGAATGGAAAACACACCTGAGTTTTTCATTCACTAGTTTATCTGGGATAATTCAAGCTTTTCCAACAGAAAAAGACTAACCTGACATTAGTTTAATTTTCAATAACGTTAAACAATCTGTCAATTCTAATGTCTCATCTTTCAAACAAACCACAATTTATTCATCTGTAACTTTATGTACATTTAAGTGTAAAACAAATCATGATTCTAATCAGACTTAGAGAACAGAGTCTTTGCATGTGTGCTTACATTTAAGACATCTGTGTGCATGCATTGTTCTAGCTGGCAACAGCCATTATGAAAAATGGTGGATGGCATAAAGAAGAAACGTGACACAGACATTACATGTAAACAGCTTTCCTTTTTGTTTTTGGGTAATAAAACATCCATACTCAGGTGTGATCTGCCAACTGGGACATTCACCTGCACTGAGGGATAATTTCTTTATAAAATAAGATACAAAAAAATACTACATAGAAATAAGATGTACAATATTGTTTTTATTATTTTTTTATAATAAGATATATAAAAAAATACTATAAGATGTAAAAAAAAAAATCAAATCTTAACCCTCCCGCAGACTTAAGAGAAGAGGTCATTTAGATATTTACAAGTTTTTACGCTGTGAGCGGTCCAACAAGGTAACACTGACAGGAAGTACGCTTTTATGACGGCTTTTTGTGTGGTTTTGGAGACTGACGGTTTGACGGGTTAATCTCCCAGCATTCTTCCTGAACGTTGGGCTAAGACCAAAAAAAATTGTGATATCATTTTTAGTGAACCGCTTGAGAGTGACTTTTCAGTGGAGTTGACTATCAACTTAATTTCACCAGTGTAGTTCACTGTAAATACATAGGTGATTTAACATAGATATAATAAGTAATTGCCGCACAGTCAAGTGTTGTAGACACAGAGCTTGGGCAAAGAAAGAAAAAAATAATGGTGAGAAAAACTGTTAAGGTACGGCTGCAAATTCAGCAAAATAAGGGGCATGACCTACATAGTGTGATTATTATGGTCTGGCTGAGAGGGACAGATAGTGCTCAAGCCGCAGGTCAAATGGAACATAATCAGGCACTTGGATGCTACAAGATGCATTGTTTGTGGAGTGAAAATATGGCACAATGAGGTGTTGGAGTGACAGGAAGTACTTTACCAACTCCCCTGGGAGCTGTTCAGTCTATGAGCAGTGAGTGTCCTTTGTATCATCCATCACAGACTTTAGAAACCCCAAAACTTGCAGTGTCAGTGAAAAAATATTTCCCCTAATGTCCAAACTATATCCCTCAACTACTTCCATGTTCTTTTGTCAGGACTTTCTGTTTCAGTATCTATCAAATATTACAGACCACTAAATATTACATATTTACTGTCTAAAGTGGGTCAAGATACCCTATATCTTTATTTATAAGCACACAGATGCAGCAATACATTTCTGATACTCCTTGTGATTGACTTTTTTTTTTGTTCTGTAAGTCTTTCTTAGATGTTGTCACAAGATTTATTGGCGATCACTTTGATCACAGATTTATTACATGTCCTTCACAAACAGGTTTGAGGAGGTACATAGGACAGTTGGATTCAAATATGTAAACACACTAGAATCTATTTATCTTTCACTCTGACTTTTTATGATGAATTTTGCACATGAAAAAATAAAACCTGGTCGCTTTTTTTTTTTTTTTTTTCCAAATGTCTATGCATTCAAGTGCTACTTGATAACAGGTGGCTCATTTATACACATTGAACATTGAAGGAATATTTTCCTTTTCTTCCCACATTTTGGTCACTTTCTCTTTTCCAGTACTGCTCACATCGTGATTCTCCTGCACAGCTATCTGCTATGGACCAATGAGCAGAGGTTTAACAGCATGAGTCCCCTCAGTTACTACCGAGCCTATCAATCGACTCTCCTGACTCACATATTGAGAGAATCCCCATTGCTCAGCATGCTAGAACTGGCTGACCTTTCCTCACTGCGCTCATATGTACAAAACAATTCTTTCCTCTCACCGAGACTCATAAGAAACCAGAAGCAGTGTCGGTCACCTGGGGGCTTAAAATTCAGAGAAGCGACCAGTAAGACGCAAAGAAGAATGCAAAGTTCTGTCCCAAAAGTACTTACTTTGCTAGGTAGCCTGACTAAGAATGTTTGGCTCCCTGCTGTGAGACGGAACACTTGTGGTGTGCCTACCCTAAGGCAAAGATTGAAAACAGTGCAAGACAGAGAAAAGGCAGAAAGGAGGGGCAGGGGATGCATTGGGGAGTTTGAAATGGAGCCCAGATCTGGTATATTCAGAACCCTGAAGGAAGAAGCTGGTGTAGGTGGGAGGATACACCATGAGGCCCCCTGCTGCGAGAGCCAGGGATTGGGCAATCCATCAGCAAGCTAATCAAGCTGATTTGGAGCATACAGGGACCCGGGCTTCAGATGCTGGTGAGAAGCACTTAAGCTACAGCTTCTGCTCCTATATACTGGTCTGATTTAAGCTACTCTGGCAGCGCTCTTATCAGGACCCACAGTATTAAAGAGATTCTTACTAGGATGATCTCACTGGCCCCCCTGCTGTGCTGCAAGGCACCCACAGCAAATCAGGCTCAGCTGTTATAGTAAGCTGAACCCTTCAAAGGAAGCTGTGATTTCGCTGGGAACTTCAGGGTTTTTTGCTACACCTGTATATTTTTAAAATCAAGACATTAGAAGAAAAAAAAAAAAAACATCCTGAAACAGTATTGAAATGACTATTTAATTTATTAAGGGGGAAAATCTATTCTAACCAGCATGCCATTATATAAAAAATATATAAAAACAATAAATAAAACAATAAATAAACATATTTCAATGTCAGTAGTCACACAAAGGTTTACCACCAGACCTAGAATTACGTAAATGGACAAACTGTCTGACAACATAAAGTAAAAACATCTCTAAAAGTAGAACACTATGCCACCAACTAAAACACAGATGATAAACATAATCTTTGATATGTATCACTCTGGCAATGGTTACAAAATCCCTTGTAACTCTTTGCAGTGAGCCCTTTTCCATAAATGGAGAAAACATTAAAAAAAAAAAAGTATTTGTGAGGACCTGTTCCTCCCATCATCATTACAAGAACGCTTCGACAGGTCATCCAGGAGTTCACAAAAGACAACATTTAAAACTCAGCAGGTCTCACTTTCCTCAGCTAGGGTCAAAGGTCATAATTAACAGCAAGAGTCCACATCAATGAGAGTTTCAAGCAAAAGAAAAAAATGCTGTTGATCTAAAATAACAGAAATGAATGTCCCATATTTGCAAAAAAAAAAATAAAAAAAAGTAAAACAACAGAAACAAAACATAAGACAAGACCTGCTCAGTCTTGAAGAACCATAACAACAGATCAAATGATATCTAGTATGTGGAATACTTAAATATGCAGATTGCTTCCCTGTTGAGTGAGGAATGAGGGGAAAGAATACAGTTAAAGAGAGAAGAATAAAACCAAGGGAGGGGATAACGTCTGACTGATTGAAATCAGAAAAAAAAAAAGTAACAGGCTGCTTAGGCCATGGGGATTTGTTCCAGATAGACTGTGGGGAGCCCTTGTGGAAATTGCTTAGGGAAAAATGCAAGGCCTCGAGGTAGAGGCAGATGCTATAGATGATAGAAAATTTGCAAATTTGCCACAAAAGCGTGCAGTCTGTAGGAGAGCACAGAAAACACAAGATGAAAGATAAATATCTTCCCGCTGCAACATCCAAAACCAAAAGGTGTTGATGGCAACAGATCCCATCATGCTGCACTGTGATATCTCTGCAGCTTTAAGACAATCGGTGAATTTATGGACACATACAAAGCAAAACTGTAACTAGAAAATATGCTTACTAGCTGTAAAGGCTATGTATCTGCCCAACCCTTTGGAAAAAATAATATGACCCTGAGCCCATTCTTGAAGCCAATTAGCCAAATCTTTGTTAATAAATCAGGAATTAATTAACAGATAACCAGCCAGCTAATGCCACAAGGTCTGCTCTACAAATGAGAAAAATACAATTTATATACTCCCCAGTGTCAGTAAATGAAAAAAGGAAAGTAAGCAAACTTTTTGGAGGTCTTCTCCTGTGTAACTCTGTGTCAACAGGGACAGCAGGAAAGCTTAGCATATTGCTTTTACATCATATTAAGATAAGCACGATGCTGTGTAAGGCCTTATTGGATCTCCAGCGGATAACGGCAGGACAGTGTTGAAGCTTCGCAGCATCTGCCTGAGTAATTAGGACTTCAGGGGATGATAACAGACAAACAAAAAAGAACAACAGAAAAAAAATGGGAGAGGAAGAAAAAAAAGACAACTGCAGGGAAACAGAAAAAGCTCATTGGCACAGTGATGGAGATGTCAGCAATGCAAACCTCCCCTTATGTGATTATTACAGCCATACTGGAAAGCCGGTCTGGGACTTAGATACAAACTAATTTAAATGCAGGAGCATGTGCAGGCTTGACGATAGTAAGATTGTAGCTGGCCAGCTTTTTTTTTATTTATTTTTTTTAATATATCATTGTCAAACCTAACCTTTCAAAACAGAAGCATATCAAGTTATTATCCTTGTGTCAAAGTGAACGAGCAAAACATGCAACATCCTGTATGCCATACTCACTGGTGCAGGGTTCATCCGGTTGATCAGCGTCGCCACGGTAGTAGCCATTGCGGCAAACACAGATAGTGGCAGCCTCAGCTGTGGATCGGCTGTTGGAAGGGCACTGCAGACAAAGGCTTGGACCCTGGGTTGATTTGAAAGTACCCGGTGGGCATGCTGTGACAAGAAAAAAACAACAAAACAAAAATGTAATGTCAGAAAACAAACGAAGGGGAAAAATTAATCACCCAAACACTAACAGAATGGGGCAAACAAAGAAGACAGTGTGAAATTAATAACAATCCAAGCTGAAATGTACTCCTGCTGGCTCTATCTAGCTTCTCAATAATAATCGCCGTGATGTAAGGAATTATGCGGTAGAGATTTGACAGGTACGGGGTTTTATGTTGAACATTAGATTTACAATTATTAGGTATTTTGTGTTGGACATTGTTATATTTTTTACTGTAAATGTTAGGTTTGTACATTATTATCATGTTTTTTTTTTTTTTTTAAGTTATGCTGAGAAACCGAAATCAGAACATTTACCCCAATTTTACACTGCTTGTGTCTCCACTCCGCTCCACCATGGAATGAACTCCACTATAAATATGCAGCCATTATAGTCAATGAGGGCATTTAGACTGTTGAGTGACAACTTTGTGCACATCACCTTTGCACCGCCATCCATTAGAACTGAACATATTTTTACTGGACACCAGAGCAGTTGTGGATTCGAACTTCAAAGATCCAACAGGAAATTCATGAATTCATGAGCAACCTATTCACCAAGACAGACTACATGTGCTCAAGATACTAGCTATATTCGTACACATATGTTGTCAACATGTATTGTTTATGGCTATGCATATAAACAAAACGTGTATTTAATTCTGAAACCACTTAAGTCAAGTTCTTTGGCTCAAGTTGCAGTTTGAACGTAAGTCAAGACAGACAAAGGGAGAAAACAATGGATGGAAAAAGATTCATTTTGAAAGTTGAGAACTACAGTGACCAAAATCCATCATTTTTATCACTGGCTTGATCAAGCAATCTCATTTCCCACACATATTTATCTGTGCATTTCTGGGATTCACAATGTGGGGGGAGTCACATAACATTTTGATCAGGAGAATCAGGAATATCTCTATTCTGCTGGCAAAGTGCACAGCAGAGAGGGGACTCAGTAACAAGTAAGGAAAACAAAAAATCAAATCTTTGAAAATGTTAGTAAATGCACTAACCACAAATCTTACTGAACCACAACACTCTTTGCTATGGAGGCTGTTGCTGTGAGACAAATAATCAGTGCATTTTGTTTTCAGAAATATTGAAAGAGGATCCACAAAATCTGTAAGTAGCTATTTAAAATCAAAATATATTAAATGAACATCTGACAATAAGATTAGCAACCGTAACTACGCAGATGATACACAGCTCAATCATGATCCGTGTTTCTGTGTATTTATTTTAAAGTTTTTCTGTGTTCAGTTTCTGTCCTGAGTCTCTGTTGTCTCTGCGTCTTCCCCGTTGATTGCTTCCCAGGTGTGTCTAGTTACCTGTGTGTATTTAAGTCCACCTGTTGTCTCTGTCTCTTGTCGGGTCCTCGTCTACTGTCGTCTTTGTCAGCGTCAGTCTGTCCGTCGTCACAGTAGAACTGGTTAACCATCAGCTCTTGTTTTCAGTCTTCTGTGTATCAGTGCTACCGGTAATTAGCTGTGTGTGCTATTCTCTCTGCCGTGCCGCCTGTATTGGACTGTTTGAGCTTCATCATTAAATTCATCATCATCATCTGGGTCTCAGCGTTCATCCTCACCACCACAACCATACAAATCATGACAAGCTCTACATTATAATGTCCCAGGTGACTACAAACCCTTCCAAGCACTAAAACCGATGCTTAGAACAAATCAGCATGTGGATGTGCCACAACGCTCTCCAGCTG
Source organism: Poecilia mexicana (assembly GCF_051168715.1). Classification (NCBI taxonomy): domain Eukaryota; kingdom Metazoa; phylum Chordata; class Actinopteri; order Cyprinodontiformes; family Poeciliidae; genus Poecilia; species Poecilia mexicana. Next base: position 16,827,248 of record NW_028263386.1, on the reverse strand, counting down.
ATCAGAAATCCCCTCCCCCCCCCCAAAAAAAAAACAAAACTGATCTTTAGACCAAAAGAGTAATCATCAGGAGTCTGCTTCAGTTATTACAGCTGGAAACTACTGATGAGGCCCAAAGTCTGGGTCTAGTGATGGACTCAGGCCTAAACCTTAAAACAAATATAGAGACAATTACAAAGTTGGCCTTTAATCACCAAATGAACATTTCTAGGACTAAAGGTCTATGTCCCAGTAAGAGTTGGAGAAACTCACCCATGTGTTCCTCTTTAGTTGCATTAATTACTGCAACACTGTCTTTATAAGTCAGCCTAACATGTCAATCAGTCAACCACAGCTGGTTGAGAACACTGCCGCTCGCATTCTCATTAAAACTAGGAAATCAGAGCACAATGCCCCAGTTCGAAAGTCCTTACTACAGGAATGTATATAAATGACTGAATGGCTTAGCACCAAAATACATTGTCGACTTGTTGTCCTTGTATCAACCTTCCAGATCACCCATTCAAGACTACTGATTATAGTTCTCAAAGGAATATGAGAATCAACAAAATTTGGTCAAAGATTTGTAGAAGTTGGCTACAAAACATCGATCGGTGCATCTCTACTCTAAGCTATGCAAGAACTTATTTCACAAAATACTTAACTTACATGAGTAATCACTTTAAAAGCCCTCGCTTACTACATTTAAGAACTCCAGATCACAACTGATTTGATTCACCATGCAAGAATTCAAAGGGTATATGTCAAATAGTGTTTGACATATACTCTATTTGTTTAGCCCTAACCCAAATGTGTTATGTTAAAAAACTGAAATCCCCCATACACGCAAGCATTTTTCATTCTGAATATATTAAGAAACATTTTTTAAAAACTGATGCACAGAGGGAAACTGTTTTTTTTTTTTTTTATCACCTTGTCCAGTGGCACTCCCACACGGGAACATACATGGCCAAGCAGCAGTCAAATTTTGGATAGAGTTCATACATTCTTGGCGACAGCTGTGCGAAAATTCACTCTGCGGTTTAACCAAGACTTCAAACATTCAGTTAGAGTGATAGCATTACCTTTAATACCACAAAGAGTGAGACTACTTCAGCAGTCTCAGTGGCACCAATTTGTCAGAGTTGCAGCGAGGTGTCGGAGTCCTACATTTTAAAGGCTGTGGTGGAGGACAAAGATTATTGTGGCTGATATCGGTGCCCCTAAGTGAAGGCAATAACCTAATCCATTTACTCTTGCGCCTCAAAAGGATACAAAGCTGAGGAGATTCTGTGCAGTGTGGAAGGGTTTAATGACTATAATAACTATGATAAACGTCTGGTATTTTAGCAAGCTTACTGCTGGGGGTGGAAGCTGTGGTATAGCTGCACTCTTAAGGGGGGAAGGGTTATAAATTTAATGGGACAAGGCTGATTGATTGCAACAGCTTGACTGTAGATGTAGGGTATGCTCATACTGTGTAAAAACAATTTTTATTCCTTTTTATAGCACTTAGGCAGTAAAAGGGAGAATTAGTCAGAGAAATATGAACGCACCCGCGATAAGAAAACAAGAGAAAAAAGTTTTGAGATTTACCGACAAGGACAGAGTAAGGTACTACCCCGCGGTAAGTGTTTCAGGCACTAAAAGCTAAGACTTAATAAATAAGTACTGAATTTGCTTGCAACAAAATGATTACATTGTCTATGAGTAAGAGCCTTTTAGCTTGATATGAAGAGCTTTTAATGGTCACAATGAAAAGGAGCTGGTCCATTTCCTCTGCACTGACTGGTCAAATAGAGGGAAACAGCATTTAATGTGAGGGAATCTTTTTAATTCATTATCCAGTTCTTTTGCGTGTTGTAATTAAAATCTGTTCTGCTTAATTTAAATGTTATAATGGGCTGTTTAAGCTTAAAGGTTCTGGTCTACCTCATATAAAGGCTGATACCTGGTCTTATGAATCCTTTCCTCAAACGATTGAAAAACCCTCCCTGGCTTTTGCTGATAGAGATACAGAAAGAAATCCTGCTGAAACAGAGAAAAATAGCATGCAAACATAACTGAAAAGGCTATCTCTCTAGAGGATGCTTTTCAGTCTGCTTTGCTGTGCCTGACAGGCACACCAGAGGCTAACTGACTGACTTACTGTCTAGTCACACAACACTGTTAAAAAAAAAAAAAACAGTTACACAACTACATTTATTAGCGTTATTTAAACAGATAGAGTTCATTGAAACCTGGGAACTTGATTTCCATACAATATAGTATTGTGAGAGCCAAAATAAAATCACTGAAAGATCAAATAAAAACAGAAAACTCTAACAAAAAAGTATGGAAAATCAGGTAATGTGAGGCTTACTCTGTTGTCAACCTTTGGTAGTTTGTTCCAATTTGATGGAACATTGTAATTTTTCCCCCCAAAACTATACAAACTGAAGGAACACTAAATGTAATCAACTCTGAGAAACATTTTATTTTTTAAAAAAGAAATTGTTTAAGAAACAAATAGAAATGTACTTAAAGATATGACTTTTATTAAACAATAAATATAATTTTAGAAATTTGTTAAAACTGTCACTGTGGTGTAACAGCATGGTATGAGACAGATACAAAATTTGCAAGTAAAAAGCACAGATTTTGCAATAGCAACAGAGCAAACTCCAGAAATGCATCACTCTTGGTCAATGAGCCACAAGGAACACTGTCAATCATGCCTGTGTATGCACTGCTAATGGCAAAGAAACAAGTTACTTTCACATGAAAACCTTTTTTATCCACTGTCTTCATTGGGCATGCAAATTAGCTTGAGCATTCGTGGGAGAAGCTGTAGCATAGCATAGAGCAAGGGAACGGGTGTGAGCAGCACATACACAAGCATGATTGACAGTGGTAAGACATTTTCACAGATTATCTGTCTCATACTATACTTTCATGACACAGTGACAGTATTAGTGATAAAGTTGGAAAAAAAAAATATGAAAGCTACATAAGTCAGTCAGTTAGTGATTTCCAAAGGAAAACATACCAATGCAACAACACACATGTGGACGGTAAAAAGCTGTAACCTAAAAGGTTTAAAATTCAATAGCATGTCTGTCTGTGATTGATCTCAATGTACTCTGACTTATTTAGTGTCTGGTTACACAACACTGTTAGTAGGCAGTAGGCTCATTGTGCAGCAAGATACCTTTTTCCCACTAAGTGAAAAACATGATTTACTGCCATAATAAAATCTCAGTTAATAGAGTTGTTCAATGTGGAACTTAAAAGGAAAGTTGTGATTAACTAAAATACCAAAAGATCTATCGTAAGATAAAGCAGCGGGGGCATCCTGTGTAGACAAAACAGGAGCAAGAAGTGCGGACATTTTTTTTTTTTTTTGTATAACAATAACTCGACCTTAGTTTTTGTTTTAAAGTCTCTACTACCAATTTCAATTGGAACAAGTGTAACTGATTAGTGTTAAATCCAGCCAGCAGACAATCAAACACCAGGGAGACTGTACAATAATCACTGAGATAGAGAAACAAATCTTTATCATTCTGACCCATATTAGCAATAGCAAAAAAATAAATAATAAAAAAATAGCAATAGCAAAACAACTGGCCCTAGTACTTTACTTTGAAGGACAACTTTTATCACATTTAGATGCTAAGAAGAATACTACTCAGTATGCACAATGCTTATGATCAAAAAGATTTAAATCTGGGCTCAGAGGTCTGTATCTGAAAGCTTCTGGCATAAGACGTCTTATTGTTAAATACAATGTATACATTTGACATGCGATTCCTCCAGAGATTTTTTCAAACATATAGCTTGAAGAAATAAAAATTGATTTTTAAACAGTTTCTGGTTTGTCTGACACTAAGATAGAAGGGGCGAATATCTCAAGATCGAAAAGTACATGAAAGAGATACAAACCAAATTGCATGACCTGACTACAATGGTCATAAAAACCAGATCAGGGGACAGACCCCCTTATGGAGAGAAATGTTATGTCTAGACAGGGCTTGTAAGGGCAACGTAAAAGCAAAACTGTGTCTGTAAGTGTGAGCGGGGCTCCCGTTTCATGTGGGAGAGGAGGTCCGCAAACTCTGTTGACTTTTACCGGATTTTACATGTGATAGGATAAGGCTCCTCGTACTACAAGCATACTGGGACTCTGTAAAAGTGCTCCCTTCCCATATGTGGAAGCGCAACCCAGCTGCAGGGACATTTTATAAGGCAATAAGTTCTGACACCATCCAACGTTACAAGACAATAAAAGCACAGATCAAAAATTACTTTCCAGCACAGGCAGTGGAGGAAACCTATGTGTTATCATTTCTGATCCACTACCATATGCAGATGGTCATCTCACAGAATGCACCAAGAAACATTCACATGTGCTGAATTGGCTCTTGTGGTTAACAGATCCCTGTGAGTTGTTCACTGTGAGCTTAATGGAGTGTGAGCAGAATGTGTACATTAGGTTCTGCCCTCCGGTTGTGTGTTTACATTCAAACTGCAGCTTCCCTGGACACTCATAAATGGGTAAAAGTGAAGAGAAAGGCAGAAGAGCCTGTGCTGAATCAGCTCTCTGAGCTAGCAGTGCTGCAAATGAGCTTCAAAGCAAACTCCGTATGAGGAGAAAAGAATGTACACACTCTCATGCTCATGTACACATACTCGACTAAACATACACATCCTAAAGCCCAGAGAAAACAACAGCAGTACTACAACGGCAGTGACAGCAAGGAATGGTGATTTACAGAGCAGCAAATTTTGTCACTGTTGACCCCCATTAAACGAGAGTGCATCACATTTTCCAGCATTTGATTACTTTGTGTTCAACAGAACCTGAGATAATTTAAGGCCTATCCTTCAGAAAGTAGGGACGCTGTGATCAGCATAACAGGAAGGGAGATAAGTGACAGCCAGGCAAAAGCAAACAGGCAGCCACACACATATGTTTGTGCAAACATTTTAGAGACAGCAGAAGATTAATGTTTGGGTAGATTATAAATCCTACCTTGGAGCTGAAGCTTCTTCTCTAATTGAAACATAATATGCACATGGATCCAAACATTAAACTCATTAATTAACTGCTTACTGATCTGCCACTGCGTGGAAAAAAAGAAAGAAAGAAAGAAAGAAAGAAAGAAAGAAAGAGAGACAGGCATGGACAAGGAGAGAAAGGTAGACAGTGTTATTCATGTTTGCAAACCCCTAAAATAATTTTGTTTTAAAGGTTGGCAGAACTGGGAACGGTATCATTACGCTATGCTTCACTGTATTGGGAACTAAGCCCAAATTCTTCTCCCTTGATTTGTGCACATTCAGATTAGAGGAGACCAGGAGTTTCTGTGCCAAAGCAAAAAGATCCATCAATCATCAAATGAGTTAGGTTTTATGGACAACAGGGGACTGAACATTTGCTCAGCAAGTAATTAGTCTCCCCAATGGGAGGATAACCTGCAACTGAACTGGATGCATGTAGGAGCAAAACTTTTACTCCTCTAAGGCAGCCCCAACAGGATTTTATTCTTCTTCTCTGCCTTGACATGTTTCAGAACTAATCCTTCCCCCACCTTTCCTCCCAGTCTCACTTTGATCCTGATTGACAGGTTTGAATCTGCTTCGTTTGGCTGTCTTTCTCTCTATCTATCCTTCTGTCTGGCACACTGTACTACTGACAGAGACACCGCATCAGTGAATCTCCACCCGTTCCCCAACAGTCGCACAATGATGTCAAAGCAAGTCTGACCAAAAGACATGGCAGACAGCAGATCTTCATTGCACACCAGCATATAAGCTGTGCACTTCTACATCTAATGAAAAGGTAAATGTTTATAAAGTAGAAGTACTTGTATAAACTGCTTGTAGTGAAGGTTTTAATCACTAATCCAAGTATTTGGAGTACAGCAGCAACTGTGACCACTATTAAACGGAAAGAATATGGAACAACTGTAAACATTTTTGCTTTCTCCTCTTTCCCAAAGGTGGCATAAAATACAGCCAGTAAAACCAATATGGACAAAACCTAGTTCTAGATTTGGAACTACAGAAATCAGAGGGCTGACGTCATATGCCTCATATCCACTGAGTGGCACGGAATGTATGAGTGGAGTTTGATACATCCACATTGCACCATTAAATATCAAAATATCAAATAATGATTTGAAAGTTCTGCTTTTACAAAGTAGTGCATCATTGCACTGACTCATCACTGCATTTAGCCTTTAAAATAAATGATCTGCAAGCTCTGGAGAGCAAATGATCAATATCTCCGCTGTGTTTATAATGCAATGCACACTGCAGGTAATGCATCAAGCACATGTAGGGACTCTGCCACTGTGTCATGTGTGTCATGTGAAGTGCGCATGTTTTGAAGTCACAGTTTAAGATGTAGCATTAATTAAAATTGGTAGGTTAAGCATTTTATCAGAATGTCAAGCAAGCATCCCCTGCCGTGTGCAAGATAAAATTGAAAAGTGGAAGCAAGTCACTGCAGAAGGTCAGTCCAAATATGAGCTTAGAAACTAAACCTTTTAAGAGTTATAGCTTGCAAAGTCCTCTCCAGGCTTTTCTGTTGCCTCATGCTGTCGGTTATTTATGAGATTTCTAACCAATATAATTTTTTTGGCAACAAACAAAGAAATTCAATCAAAAAATTTGCAGCAAATGCTTTGGAGAGGTAGTAAAGTATGTCCCATTATGTTGTAGCTTGGGTTTTTGTAAATGTTAAATGGTCTGTGCTTGTATAATGCTTTATCAAGTCCAGAGAGCCCATTCACCCATTCATGCACAAATTCACATGCTAATTTGTAACAACGGACAATTTTATTGCAATCAAATGTCGACTGCTACCACTAAAGTTAAAAGCATCAATTAAGCTTTTCGTACTGTTTGACATATCACATATTTCTGCCAAATGTTTCATAGGGAAGGGGTATAGGTAGCTGATCGAGGGGCACAAAATTTGAGTTAATGCCAGTGGCAGTACAACTCTTGACCTCCCCAAGGACGCTCTTAACCTCAGTTGTCATGCACACAAGGCCTGGATCACAGTGCTTGAGAGACTTTAGAATCATGAATACATCCACTCGGTGACAAACACTCAAGCAGCCAACACTATGACTGAGTCGGGACCCCAGTTGACCCTTATTTCAGTTTTATTCATCAGTCAGTCAGAAAGACAACACACTTGCATCTGCATCTGGTGGGACTGGCTGCTAAAAAAACATTCTGGTGAATTTTTGAATTTTTTTTTAGGTAAATCTAAAAATATCAATGAAGTAAAGAACCAAACATGCTGTTTGACAGAAGGGGATAACTAGCATCTAAAAACAAAAGGCAATCAGACCTGCAGACCATTAGTATTCTGCCCAGCTTCTCATTGTTCATTTTCCTTGCTCAATCCACATAATGAGCTGCTTTTTTAAACGCATGTATTGTATTTCTCCACAAGGTCATTGAAACGAACAATACAATTATTTAAAACTGAGGCGTATGTTGAAATAAAAACTTGTCAGAACCTTCAGAGAACGCCTGCAGGACCCTGAAGGTCGGGGTAAAATGCCTTTAAGGTTTATGATTTATTCATCTAGAGAAACTGAATATAGAATGGTTTTGCATGTATCTCATACATTGCCATCTCAGGTCAATGAAGATCAAATATCACAGTGAAAAGCATTGGGACTCCATTGCTTAATGGCTTACAAAAAAGGCAGATTTTTTTTTTTTTTTTTTTTTATTAGAAGGAATTCAGAGTTTGTAGTGACATCACTCAGTAAAGCTGGTCATTGTCCGGTTCCGCTATGCCCTACTCGGCACATTCCAATCTCAACAGAGAAAATGTAAGGCATATACGACGACCAGAGTGATGTTCTGAAGAATAAAGGATTGGTCAAAACAGAGCAGGGTCTCTTGTGCTCTTGTGGTTTTGTTAAGAGTGGCAACACCATAGAAGTTCCACCCACCTTACACTCCCCCTGATCATTAATCATCCGTCCATTCTGACCCTGTCAAAGCTTCTCTTTTAAGATAAGACACTCTCACACGTACAATCACCCACCCACACGCACAGGCGCACACTCGTACACACATGTTTGGTACACCTTCTCCTTTCTCCTTCCTCGCATAGACGTTCTCTCCAAACCAGCTGATACAGCTGATAACTCTGATGCTGCAAAAAACGTCCAAGAACAATAGATGACCTCGTTTGGGAATATGGAAATGTTATCTAATTATACAATTTTCCACCAAAAAGATCCCAAGTTCTTAACCAGGGCTGGTGCTAGAAAGAGTTCTTGAAAAGTTCTGTAAAAGAGACGGTTTGCCTTTCTACCATCGGAGCCAAAGCCACGTCTTATTCATTTAGTGCACGGAGACAATTTTGACACGGGAGAAAAAATAAAAATACTTACCCCATTATACCTGCGAATAGATGCCATAATACCATCCCCTTCATTTTTAAACAACCAGTGGTCCCTATAAATGCCACACAATACTGCTCAGCTAATCCTTCATCCACACCAGCAGCGCTGGAAATTGGAGATAAACACAATATTTAGAGCAAGATTTATAAAAAAACACCTGGTGATAGAATGGAGTTGGAAATAATGTTTATGGATTAGGTGAAAAATAATCAGCTGTGAGTATATTTACATATGTACGCTCTGTGGTTGAATTAAAAATAAATCATCAGACAATAAGAGACAGTCAACGGTTATTCTGACGCCGATCCAAAATGTCTTCTCACTGAAGACATTTTAAATGTTTTTATGCTGACCAGTAAAAACTGAGCTAAACTCTGGAGTTTTAAACATGGTGCATACAACCTTTTTAGTGGTTGCTGTTCCACATGAGGCTGCGCTAAGCTTCTGATGAAAATGGTTCTTTGTTTTCACTTGATCTAAGCACATGAAATTGATGCTTAGTAAGCACTAGCACCAACTTAGAACTGGACTCAGTTTAGTGGAAAAAGGTCCTTAAGTCTAGGAACTCAACATTTATAGGGTGTTGACTTCAGCCTTGACTTTTGTTTAGGACACTGAAGTCTTAAAAGTATTGGAAGACAACAGTTTATCTGTACTGTGCCATGTTATTATCAACATGTTTGGGAAAATACAACTATGTCTGACCGGTTTCAACAGAGGGCAGTGCAGCAGAAAAGAGCTGAAAACAAAAGGTAGAAATCCTCACTCCAACAAAAAAAACAGGCCTCTGTGTTATTTCAAGTTGTAGTACATACTGAAATAAAATCGTACAAATATATAAAGCTATTTAACTGCCAACAACAGGGCCTGTGACTGTTAAATGACTGGTTAAATAAGACACATTCTCTTCAAATTAGACTGTGTGAGCCTTAACAAACCAGCGAACAATTTAGAAGACAGCACACACCCCTGGGCAGGCAGTTACTATGGTAACCTCACAGCCATTTTTTTTTTTTTTTTTTTGGCCCACACTTTTCCTTTGAACAGCCGGCCAATGACAGACCAGCCGACTGGGAAAACGGGCTTATTGATAGCGCCTTTATGAGCTGTGTGTCTTCAAGTATATGTATGCATGTGCATGTGTCTGAATAAATTGAGCGTAATACCGATCAAGAGAGCTATAGAATATTTTAGCTCCGCATTGACTCTTCACATCTAAGTATTTCATTGGCTGTTAGCTGATCTGCCTGGCACACTGGCTCAGGTGTGTTTATGAATTTATAAGCAAAAGCACCGAGTATATAATTCAGACAGAATAGAGGCCAGAGCAGGACAGGGGGAGACAGCGAAGATGAGGAGGTATTTGTATTCTAGGAGCTTCCACTGCGCCAATCTATCCCTGGCTGGCAAGGTAGTAGAGAAAACCACCCTTCAAAACATATCGGCTCTCAGCAGGCAGTAACATGTGCTTGCACTACAATCTACACTGTAATCAGAACCTAACAGGGGGCTGCCAGGCTCATTGCCCACCACCAACTAACAGAGCAAGAAGGGGCAAGGAAGGCTTGATGAATGGTGAAATCAGTCAGTGGGTATGGTCTTATCGAGACAGATTTTATTCTATTTATTCACACAACAATTGCTGTTTTGATTTAATCACTTCAACTTCACTAAAGTCAACTGAAGCTGAAGCAGAAAAAAGTACTTTTTATTTGTAAACAAGATATATATATATGCAATTAATTGCTGGTGAGCAATAAATTTGTTTCTATGCCATGCCATTCTCTGTGGTTAATGTTTTTTTTTTTCAAATGCAGCGAATAAAGCCTATGTTGCAAAAAGCAATAGCTTTTTCTTTACTATCATTTGAATTTGGGAAAGACCATTAGCTTTCTCTGTCTCAGCACTTGTCCCCCTTTTTAAATGGATCTAGCTCATTTACTTTATGGCTAGATCAATTAATCTATAGTAGTTAACTGAAGACGCTCACTCTCACTTTTTTGGTGCTTTGGCCATTGCTTTGCTCAACAACATTTTTAGTCTTCAGAGCCTGTGTTTCAACTGCTAAGTCTTCTGACCCAAGTAACAAACAAATAAATACAGTGCTATCCACATTTGTTGGCACTCCTGGTACAGAGAAAATAATCCTTGCATATTTCACTTTGGAAAAATGTCGTTAGATCAACAAAAATGTTGAGTCCCCACTAATGCTCACAGTTAAATGGTGAGCAGCGGTGATCTATTTCACTTTTCATATTGTAGTATATGCGTGAAGGAAAAATACATATGGGTCCTCATCAGCCCTCATAGACAATGGTTAAAATAAATGTCATCCTGTATCATACTGTCTTTTTAAATTTAATCAGCTTTTTAAATAACCATCAAAACATGTGTATTTATTTTTAAAGTGTGGCAACCAATACTGTCACCACCAGTAAGTGGGTAAAGACCATAAATGGATGGCGACCAAAATAACAGAATTGAAAACATGAACCTGTTTGATTCATAAATGTTGATGTCTTTTAGTGCAATAAACAGCATTATTTCATGAATAATGATTCAGAAACAATTTTTTTTCAAATTGTACAACAAACAGTTGAAAAGTAAAACATGTGCACGGCAAAAACTTTGCATTAGAATAAAAAAAAAAGATCAAATCTAAATTTGGAAGAGAACTTAATTATTAAAGTTCTACTGTAATATTTAGTTCTACTGAAATAAATATAATACTATAATATTACAATTTAATGTCTGAAAGTAAGAGCTAAATAATAACTATTTTAATGAATCTGTCATATTAGTTAGTGTAGATTTAATTTTGATTTTGTAATTAAATGCTAAGACTCAGATTTTCAACAAAGTCACCTGTTTTATAATGTTAATCTGACCAGTTTTGTGTGTTCTTTTGGATAGACAGAAATCTGTTATGAACCAACAAGGCTGGCCCACTGGGTTGATACTGATCCCAGAGAGCTAATTAAGAAAATAAAAAAAGATATTTGTCCAACATGTCTGTTAGACTCAAATTTGTCCTTTTTTGCAATTCAAAACCAGGCTCTCAAGTGATTGCTGCACAGCTGGTATCTGCCGGTATACTCAGAACAAATGAAAATTAATTTGTTACTGTTCTGTTCCTTTCTGTATGCCATTTTAACATTTAACATAATAACAATTATGGCTTGAAGCACTTTTGAAACTATTTAAATAATGGAATAAATTAAAGAATAAAGTATTTAAATGTTAACTTTTGTTCCCCCCCGACATGTGGAGTTTGCTAATAAATGCCAGAAAGTGGTAAGATAAAGGTAAAATCAGTAAAATGTATCCACTTGGCAGTTTGCTATGTTCATGTAACCAAACTCAATTATGCTATCGTGTATTTAATCTGAATACGCATCTTATGTATATTGCTAGATCTCCCTATGGAGAAAAAAACTAATTTAGGCTGGTTGTAGCCGTGACCTCATTCTTTTGGTCACGACCCAAAGCTCGTGACCAAAGGATGATGAGAGTAGGAATGTAGATTGACCAGTAAATTGAGAGCTTTGCTTTTTGACTCAGCTCTCTCCTCACCATGACAAACTGGGACAGTCCAACGTGTTTCAAAATGTCCTGTCTGAGACATACCCATAATCGCCAGTTTGGCAGATGTAGCTCAGAAATATTTTGTGAACACCGGGTAATGCGACAATAATGGACATGTCAAAGAGAAAGAAATATTGTTGCAGTATACTATAGATTTCTGAGAATTCTGATTGCGGACTTCAATTATCATAAAAAACACAAATATATCACGACCATTAAAAACAAACAAAAAAGGGCATATTCTTCTACCTGCACAGGTTGTTGCTCTTACACCTAATGGTGAGTGATGATGAAATGTTCTCCATCAAAAGAAAAAAAAAAGCGCAAATTATATGGGAAGCGTGGGTGTTTAAAGTAACTGAACTGAGGGCAATATAGAGAAAGGCAAACACAGAGAGATGGAAAGCAGGAGCAAAACAAAGTGAGAATGCATTCGAAAGTACGTCTTGTCACTCAAATTGTTGGTGTCAGATTCCCACAATATGTGTGCTGTCTGTGATTCAGCCATTTCTCATTGCATACTTTGTGAGGGCTGTCATTTCAAGCCTAGCAAGAGGCAAATGAGAATGGAAAAAAAAAATAGGCTGGTTAATGAACTGTATTTAAAGCAACTTTTCTATCCGTATTAGCCAATGTGGGCCGATCCATCCATGATCCTGAGTGGGAGTGCTTTCATGCATTCTAAAACAACACTTTTGTTGACATAACCAGGCAAGACCAGAAAATCTTAATGGATGAATGACATGAATAGAGATGTCATTCCTACACTGCAAAAGCAGATGGATGTCTTAAACAAATATTTCCGAGGATTGCGTGAATGAGTAGAGGCCGACTCCATTTCCTGGCACGCAACGCTCCTGCATCTGTGAGATTCTCTTACGGTGACCAGACCCACCGCACATCTATGCCGGTGTCGTATTTACATCTGACTGACCTCTTCAAAACCTTATCAGTGAGCTGTATCTCCCTCTAGACAAACACATGCAGACAAACACACGGTAATGGTGTGGATGATAACGGACTGCGGCCCCATCCCACCTGTCCAAATCTGGACAGAGCTGACCTTTATCACATAGTCAATATGCCAAAGGTATGAAACAGGCACACACATGTTGCGTACAGAATGCATGTTTGTGTGTGCTATTGGGACCTCTGTGCCCTTATGCATTCCTGGATTGATGGAGATAGAAAGCCATTCAATAGGATGAGAGTGGATGACAGACAGCCATGGGGAGCAGCTGATGAAAGACCAGAACTAGACTTTAAAAAGAAGCAGGTGTATAGATTTATGAAAGATATGACATGAATACCAATATAAGGCACTGCTAACTCCAGTGCCTGATGATCATTTTTATCCCAGTCTATGAAAGACTTTTTGTTATGTAGCTGCAGAGAATTAAACTCTTAATAAAAGAGCAACCCTCCAAAACTGGAAAAAAGGTCACATAATAGATCCCCGCCCTGGCGCAAACAAACACCCAAACAAACTGCTTTGGATTATGGGACATTGTTTCCTTCAATAAATATAATTTAAAAAAAATTACAGTTTAAATAAACTATTTGGTCCTTCTGAATGAGATTATGATTCTGAATGAGCCGTAAGACGTGTAAGCCAACTAATTTGTCCAATTTACGCTGTATCTTAATAGACTCGTATTATCAAAGTACTGTTGCACCTTACAGTTGTTGATCAATTGTGAATGTGAATATTTTGTATTTTAAAATATTAACAAGTTAAGTGCTATGCATTAGTTATAATATTTCATGTCTCAACAAAACTTAATCAGAAATTCCAGTTTCATCATACTGGGTGGAAAACAAGTGTGGGTTTCTAACATGTGTTACCATCACAAAGTTTAACATATAAAAGCTTGTGGAGTTTGACCATAAACTGTCCCGGTAAACAATCACAGATATCTGAAAATGACTGTAATTATACTGCAGTTATTTCAGCAGTTTCAGAAGCGTGCAATTTGCTGATGCTGTCAGCAAATTAACCAAGCACAGCATGGTTTTATCCTATGCTGTGCTGGGATAAAACAAAATTAAAGAAAAGGTCTGGATTGTTCATATTTGACATAAAGATCAATAATAAACTATTAATTAAACACACTGGTGCAAAAATATATTTATTTAAATGTGTGGATGTTTGTAGACAGCTAAAAGTGACACAAAAGGGTAGTGAACTGGCGTCTTATGTGCATACGCACATACAAAAACTACATGCAAGATTATGAGCCATTGTCCATGCACACACCTGTCTATTCACTTTAGATTTTTTTTTAATAAGTGTAGTTTCACGAAAGACCTCTCCACAAGTATCCACCAATTTGTTTAGTAAAATGAATGTGCATGACACGTACAAAAAAAAAACAGGAAAGGTTTGAGGACAAATGAATGCACTGTTCATCATAACACACACACACACACACGCACGCACACACACACACACACACACGCACACACACACACACACACACACACCTACCTTTAAAACAGCTTCCATGGGCAGGACATATTGGATTAAGAGTGATTTTTTTTTGGCTCCTTCTCAGAGGTGCTAGATTAAATGCCATTCCCACTTTACTACAGATGGCTTGAAAATAAATCATACTATCCATACACACCCGTAAGAAAATACACACCCTTGCGTACATACTGTGTAGTCTCAAGCAGACATGCAAGCAAACAGACATAAATACACAGAAATTTCACAATGGGAGATATATAACATGTTGGTGTACCCGAACACTAAAGCACCTGTACGGTTCAGTGCGTCTGCTCTTTGTATTTCAATCACTGAATCGATGGTTCTAAATTGATTGTAGCTGAGCAGGGGCCAGAGATGTTCCCCCTGGCTCGGTGCCCTAGCCCTCTATTGATTAGATCTGAGAGAGCCAATTGCTTTCACACTGGATTAAGGTGTTCTGGGGCAGCGAGCACATAAAAAAAAAGAATAAATAAATAAATAAATAAATAAATAAATAAATAAAGAGAAACATATAAGGAAGAAAAAGAAGAACGGGCCTGAGAGATACATGTCCAAACCACTAACACCAAGCAGACAATATTATTTTCTCAACATCCAGTCTCAAAATGGGTCTCATATTTGATAACGATGTAAATGTATTCGCCTACACAGACCAGCTGTAAATATCATTTCCACATGCATTAGTAGGATGCTTGCATGAGTTCTTCAAAAATTCACATAGAAATACTTTTGTGTTGCAGTCTTTTGTATGAGGGGGAATAACACTGATCAAAAAGGTGTAGTTTACTTGACAAAGACGTTAAGAAAAAGTATAATTTTCATACCATCACCATCAAAAGTATTGCAATGTAAACCATCGTTATAACCTGACTTACAAACTGGAATAAATTAAAGTTGAAGTATGAAAGATGGATCAGTGTTTCTTTGTCTCAAGGCAACTTCTTTCCTATTTTTTTTAAACTATTATTATTATTTTCAGTCAGATTTAAATTCCTCCACGTCTGCCACATTTGTATTCCTCTGGGAGCGGTGTTATGCAGGGCATCTTTTCAACATCCCAACAGTCTTCTTTTCCATTCAGCAATAATCTGATTCTAATGGGGATTATGTATGCAAGAAAGTAAAGGAAGAGACTGGAGTTTAGAAGAGTCTGCACCTACTGCCTCAAGACAGGGCCTTTTGACTGGCCAAGTTTCATGCTCTTAAACAATTTCCAAAATGAAGGGGCGTCCAATTCAGATTAAGCGCTTATGAAAATGTAGTGCGCATAAGGACAGCCGATGAGGACCCAGGTCACAAGAGTCAGGGAGAACACCCCTCAGTCTGAGAGCTTCTTAAGGAATTTCTTGGGGAGCCGCAGTCCTATTTACAGGGCATTAGGGAGCGTTAGGGCCTCACAGTGACTTTGCCACACAGGCAAGCTTAGTATGCATTTGGTTAATACCTCTATTGTCACAGTCCCTCTGTGACTGCTCTCCTAGCACAACACTGGAGAATAGAACAGTGGAAAATAGGGAATTGAAGAGGCAAAAAAAGATTAGATAGAACTCGAAACAAAGGCAAAAAGAAATAGGATTTACTGGCCCATTCATGATGGAAAGCTTGTGAATCTTACACACAAAGGTAAAAGTGTAAGTGCACCTGCACTGGTGTTAATTGTGTGAGTTCTGTTTATGGGAGTCTCAAGAGTATTTGTAAATGCAATCAACTTTGTGTCAGTGAAAATGTTCAATGGGCCTAAAGGTCAAACAACCAAATGATGGGTCAACCATTTTAAGTAGTAAAAAAAAAGTTATTAAGGAAGTCAGTGAGAAAGATGGGTAGATAGAGAGGAAAAGAAGGAAATTGAGTATCTTACGTATTGTACAAGAATGTGTGTGTGTTTTTTTTTTTGTCTTTTTGTCCCTATCTCTCTTTGCGTTCATTCCCCAAAGGGTCTTATTATGCTTCGTACTGGCTCCAACACAAAGCAGTGTCTTTCTATCTCAGCCCTTTCAGCTCCCCAGGAGAACATTCCAGACACAGCAAATCCATTTGTTTGTCAGCTATAGCCAGACTAATCAGATATCATTCTCTCTCAAAAGAGTAACACAGTGTAAAGTGGGCTAGTGCTCTACTTATGTTTGACCAGAGCCAAGATAAATCACATTTTTTCCCCCAGACACTTTGTATGTGTAAGCACTATGCACAGACTTCTGAAAAATCATTTAAGAGGTCAAAACTATTAAGAGATTTATCTTTAAAAAATGTGTAGGTAATGTTTTTGCCTAGGGCACTATACTGTTTTTACATCGCTGAAATGGTTAAGAAAAAATGGCCATATACATTTTTTTTATCTTCTTTGTATCGCATGTTAGTATGGACCATGTATCTTTTCTATATGATAAAGAAGAAATTTGTGATCATTGTTGTGTCATGATATGTTTACTACATCAGAAATTGGCCAGAAAAGATGGTTCAGTCTCAGCATTTATAAGTCTTGAACATATGAATGACTGAAACAGACATGACTGGGCTCAGTGCTTCCTCTACTAATAACACACTGAGACTTTTTTTTTTTTTTTAAATAAAAACAATAGCAGTTGATTTCCTACCTAGAGTTTAGAGAAACGGTGAAAAGCCCAATGAATGAGGAATCTCTGTAGGGAAAAAAAGAGCTTGTGAAATGGAAAAAAACAAAATCCATAATTCTTATTTGACAGATTCCATTTGTTATTGTATAGAACCAGATAACCATAAACCGTAAAGAAAAGAATGCATCTGTATTTATTCACATTTAAATAAATGTGAATGGGTTTCACAATCATCTAACTACTGCCACAATGTCCTAAGAATACCTGTTGAGAGCCAAAACGGTCTGTAAGAAAGAATGATTTCAGCAGGCAGTGGTTAACTAATGACATTATACTTAATTTCTGGGAGCCATTGAGCCAAATCAGTATGAACAATTGAGTTCTGTATGCATGTACAAGACTGTTCTTAGTTATCTAATTCTTCAACACTGGCATGCTACATGAAAGCCACCATCACTATACTATTGCGCTGCCTTTGTAACCACCAAGCAAGGTGAGCAACAGTGGTATAATGATGGTGTCTATTTTGTAGCATTATAGCAGAAGCTCTGTGTGAAAATGACAGTGGTAAGGCTTCTCTCAGGCAGTACATGGTGATCAATAACCTTTCCCTTAGACTTCAGAGAGTCTTTGTCTTAAATAAGACTTTTCTTCTGGTTTCTGCAAAACCACATGACTCAGTGCTGAAAAATACAGACTGAGTTAACCATCAATGAAAACATGTAATTACACACAGACGATGACATAGTGAAATGCAGATTATGGGAGGTGTCTAATTGCTGGATAATTGCATATTGTGGAGGCTGTGGGGACGTGTTTGATATGACCTTCCAGTTATAGGGAGCTGAGATGGTTTAGGATAATGCCTGGTGTCATAACATAAATTACACAGACTTCATTTTTCACATAAGTTTAATCAGGGACACTTAGGGAGCATTTACTGAGGAACTCTAATGTGGTTTGCTTCAAGTGTGCAAGGATTATAGCAAACATGATTAGGTTATGAAATTGGACATGCAAAGTTTAGCCAGAGGTGATGGGAACTGTGTGTGGGTGCAGATACACATGCACATGGCAACAGCAGGCTTGCCACAGAAGAAAATTAAAATATTTAGAGAGCTTAGATGCTGCTTTGATTTCAAACAATGATACACACTACACAAAACTGCAAGACTGAACATTTGAGTTAAAAGCTGGCTTAAGAAAGAACAAAAAAAAAGCATGCCAGAAAGAAAAGAACAATCTCATTAAAACATCTAAAACAAATAGATGTTTGGAAAAGAGGATCAATGCTACCTTTTGGAAAATCCCTGATATTCTAAAAGAAGTCAAAAGTGCAGCAGGTTTTCCTATTGTTTCTTTTTTCTTGGACCAAAACTATATCCAGATTTCAGTATTATGTTTTTTTAATAGAGTAATGGTCTTGCTATTACCAACTATAACACACAATGTTCACAGTTTATTTGCTTTTTATGCATTCCCATTACTTACTTCACACATTCAATACTTCAACATTATTATACAGTACAACTAACGTAATTTGTGGACTAATTATTCTTGATTTCTTTGTATATGTACATTACTTGTACAGAATACATTTAAAGCACATGGAAATATCAAACTGGAATAAACATTGACATGTTTAACACCTATTTTAGACCCAAGTTGATCTTTGTTTAGTCAGATTCCTTGCATGTTGCTTTCAAATGTTTTGTTGTCTAACTGCCTCTGCAGGTGTCAGGAGCAGGAGTATTTTGGGAAAAGCGTAATAATTACAATTCAATTCCCATTATCTCACTATCCACATGTACCACAGGATAACCTTGACTAACTTATATATATTATAGCAAACCCTCCATGAAGGGATAGGAGCTTTCTCTAGAATTGAAATGTGTCCTTCTAGACATGGCTGTTTTATTAGCAGGACATTGATGAGAAAATGACTCAACAAAAAGGAGCAAAAGAAAAAATAGACTATGTTTGTACTTCCTACATGAAGATAGAAACCTGTGAAGAGGTTTACCATCTCTCCTGATTACAACCTGTGGAAACGTATTCCAAAGAATCTACCCGGTCTGACATTTCACTTTACAAGTAACTTCTGTGAAACTTCTAAAATTTTTAAAAGAATTTTAGTTGCAATGTGTTTTAAATATGTGCAATCTTAATTCAAAAGCATCAAGTGAGCAATGCGCTAAATGGGAGTCAAGGCCAGTGGAAGGGGGTGAAAGGGAACCCCTCGCAATGAAAGGCTTTTGTTTTGTTCTAGCAAAGGTTCACGTAGGCAATTTATGCAGGGCTCCAGCCATCTGGTGAATGTTTGGGGTCCTTTGTCTCGCTGTGCACTGTCCTGTTTCTGGCCGACCTTAAAACCCCAGAGCCCACCCCGGAGTGGGAACGAGAGAGAAGAGTCTAACATTGTACCACGAGGAATACGTCTTAAGCAAGTAAAGAGAAAAGACAGGGGTTTGGCTAAATAGACTGGAGGAGATGTCAGGTCAAAGTGGCATCTCTTAGAAAAACGAAAAAAAAAGTGCTGTGACTGAGGAGAAGGCAAAGTGAGAGATGACAAGAGGAGGCTTGGAAAAAATACACAGCCTGAAAGCGGCTAAAGGTCTGTGAACAAGACATAAATTGAAAAGAAATACTAGGAGAGGAAAGAATACTAGGAGTAGGACTATGTGCCCCTCCTCGGGGGATAAGAACAGACCTGCTTGTGGTAGGTATGTCTTTTATGTGTGAACAAAATCTCTTGATTCCCTTTGCGTCATTAGAGACTGTCAGTGCAGTGAGAGCAGTGCATCTATGTTTGGGGTCATTATAAACACTCTCTAGGCCTTGAATTCAAAGAGTTTTTGTTTGGGTCATGCTCTTTCACCACCGCTCTCCACCCCCCACACCTCCCAATTCATCCTATTGAGAACCATGGAAACAAGAAGTCTTTCACCCTCTTCTTTCCGTCTAGCCTTTCCCTGTCTCTTGCTTTTTACTGCTCCATTTTGTCCTCATCACGCTGGTCCTGACTGCCGTAAGACTAATAGGAACAGGAAGAGTCAGATGCTTACTTAATTGGGCTTCAAGGTGACTTAGTGGATGCTAGTGTGTGTGTGTGTTTTGTTGTGTAATGCAGACTACACATGGATGCCTCCCTGCAAATGAAGCAAACTCAGTGAAACAGAAGTAGACAAGGCTAAATGGGCTGGAATTAGCTCTAATAGGTTGTGGGGTCTTTGAGGGTCCTACCCTGTCAGATCCTTTGCACTCTGATGAGATGTACAAAGAAGTAATAAAAACCTAATTGGAGGAGAAATTGCAAAAGAAAAAAAAAGTTGTAGACAAACTTTAAAGCAAACATAAATGAAAGAGTGCTGTGGGGATTTAATGTTTGCTTGTGTTTTTTGGATTTAAAAGCATTATCTTTTTCTGTGGGATTCGTTTTAAGCAGAGAAGAAAAAAAAACAGCTGATAGATGTTCATGAGCATGAACCAAATAGGAGTGTATTTAAAGATTTATATGGTTTTATGCTAGGGTTAAAAATGTTTTAAAAATGCAGACACAGAGAAAGTAATATTTTTGTGTGTGTGTGTGTGTGGGTGTATGGGTGTGTGTGTGTGCAACATGATTGCAGTCATTAGACAGGACTAAGGCATTCATGATGAATCGGCACTTAGTCCAGGGATGCGCACTTGTTCAATGGGCTGTGAATCTCCTACTGCCACTGTCGCCCTGCAGAATGTTAAATAAAGTTATTTGAATATTTGTAATATTAATGCACCCACACGTCAAAAACCCACTGGAGTCTAACAGTGAGGGAAAAAAAAAATACACAAGAGAGGATTCATATTGCTTTGTGGGTCTATAGTACGGCTCGGATGAGGGATTATGTAAATACCCAACTATATAAACCCATAATCATGGATATAGCATTGAATGGATGGACTATCAAAGAATACAGTGGTGGGCTGACGGAAAATTTAATGGAAAAACTGTGAGGTTAGATAGTGCAGTATACATTTTTTAACATATAAATAGTTCACATTTATTTTAAGAAATCAGTGGCAGTAAGAATCGTCTGTCTTTTTTTTGAAGGTCTAAAAGGTGATGGGGGTGAAACCCTGGCTCTCATTCCATCCTAATCAATTGCAGACCTTTATCCAATTCAATTTTCTTATCTAAAATTATTGAGAAAAGTTACTAATCAATTGTCTGAGCGTTTAGACTTCAATATATTGTCTGAAGACTTTCAGTGAACTTTTTGAACTCATCACTTCAAAGAGACAGAACTTCTTAATGGCGCCGATTGTGCTCTCGTGGACCCATACAGGCACTTCTGTCCATACTTGTATTGATAGGTCTCAGTGCACCATTTAATGCAGCTGATCACAGTATTATTTTAAAGAGGTTTAAATATAATGTAAGGATCAAGGGAGCAGCACCATATTTGCCCGTCAGCTTTCAGTTTGTGCAGTAGAGTTATTTATGGAGTACCACCAATTCTCTTTGCTTTGTAAATATGCTTGTATCCTTTTTGTTCATCCAAAACATATGAGCATACAATTTAAATTTAAGTGTAAGATGTTTTTTATTTTCCTTCTCAGACATTGAGCTCCATTTATTTAAAACACTGCTCTAACAATTAAAAAATTATTGGTGTCTTGTTAGGTTCTGCTCCTCCTTAAAACATCTTTCTGTTTAGATTAATACCCCTATCAAAACTATCTTGTTGCTTTGATTTCTTCTGCCTCAACTTTTTTCAGAGGAGATGAAACTTACACTCTCATGTATGTTTTTTTTTCTTTTTTTTTCTGCCTGGTAACAGTTTTAAATTGAAAGCCTGTGATCTTGACATGCCTGGCCCCTTTTGGGTGTGGCTGCTGCATTCGAAGAGTACAAGGCTCATCTCCACGGAGATGAGGCTTGACCAGGAGTAAGAGGATTCAAGTAGACTGAACTGAATTTAATTCACTTCCAAACTGCCATGACATGCCAAAAAAATATTCTTCTTAGGTGAACACAGGAACCAAAAACAAGTTTTAAGAATGAGAAACAATAAAAAAAAAAAAAAAAAAAAAAAAAAAAAAAAAGAAGAACTTGTTTTGGGTGTGTCCCTGACTGCATAACACCTCTGATTCAAAGTAACCGATTCTCTGATCTAAATCATCTTCTTGGTGATTCAAGCAGAAAAAAAAATAAAATAAAATAAATAAATAAATCTAAAACACACAAGGGAGGATCCCAGAACTGGATTGGTAAACACTTTAGTAGAGAACCATGCATTAAACTTCCAACTATGTATACTGAAGTATGGTAGTTTTATAGGTTCAAGGAAAATTAAGCCCCTCACAGTAAAAAGAGCGAAGACTATATTAAATGGAGCACTAACCTTTAAGTCATTTTGCTGTATCAATTAGGTTTTTATCTTAGTGTTCAGAAATGTGTATCAAATTATGTCACCATTGAGATCTAAAAAATGTAAATAATTGCCCTATCTTTGAATTTAATGAGTGATTTAAGGAAGCAAGAGATCATTAAAATGATCAATGATTACATGAGCAGATCATATAAAGTAAACACAGTCAATGCGATTCGATCAATCACCCAGTCAGACCCCACAGCAGCAATTACAAAAAGCCTTAATCAAACCCATTACCATCAGCAACTCTGAAGTGCTTGACTTGAACATGACACATGCACTCAAGGCAAGCTTTGCAGTGGCGAAGGTGGCAGGGCGCTGTTGGGAGTGTCTCTGCTCGATTTAACAGAGAGGTGATAAAATATTTAGCAGATTGCTTACATTGCTGAAGGGGGGGAGAGAGAGAGCAAGGGGAAGGCTGAGGCAGAAAAAGAGAAGGGCATACCCAAATGGATTGTGTGGGAGCTGGGGAGCTGGTAATGAGGGTGGCATGCTGGCACCATTGTTGCACGGCACAACATCGCGACATGGCCTCTATGCCTAGCTGACAGCAGGTACCACAAATACCCATCACACTAAATGTCACTAATTAATACATGAAAAAAAGTGCAATCAGGTACCAACATGTGTTTCCGTACTACACTGACAAAGGACATGCATATTTAAGAAGGACAGAAGGCATGTTTCCCTTAACATTTGCCTTTTTCTTATGAATATAAAGATCTGTATGACACTGCATCTTGATTAGGCATTAAATGTATTCCTCTTTTACAGTCTAATTATGTCATTGTCCGTTTAGACACAGTTATTTTACTAGTAACTGGTCAGCCAACATTCAAATTTTATGTTTTTTTCAGCAAGTTGTTTTCACACACTCAACAGTAACAGAGTTATCTTTGTCCTTTTGAGAAAAAAACAAAAATGAAAAATAAACTTTTCCTCAGTGAACTGTTGCTGAAGGTATTTCCAGACTTGTAGTGCACCTAAATATAAGGCGCACACATTATATTGTGCATGTTGGACCTCGCATGGCTCAGATGCGCTGTTTTTTATGCGCTATGCACATATGGCACATGGCACGGCATATTTGTGTAGGTGAGGAACTGACCGTCAGGTTACGCGGTGTGACGTGGCTGTTTCTGTGCATTGTGGGCATGTTGCCTGTATTTGTGTGGGTCCGGTTCGTTGTGCTGATCTTGTGCATGATGTGCACTGGGCATGTGGTTCTGTGCATGTGGATCAGGTGCGGTGATGTTTTTTTTGTGCGTGCCCTCCGATAATACCCCGCAGGCATCCCTGGCCTCACACACACTTCCTCAGACTCTCTTTTGTTGTTGCTCTCAATAACACTTTCGCCTCGCTCTCTAGCTTGTGCTGTCTTCATCACGCAACCGTCCAGCCTTTTGAAACCCATGGGCAGAAACCCGTATTTTACCCGCATCGCAGTGTTCAAAGCCTGTGAAAAAAAGTAACAGCTTGTACAGTAAATTGTGGTACAAATACTTCAAAATACTGTAACAAATCGCTCGATTGTCACCGGTCAAAACAGAGGCAACATATTTTCTGTTTTTTTTATTTTTTTATCTGAGCTCTGTAGAACTGCAGTGTCTTTTTGTGTTCAAAGAGATCTCCAGCACCATCAGACAGCTCTGTGAAATGTGCATATTTTAGATGGAATCCATTGGATTTCTGTGTGTAATTTGTGCTCCATTGATAACTAAAGGAAAAAAAAAAAAAAACAAAGATCATGCATTAACTTAGTGGTACTAAACAAAGCAATGTGAGTGCTTTATTTTCAGTCTGCATTGCTGTAGAATTGACCTGATGAATTCTCCAGGGTGAACCTGATCTTTCAGCCACTAACAGCACCAGCGATGGATGGATAGATGGATGAATATATACTCGTTTCAAAGAGAAAGAAACAGATAAAGCACTCAGCACACCCACAACAGTTGACTGGTGTCCCTCAGTACTCCACTTGCTGAAGTATTTTTATGATACAATTTTAATAATTGATTACAAGTCCATAAACATACTGCAGAGTGTAAGATGGGAGAGACTGCTGTTGCTGGAGGGGTGCTCTCAGCGGGATGAGGCTGAAACAGACTTCATGCAAATCTCCAGAGAGCAAGATGGTTATGCGTGACAAAGATGGGTAGATTACTCTTTATTTTAAATGTATATTGGTTTTATTGCACTTTTGCTATGTGGAAATTGTAGTTTTTTTTAGTTTTTTTATTATGATTTTAGTCAGGTTAGAATAAAACTGTAGCAGTGCAGTGATAACTCCCCCAATAGGGTTTTTTTTTTTTATATATCTATCATGGTGCTTAATAGAACAATAAATCCATTGTCTATGTCCTAGCAGGGTAGTGGGGGTGTGGTTGCCTTTCTACAGCAGTCATTGGGCGAGAGGCAGGGTACTTACTGGACAGGTCACCAGTCCATTCCAGGGCAACATATAGACAGACATAAACAGCTACCCATGCACACATTTATACCCAAGGGACAAACCAATTAACCTTGTCATGGTTTTGGACCACAGCAGTACGCTTGAGTAGCCAGTGAGAAACAACACCTTCAGAGGCAGAACATGCAATATCCATGCAGAAATACCCCAGGCTCAGATTCAAACCTGGGCCCTTTTGGCTGCGAGGCAAAAATATAGGCGGAACAAAATCAACTCGCTCTGTGAACGCAGCAAAACATCAGATGGTCTACGGATGTCAAAGAGATTTTGGAGCTCTAAATATGCCGGGGCAACCTTATCTGTACACACATGTTTGCATTATACAGTAAAGGCTCCAAAATGAAAAGCGCACAACAATGTTTCGGCAAACAAACCTAATCTGTGGTTTTCTGTTATTTAAAAGGTTTATGGAAAAACAATACTGAAAAGGAAAAATAAAAAAAAGGAAATTGCCATGAATAAATATATTCTACACATATAAATTATTTTTTACTACAAAATTCCAGATTTAAATAACTACATCGTGGCAATGCATAAAGCTTAAAGAGCCATTCAGCCTCGTAAGTCAGTATGAGGGGTTATTTTGCTTAGAAAACAAAATAATCCTGGAAGGATACAGTGGACACAGTCACACACCATGTGCTTTGTAGATATGTGGCATTCTTATATCTGTTTATTGATCACAGCAGATGGGCGTCAATCAATCTTATCTGGGCTCCACATACTCTCCAACTAACATCCCGAGGCAGGCCAAACCAATACTGCAAACCCCAAGCCACCCATATAATCGCCAGACACCTTGAGCAAATTTTCTGTTTGGATGTGTGTTTGTGAGTGTGTTGAAATAACAAGGCGCACAGTCTGGAGGTGCAATGGAGGGCGCACATACAAAAAAAAACTCCTCACCAACAACTTGACAACGTGAACCAAAAAACCCACATTAATCTTCACCTGGGATTCCAGTTATTATCTATTCCTTGTAACTTCGTTTTCACACACTTTGCCGAGGCAGATTCAAAGCTCGCACCATCTGTGAAGTAGGTTGTACAAAAAAGGCTGACATTCGTTAAAGATTAGGATGTGGTGCTAATGTGATTTTTAGTGAAGTGGAGGTAGATGCATTGAAGGGAGAAAGAACAGCACATCATATGCAGCCCGACAGATTTAGCAAAATCAACTCAGCCTTTCCAGTGATGTGGAAAATTTGTCATCTAAGGTACACCCATGTGAATATATAGAGAAAATCAAAGTCGGGTTCTATCACGCATAATTAAGAAGATACAACTGGAAAGAAAAAGGCAATTATTTAACATGCAATGCATTGTAAATGTATTCGTTGTCCTTTAACTTCTTCTATTTTGTTACAACTATAAACTATATTAGTTTGGACAGACCAACACAAAATAGCTCATAAAAACGTGTTCCACAGCATGTTTGTCGTTTGCTTATAGTCAACAACGGATGACTTCTCACATCTTTCTTCCAGACACCCTTCAATAAACACCAGATTTGAAGAGTGCATGACTAACAGTTGTCCTGTCAAAAGATTCGCCCACGTTAGGTATGCATTTTTGACTTCCTTGTCACTGTTTTACAAAGGCTAACTCTGTCATACTCTTTCCATTTTCAGAGACTAAACATTGCTTTATGAGCTGTTCAAACCCTGCTTCCTGACTCTCCTCAGTTTTATCTCTGACCTGTTTAATGTGTGTCTTGGTATTTGTGATGCTTTTTGTTCTCTAGCAAACCTCTGATGCCTTAACAGAAGATAATTGGTACTGAGATTAAATTACACACAGGAGGACCTTACTAAATACACCATTTGTTTTCACTGGATTTTATCTCTGTATACAGGTGTAAAAGTGTTAGTATCCTTAATAAATATTTTGAAAATCGCCTGCCTGAAATTTTAACAAACACATGGAACGCTTTGTTGGTAACGTGACAAAACATGAAAAAAATCAGAGTTTAAACACTTCTGCAAAGTACTGCAGGAATTAAACCTTTTTTGTTTTTTAATGAAGGAATGCACTTTTTCTTACCACGGCAAACATTGCCATTGTCAGGTTCAAACCCAGCCTTGCAGGTGCAGCTACCAATAGGCACCATCCACTCTCCATCTCCGTTACAGTAGAGCTTTATCGGGACATCTACTTCCTCTGAGTTTGGGATGCAGATTCCTCTGGCAATGACCAGGGAGGTGCTTTCCGCCCCTGTCATGGTCTCTGGAAAGATTGCAAAGTTTTGGACCACACTCGGGCACTTCTTAAAAAACACCCTGACTGACAGCAGAGACATACAGGCGCCGTAGTCCTGAAAGGCCAGGTAGAAGCCGTTTTTCGACAGCGGGCCAAAGCTGCGCACCTCTGTGTTGACTTTCATTAGGCGTCCGCCAAAGTCCACCTGAGAAAAGCTTTCATCCGCGGCAATGGTGTCCACCTTGAGGTAGGGGGCCTCCATCCAGAAGGCTGTTCCTTTGGTGGCAATGACAGAATCAGTTTCATAGTAGTACAGATTAAACGTCTCCTTGCAGGAGCCGGGGACGTTTGGAATGGAGCTGCAGTCGCGCACTGTGAATCGTATCTCCACATAGATCCGCTGCGCACCACGGCGATCGATGAAGGTCGTGAGGAGCCAGTTGTTCTGGCTGGGCTCGAAGACATTGCACACTTGGTAGGTCCTTATGGTGTTAAGGTTTTCATCGTAGCCACTCACTTCCTCCCACTACAGAAGGAGAAAAAGAGAGAGAATTGTACATGGCGGATTAGTAATCATTTACGATCGAGCCGTGATGTTTTCTTTTTCCCCAAATTCTTTCTGTTAATATTAGCTAAGCTGCAGAGAGTTCGTGCACATATCACTGCCTTCCCCCGAGGCACTAAATATGAATTTTCTGGCTAAATTAACAAAAATGCATTGGCCCACTGAGTGATGAGGCTTATTCATCCTTTGAGGATACGTGAATGTCTCCTTTCCGTGGAATAATAAACAACTGTCTGAGTGCGGTTACAGAAAAATGCCACTTCCGCGTCTTGTTCTCTAAATGCGCTCACAGCTGTAGAATATGTACTCCCATTGCATCAGCAATAACTGAGTAATTACCGTGGTTGCACCGCTATGTGCCATCTATGCTAAGTGACGCTGGGCACCGAGTTGATGCATTAAAACTACAGTGTGTAACAAATTTTAGATTATGCACTGCTGAATTACAATTAGACAGAGACAGTCTACATGGCAGCCAAGCGCCCATCTGATGGAGAGTCACTTGTGAGCAGACAGAGCTGAGATACGCTGTAGGCCATTTCTTGCAGGTGTGACCCAGAAAGTGTGCTGGATGAGCATCAGAAGGGCCTTAGGGAGTTAACTCAGTGCACCAAATCAAGACGAAAATAAGCCATTAATATTTGGCTGCAATCACTGAGAACTGGGAGGAGAAATGGCAAACAAAAAGAAACTTTCCTCAAGAGCTTGTGTTTAGAAAAATGTACTGAAACAGTAATTGGCCACTGGCATAAAGGTTAATTGTGGTCCAGTTGTTCCAAATGGAGATTTACTGCGTGAACTTTTAAAGATAAATGTGTTGGATGAAAACAGACACAGGCACACTCGACTTATACAAACAGGTTGGTGGACCTGTCTTATGAAACAACAAAAAGTGAAACTGTCTCCGTAGAATACAAGGTCATGTTTGCAAATATTAAACATAAAAACCTTTCCAATAAACTGCTTTCCAGCTTTTGTAGGCTTTTGAATATTATCTTGGCAGAAGGGCGACACACAAGGCCTTGAAAAGTACGAAATTTAACCATCTTCGATGTCGTTGCACGATTCAAGCATAATGTTGTTTATCCACAAAAGAGAAACAAAACCAACAACGGCCTCTTTCAAAAGGATGAATTTATCGATTTATATCTACTGCCATCATATTCCATGAGTATATGGCTTCCATTTTTTATTTGAGTTGTTTTAAATTGCTATTATCAGCACCTCTTCTGTCCCTTTGTTTGCTAACCAGAGTTAACCTTTTGCTAGAACTTGATGCTGATTTCTGACCTGAGAAATGTACACGGTAATATGACACTACTGTACAGTGACACTGCGCATGCATAAATAACACAAGGCCTTGAAATGTCTTTACACAACTGAAAAGTAAACAAGAGAAAAAAATCCAAAACCGTAGTTCACCACTGTTGGTGTGAGCTTTTTACAGATTGATACGTCACAGCTCAGGCAGATGGACACAACCAGGAGCAAACATACTTTCAAATGTTTTGTTTGAGAGAGATAGCAGTGAAGTTTGGACATTATATATCAGTCGGTGTTGTGCTGAATGTTTCAGACAATAGAAATCGGCTATAATAACAGGCTGTTTTATATATGCACGTTTGCATAAGAGACCGTTAATAAATTTGCCACTTTCTCAATCAAAACATGTTTGTGTCACTTTACAAAAGTATTTGAGCCGACGGCGCTGTCTGTATCGACCCGCCTTATCAGCTGCAACTTTTCTGGTCGCATACGACATATATCTAAGCTTTGCCATTAGCGAGGTAAACATTTCGATCTTTTACGACAGACTGCCCAATGACCTCAAGATCGGTACATTAATGTGCTTTTGTAGGTGTGTCTCTCTCAACTCCTGGATCCACTGGGATATTTTAGAAAAGGACAAGGATGTTTCATCTTCAATGTTATTGCAAAAAGTGGCACAAAAAAATCCAAAGACTTATTCCATTCCTGGTGGTCACTGATTTATTCAGTAGAGTGATGAGTTGTAGCTTATCAGTGTAACTCAGCACACACTCTTCTGCATAGTAATATGGATGTTGCTCGTCTAAACCGGCAACAAATTTAAAAAATAATCACGGGATTTTGATGTTCAGTATTCACTAACAGAACATCTAAAACATAGAAATTAGCTATTTAACACTTTTTTGGGGGGACTTTTCTTATGTTATTTTACATCCTACTTAAAAATATATATATATATTCTTTATACTCTGTTTACATATAGCAGCTTTGTCAAAAGAACTGTTTCTTAAAACAATTTCCCATGCCAAAGATACAAATACCTATAGGAGAGGGGAAGTTAATGAGAACTACAGCGGAAGGAGTGGACCTCTAGTCAGTTCATGTTTCCTGTGTGCATACATCTCCTGGTGCTTCCTCCTTCCTCTGACCTTTAAAGCCCCACCTGCTCAATCAGGCTCAATAGAGCAGAAGAAAAATATCGGCTCTCTGCACGTAGCCCCAAAAACCCGTCAAGATCCAAAATCCTGCTCGATAACTTATGAAATGATGTGAAATGACTGGAACGGGATGGATGTGAACCGTCCGATTTTAATATAGATGACGAAACTATTTGTTGCCAGGAACATATTCAGAGGAAAACAGGAAGGTTCGAACCAAGTGAGGGCATGTACAGGGTGGAGTGGGAAGATACATGATGAACAGTGAAACTGCTGACATGATAAATGAGTTTACAGAAATCTGAGGTGCAAATTAAAGTCTTTTTTTTCCCTCAACGCAGCTCCCTCAGTGCCCACTTCACTTCGCTCTCCTCCCCCCTCTTCCGTTCTCTTCTCCCATCTCTGCTCTGTAATGACCATTCATCAGCATTACAGGAACCTGTCCCTTTCAGCACTGCCTGTTCATTAATACAGCCAGCCCTAGGCTCCTCTGCACCCGTCTGCTCCGGTCTAGGAGGGGGTCCTCACCGCCTCTCGTCTAGCCAAATGACCACCATATTTCACGCCAGAAAGGGGCCTGAGGCGTCTCCAATAATGCCCATCCACAATCTGTCTAGAAATTCATTGGCTCACGTAATAATGAAATATTTTTTTTTTTTTTTTTTACTATTTCCTACTCAGTAGATGTTCAGTGTCACCACTGTGTCAAACACAAGTCAAACTATTACAGGAGCCCTGGTTATTTAGCAGATAACAGACTCTGTGACACACTTTCACCTCATCCCTTTAGCGGTTTGCATTTCTACACTGTTTACACCAGTGTGCTGGAAGAGAGCGGTGTTTGTAATTTGATAGTTTACCGACAACATATTGATTTGCTGGGTCTTGTTTTGCTACAGAGAGCTTGAGGGTACCTGCCACATTTCTGCTTGTGTAGGTCCAAAACATTTGATTACTGAGGGTATCGACATTTTTTCTGTGTTCTTCAGTGTCTGTGTAATTTCCTCACCACTAAGGGATCCTCGTTGCACGCATTGAGAACACAGGGACAGTTTTCCAAAGAGCATGTCCTTGTCACACCAAGGAATTTCTCTTTTATTGCTTTTTCCTCCAGTCCTTTACATTATTCAAACCAAATGTCTCTATCTGACATCTCTTTGACCCCTGAAAAGAGAGGGCATCATCATATGTCACTTTAAAGGTAATGGAATTCTCTGATCCTTGCATCTAGTTTTTCCTTTAATAATTTGAGAATAAAACAGCTCAAGGCCTAAACTGTATATATTTAGGCCATGCTTTAAAGACTACAGAATAGATTTATGTAGCCTGTATCAACATGTTTCTAAAGGAAAAGGTAATGAGAAATTATAGGGAAGGAGGCAAGGAAGAAATCATCTTGTAGATCAGGGGTGTCAAACTCAATTTCACCGAGGGCCACTTCAGCATATAGGCCCCCCTCAACGGGCCACATTGACAGTACAAATCAGGAGCTCTGGAAAACTAGGCTTGGGCATCCCTAGGATAAATGTATAAAAATACAATGTTAAAAATAAATTAAACACCTCATATTGTTAAATAACTGATTTTATGTATTGAAGTTTTAAATATTACATTTGAGTTTCCATGGATGTAAAATTACTGCTCAGTTTAAAAATTACAATATTTAAATCAGTGTTTAAAGGTGAGCAAGCAAATAATAAAAACAAGTCACATGGGCAGACATTATAGACTTTATGCAAAGATTTAGTCTCAGAGGCAACTGAAATCAATTAATTAAAAACATTCTTTCTGAATATCATCTCATGGTCTCTGAACTAAATGCGTCTTTCTGACCGGGAGCTGACGGCGTGTTGAAGAGTTATGGACCGGACGCTTTGGAGCGTCTGGTTAGGAAGCGCATTACAAACCTTTGGTTGAAATGTAGTTTGTAGTCAATTTGTGCTCAAAACCTATTTTAAGTCAATCATCAGCCTATAAAGTGCTCAAACATGTGGCCCCCCAGCATGTTTGAGCACAGTGCATGTGTCAAACATGGTGTAATGCATGTTTGACACGTGCATTACGCCATATAACTGCCGATTGGTAATTGAAGTAAAGTAGCTTCGATTTCAAAGAAGCCTACATTGAAGTCGATTGGCAAATGAACCATCACAAAAGAGGAAGGCTCTTATTGTCTCACTGCACCCCAAGAGATGCATAACCTACAAAAAGCATTTCTGTCTGGTTTCGAACCAAAGACCTTTTGCGTGTAAAGCAAACGTGATAACCACTACACTACAGGAACTGAACTTTGCTGCTTTGTTTCAGTTTGAGGTTCCAAAGTTGATGATGTGAGATGCAAAGCATGAAAATTTCAACTGAGGTTTGCACTCAGATGCCTGGATTCAGAGTACAGACCATGACACCACAGAGCCCTTGTTGACCTTTAGCAAACACCTGTGATGAATAGAACATGCAAAATCTGTTTCTGTCTGGTTTCAAACCAGAGACCTTTTGCACGTGAAGCAAGAGTGATAACCACTACACTACAGAAACTCAGGCTCTTTGCAGTGTTCCTGGTAGATGATCCACATTTTGTTAGAGACTAACGTCAACGATGGGCATGGAACAATGTCAAATACTTATTCCACAGATCCTCTCAGAGAGCACAGTAACTCGGTGAACAAACTGCCAGACTTATACTTGTGCCTAATTTCACATTACAGTCCATAAACTAAGCCTGGGATAAAAAAAAATGTATTGAAAATGTCATTAGCAGAGACAAATGGTTCTACAGAGACTTTGCTAAATGGCTAAAAAATAAAATCAATACTTACAAATTAAAAATGGTTCAAAAATAAAATTAACACATTAAAATAAAAAAATATCTCTGAAATACAATCAACACTTGAAAATTAAAAATGGTTCAAAAATAATAACACTTCAAAATACGAAATCTCTGGAAAATAAAATATGATGTATGTTGTTTTGAAAAACATTAGAATATAAGCACTTTTATCAAATCTTCATTGTAGTAAGATCATGTAAGTTCTTCTTAAATCCATGGAAACTCAACAGTTTGTAAGGTAGGTTAGCTGAGGTCGTCAGTTCAAACCCTGTATGGTTCAAAAATAAAATCAACACTTTACAATTAAAAATGGTTCAAAAATAAAATCAACACTACAATAAAAAAGGGTTCAAAAATAAAATCAACACTTTACAATTAAAAATGGTTTAAAAATAAAATCAACACTACAATAAAAAAGGGTTAAAAAATAAAATCAACACTTTACAATTAAAAATGGTTCAAAAATAAAATCTACAATAAATAAGGTTTCATAAAATCAACACTTTACAATTAAAAATGGTTCAAAAATAAAATCAACACTTTACAATAAAAAAAAAATGGTTCAAAAATAAAATCAACAGTTCAAAATGTATAATGGTAACTGTTTCTGTCTGTTCAGTCCATAAACTAAGCCTGGGATACAAAAAAATGTATTGAAGATGTCATTAGCAGAGACAAATGGTTCTACAGAGTCCAGAACGCCCAGGAGAGCGGCGGTCTGGAGGACTTCAATTTAAGTGAAGTCGCTCAATTTAATTTATTAATAGTTATTGGGGCCTCAGTCAGTGGTTTTTGTCACTACGAGTAAATGTAGATGCATTTATCTGCTTAATTTGTGATGGGACCTGGTTTCACGGCGAATATTAACTAAACTGCATAAAATGCGGCTAAATAGCCGATGTTAATATGATTGTAATTTCACGGATAAAAATAGTACATGACCGATTTTTTTAATGTTGTCGGTCAACATAAGGATAACAAAAAAAGTCTAGCGCCACCTGCCGCCCTGACACCAACTCACACACATATTCATTCACAGTCTTACTTGTAAATCGATTTTTCTTTTCTTGGACGTTTTGATGTTAGCTTGTCGACGTCTCAGTTTTATTCGCTGGGAAAATCAATAAGCAGCTTGAGGTGACTCTGCTTCTCTCTAGTGGCAAGAAGCCGTAATGTTGGCTGGTAACAATCGGAATGCATTGTGGGAGATGTAGTTTGTAGTCAATTCGTGCTCAAAACCTATTTTAAATCAATCACGGGCCTATAAAATGCTGGGGGGGCCTTGAGTTTGACACATGTCTTGTAGATTCACTTCTTGGAGCCATTTTCACTTATATGATATATAATAATAAAATCAAAAATACTGCGTCTCAAAACTTTTAATGTATCAGCTTATGGAAAATGTTGAGAAGTTGGTATATTTTTTTTATTACAATTGGATGAGACAAATCAGATGAACATGGGGGTTGCAAAGTAAAAATATAAAAATGTAACGAAGCCTGGATCTTTGGTGTATCTCTGAGAAATCCAGTGTTTGGTATTATGCCAAGAATCCATCTGCTTGGTCAGAGATCTCTACTATCGCTGATCGGGAGGTTAACAGTGGTCAGACGTCCAGTCAAATTTGTTGAAGAAGGTTGTTTGTGGCAACAAAAACTATTGATTTTTTTGTTTCTTTTTTTTTTTTTTCCAGCTTGCCTAAGGACATTTGTTAGTGGAGACTGTGCACAGGCACCTTACGTCGTTATTTCACACAAGAAGCAGAGCATTTAAAACTCTTTAGCTTAAGAAAGCTTTTCTTAACAAAGGATATTCTTTTACCAAAGAACTGAGATTGTACGTGGACAATTACCAGTGAAAAAAACACCAGTTTGTTAGTGAGTTAGTCCAAATATGCACAACATTTACTGTACTTTATCATCAATATTGAAACTGAACAGCAAACAGTTTTGCTGATGAAACACCTGGAAAAAACTTGACAGCCATTTTTTCCAAAAAGCTCATTTTCTAAGCTCAGTGAAAGTAATCACTGAGTTTGCTCTAATAGCTTTGATTTAACAGATGCACAGGAGACACCTTTCCTCTGCCCCTGGCAGTTAAATGTGAGCCTTCTGTGTCTGTGTATGTGTGTCATTATAGCAGCACTCTTTTATAGACATTAAGTAGCAAGGAGTTGCAGGAGCTATGAATTCACAGAGCACTTAATGTTGTGTTAATGACCGGTGACAGCTAGCTGAGCTGGAGAAGAGAGGGTGGAGTAATGCAGGAGACAGAGTCAGAAAGAAATTAATAAAATAAAAACACAAGAAAAATGTGGCCAGGCATTTTCAGGAGTGTTACCCTATCCACAGCCTCAGATCACTGTCTGCATTCACAAAAACACTCATCAAAAGGATTAATGTCCATTACCATTAATGACTAAAACAACACAGAACAGCTTAGCACGCTGGATTCTAGCTCCAAAAGATTGCATCATTCAATGATGAGCTTGAGACATGCATATTCCCAGCCACTGCTGGGTGAACTGACCGGTCAGAACAGGATATGCGCATAACACCTATATGAAAAAATGAATCGGTTGGAAAGGCCATGGCAGAAACAGCACAAAGCCATTACTTTTGAAGATCTGAAATTAGATTTAAGAAAGGGTAAGCTTGGATCAGAATGTATGTACTGGGGTGTACTTCTTTGACACGTTTGATTTTTGCAGATTGCTTTACCTACTAACTAAAATTTGGCGAATTACACCGTTTTCAAAATTATAGAACCATCTGCTTAAAAACAAACAGCAAAAAAAAAAACAAAACTGGAAAATTCACATTTAAAATTAATATTCCAAAACTATTCTACAATGGTTGACATGTTCAAGTCAAAACCCTTTTGGAGAAATTGTGGAATACACCAAATTTGAGTTATTTGAGCAAGTTTGAAGCATCAGCCTTGGGACTTTGTCTTATTGTCAAACAATGTGGAGGTGTAATGATTGATGATTCTGCTGTCTAATAGAACAACCTGAAGGAGAATATACAACTATCAGCTTGTGATCATTGGGTTTTCCAGATGTAAAGGACACCAGTAAAGCTACTGATTTTTGATGACCATAAAAAAAACAAATATAAATAATAATAATAATAATAATAATAATAATAATAATAATAATAATAATAATAATAAAGAAATATAACAAAGTGAAAGTTTTTGGCCAAGTCAAACAGTTATTGCTGCAAACAGAACTACAACAAACAGGATAAGGAGGCGATTCCTTTTTACTTGGGGACAGATTGGTTTTGATAGTTTTCTTTCCCTTGATAAACTATGTCATTTGAAAACTGCTTCTTGTATTAATTCATGTTGTATTGTAATTTGTTGTATAATCGTGTCGTGATCTCTCTCCCCCCCCCACACCCGCCCATCCCCCCCCCCCCCACCTCCCCCCCCCCCCCCCCCCCCCCCCCCCCCCCCCCCCCCCCCCCCCCCCCCTACCACCCCCCCCCCCCCCCCCCCCCCCCCCCCCTCTCTATTTGTTTGAACACATTTATTAAGTAACACTTTAAGTTCACCTTTAATTGTAAAATGATCTCCAGTGATAAAGCCAGCCAACATGCGCAGTCAAGGTTTGTCTGTTTGTACCTTAAATACGCAAACATATAGACGGGGCTCGACAACTTTCAGCTCATCATTCAGTCTCGGCTAATTCACTCGACAGGGAAGCCTGAATAGCGAAGCATCTACCTGGCTGATCTTTAACCTCCTGTCTGCTATCTGAAGCTCAGTGGAGTCGCAGTCCAGGACTGCTTTTCAAATCCGTCAGCGCCAGTTAATTCAGCTACATGCTCAGGCAAACTGAACACAGATGGGCAATGAGCAGCTCAGAGTACTTCCACATTTAAACCGCTTCTGCTGAAAAAAAAAAAAAAAAAGGTCTGTGAAATGCCATTCTAAATAGTACAAGAGTGTCTGGAAAATGTTTGTTGAATGGCCAGGCAACTGTGCCAGTGTGATGATGTGCTTTTACAGCAGGCCTTGTAAAAAGGAGATGTATTGAGTAGTCAAAAATGACCAACCACTGCACCGACTATGTTCCCTGATGCAGTTTACAACTTTGACCTCAGCCTTCAAAAGCATATAAATGCAAGGCAAGATTTTTTCTTTTCAACATGCTCACCAAAGAATACCTGGACTCGGTGCTTTGCAAAAACACCTACACCCCTCGAACGTTTTCATATTTTGCCGTGGTTCATCCACAAACTTTAGTGTATTTTCTGAACCTTAATACGTGATAGACCAACAGAAAATACTGCACCATTATGAAGTGGAAGGACAAGACTGCATATCTCTTCAAATGATTTGAGAATTAAACCTTTGTAGTTCACAGAGTAAATACTTTATAAAACCATATTTCACTGCAATAACCTCTGCAGGCCCTTTAGGGTGTGTCTTTACTAGCGGCAGATTTTTATTCATTTTGTTTTACCTATATGTCTTGTAAAACAACTCAGACTCAGTCAAGCTACCGAAGAGCACCAATCAATATGAACGTTCACGTCTGGAAGCAAAGGAGGATTTGGGTCTGATCTGCTTTGATCTGACCTGTTCAGTTTTAGCTCTGGCTCTGTGTTTAGGGGCAGTTGTCTTGCTACAAGTTGACACTCTGCACCATTTGTGAGTCTTTGTCCTGGATGTAGTTTCAGCTTCGCTGTCCCTACTGAAGAGAAGGGTTGCTACAGCATAATGCTGGTACCGACCATCATGTGTGGACGGTGTTTATAGTAATTTTATCTTTTCACAAGAGACGTGGCTTTGCATGTTTGCTACCGAGTTAAATGTTGGTCATATGTTCGCTGCTTCCTCAGGATGGCTTGTGGCTACACCACAAAATGGCATTTTTGGCTTTCTTTCAACAATGACTTTCTTTTAGCAACTCTTCCATGAAATATATATTTTTTGTGGAGTGCATGACTTGTCGTTGTCCCCACAATATATTCTTCTGTCTCCATTGTGGATCTCTAAAGCTCTTCCAGAATGACAGCGGATTAATTGCTTCTCCGATTAATGCTCCCTTTTTGCTACATGCCTCAAATGCTTCAATTCTTTAAATAAAAAAATAAAATAATAACTGTCCCTTCGTCATCCATCAGAGTAAAACTAAAATGGGGGTGGAGCCTTGTCCAAGAATGTTTTTCATTTTACTTTCTTGGGATGGACATCTTAACAATAAGGGTATTTAATATTCATGACAACCTAACATTGGGCTGATGCAGGGAGAGAGTACTTCTACAGAATATTTTTTTAAATAATTAGGCATGAATAAAACCTCATTTTAGGAGTGCTCTTTAGATAGGAAAAAGAAAGATGGAAAAAGTGACACACACACACATTTAAAATTCATAAGGACAAGGTCTTGGAAGGACAGCGGATTAAAGGTGGACATGAAAAGAGATAAGAATTGAACTCTTTTTGCCCCCGCTTCTCAGTCTTTGCAAAGCTCTCTGCAGACAGTAATCAAAAGCCAGATCGCAGCCTTTTCTATAAAGGCTGGTTTAAATCTCTGTGACGTATGAGCATATTTGCATTTCAACCTTCAGGTGTCTTCCCTGAAGTCGATGTTACATAAAAACAACACCCGGTCCACTTTCGTACAGTGACCGCCGCCTCATTCCCTCAGCTTCCCCCAGAAACTTTAGAGACCCATGCACATAGTCTCTCATAAATTCACTTACACACGCACACACACGCACTCACACAAAGCCAGACTGCAGCTTCTAAAATATGCAGTGGCATGATTGCTATTATCATTTCTGATCAGCTGCGTTATTGAATGAATGCTGCTGTCAGGGCTGTTGCATGGGAATGATTATTTTGCGGGGCATCTGAGACCTAGTTACGCCTGGCTGAATGTGATGGATGGGGAGGAAATGGTGATGTCTGAAACACTCCAGGTCCTGCCAGATCCAAGCCACTCTATAATTACAGTCACACAGTTTGTCGGAGCCCAAGTAGAGTTCTGCCCATCTGGCTGGATGCAGAAAAATGAGTCTTATGAAAGCTCTCCCTCCCTGATCACACCCAAAATATCATTAACACGTTTAAAGAAGGGGCCGACTCTATGTTGAGATTTTGTGCTTTAAAGAAAAGCACTGCAAATCATTTTGTGTGCATGTTTTTGTTTTTATCAAGATCCAAATGTGTTTATACTGTAAATGTTGCACAGTTGTGTTTTTACTTAAAGGAAAATGTTTTTGCTCAATTACCTGACAGCAAAGAAAAAAATAAAAAATACACTGAAATCGTAAAAATGAGCAACCGACGCACCCTTACACCATTCAAGTTCGATAAGATTATTAATCATTTATTTCTGACCCATCTGCTTGGAAGCAGCCATCTTTAAAGCCCACCTATTCCAATGACATTGAATGTCTTGATTTCATAAGAACAGTTAATAATCACAACCCTCGAAGACTGGCTTCCTTTCTGTTTTCACTAAAATTGCAGGCTGAAGGAAGTAAATTGGAGATTTAATTATTTAATTATCACTACAAGCAGAATTCAGACACAAGTGGGTGGTGGAGTGCAAACAAAGATGTTTGATGTGGAAACAGAGACACAAACAAATTAAATTCAATTATTGATATAAATACAACGTAATTAGGACAGATTAATCAATATACCTCAACTGGAAAAAAAATAAAATGAAATAATAATAATAATAAAAAAATCTGAGTGGGGCGAGATTGAGCAAGAATGAAAGGTTTACTTCTATTCGAGCCAACTACAGAGGGCATCTAAAAAATTGCAGCTACAGTGGGTACCGTGGCAGACACACAATTACTCCTGTGGAAAGAAGCCAAAGACATCCCAGAGCTACTCCCACATACTCTTCCAAATTCATACTAAATTAAGATGAGATTATTTTTTGTTTTTGCCAAGGCTATCACTTTGTTCTTTTATTTACTTCTTGACAAAAAAAAAAAAAATGCTCTTTTATCTCCACCCATCCAAGAGAATTCTCCAATGTCAAATAAGAAATGAGAATCATGCAGGAAGGAAATCAATAATGGAGGCAGCCATATGTTCCTTTGGATATTTCATTTTAAAAAGGGAAAATGAAAAGCAGCAAAAACCAGGAAAAAAAATAGTAATGAGTTTGATAAAGCTTGTAGTAAGCATATTCCTTTTTTTTTTTTTTGTCAGTAAACACATAAGTATGATGAACATTATGTAAAAAAAAAAAAATAATAAAAATGTCTAGACTAATAATGATACAAATCTTGGAATGCACAGAAATATTGGCTGGTGACTGGATTCATCCGGTCATTATCAGTAATCAGTCAGTTGGGTTTCCGGCGTGTTTTGTCCGGTGAGCATAACACAAATTAGCGCTAATGGTCTGGCTAAGAATAACACTTCTTTGAATAGAAGTATTTTCTGCAGGAGTATAAGCCAACGGTCTAAAAGTGAGTTCAGAGGAAAAGCAAAAAGAGCAAGTATTTTCTATGGCGACGTTGTGATTGTGCAATTACACCGCGACTTGTAAGCGAGAAATGAGGTAGTCAATGTGTGATGTTGTTTTTATATATCAGCCAAAGACAATCCGAGTAAAAACAAAGGGCAAATCATAAATGGCAACTGAAATATTTACTTTTTCACAGCTTTTTTCCTTTAATCAGTACAGTCGTCATTAACAAACTGACTTTCAGATTTAGTCTAATCTCAGCACGCCTTAAAATATGTGTACGTTTAATGTGAAGTATGTAATCTTGTGTGAAGGGTGTAATCTGCTCCTTTGTACGCACGTCATTATAGGAACTGGTTGGTAAGAAGCATGGGATTTTTTTTGATGGTCTCTGCGAGCGCTGCAGAGTGGAAACCTGAATCTAAAGCTATGAATCACACACACACACACACACACACACAAAAGATTTTCTAACAATTTTTATTTTTAATATCTGAGGAGGATGCAGCTGGAATAAAACATGATGAATTCAACATTGCAACAGATTCACTACCTCGCCCAGACCAATCTACTTTTTTTGCATTGAAAGACACAGAAGGAATACAAGTTGAAGTGAACACAACCATGTAGAGGTAAAACAAAAAACAAAAAAAAACACACAGCAGGGATTTGTTGTCATAACATTCTAATAGTCATGCTGGGCAAATGTGTCTGAGTACGAGTTCAGCTCAAATTCAGCTGTCTGGCTATGCTCCTCAATCACACACACGCATATCAAGGAGGTACAAGAAAACAGGTCCCCCATTGCTACACCAATCTGATATCTGTGTCGCTATCAGAACAAGAAACATGCACGGACCTTCTTTCATTCCAAATGCGATTCATCTCTGAAGACTTTGAAAAAGTCTAATGTCTGGTTAAAACTAATTCACATTCATGTGAGCAGCTACCATCAGAGCATATGCATTTTTGCACGCATTGAGGTCTGGATGCACATCCTGAACCCCCCCCCCCCTCCCTCACCTGATCGCTGCAAGCCGAGCCGCCGTGACTCACTGTCATTTCTCTCCTCTCATCCCATTTCAGCTCATTCTCCACAAGTTCAGAGTTCACCCCCCATCCTGGGCTCTAGCTTCCTCTCAGTACTTCTTTGTCTCTTTGTCATCCATGTTTCATTTTTGACCCTTATTACCTACATTAAATCAGTCCCTTCTTTACGCTCACCCACCATTTTCTAGTTTGCATTTTCCTCAATTTACTCTTGCCTTTGGTATTTTTTTTTTTTTTTTTTTACCTCCTTTGAGCCACTGCTTATATAACGGATGTACAACAGTGAATCAGAAAAAAACACTATCACATGATAAGTTAAAAACCCCATACTTACATAGAATAGGTCAGAAGCCTTACTTGTCTTTAAAATCAGTACAGCAGATTCAATCGTTTGCAAGAAGATTAAAGGCTAACACAATCAGTGTAGACAGTCGAGACAGATTACAGATTTTACTTCAGTAACAGTCCTAGGCGGATGGCTTTAAATTTTTTATTTGCTTAAAGCGTTCTTTCAAGTTGGCTTTTTTGTGTTTTAGTTACAGGAACGAAGATCTGCGATTTTTAAGTACACATTTTTTAAATCCCATTAAGGCTGCCATGGTGTCATGTATTTATTTTTTTCTCTCCAGCTGTTTCTGACTTGTTAGATTTGCAATCAATCAGCTCCTTCTTCTTGTCACACTGCCTTCTACCCATTTTCATTTTCCTCAGTTTACATTATTCTTCTGCGTTCCTTTCCGCGCCCCCTTAGAGTCCCCGTCTTTCACGGTATGAATAATTGAGGCATATTGAGTTTGACCAGCAGATGGTAAGATGGGTGTTATGGATTTGTCCATGCTCTTTAGCAGGGTTCAGCTGCTGAGTGACACCTGTCCTGCTTGGGTCCTCAGTAGCTCTGGGGAAGCATGGGCCACGGTGGGGGCAGATAGGCAGGGCACACCCATTAAAGCATCTCCTCTAAAAGCATTCGGAGGTGAAAATCAGTGACGACGCTTACAGAATTTGTGCCCGAGGAAAGACAAGCCCACATGTGAAAACACAAGTGGAAGAACTTAACATTATTTCAATGTTAGATCCATTCTTTGTTTTTTTTTGTTTTTTTGTTGTATTATTTTTACATTGGATCAGTGCAACCCCGCCAGACCAGATTTAATTTTCATAGAATAAATAAGTTTTGATCACTGCTTTTACTAAACTGTATACGGTATGTTAGTCTATGCCATGAATTCTAGTTTGTGCTACTTTTTTAGGTACTGTAGTTAACTCCTGCTATCTGCTTTGCAGAGGTACAGCCAGTATGTGCATCTATACTTTTATTTCGCCCATACGCTGCTAGTTGTGATAGATTTCTTGGAACACATTCCTAAAACACGGCATTTGCATTCAAGGGTGTGATTTTTCATGCAATCACCCAAACTCTTTTTGAGACATTCCACCTGCTCATTATTAACCTGTTAAAAGCAGTCACACTGCCATCTATATATGGGCTTCCTTTGCTGAAAATATAATAATAAAAAAAAAATGGCAGTCTGACGATAAAATGGCCTTATCATTCGGAGCAAACATGAGGATCTAAACATAGACTAATTACAGCCTACGCTGATTGCAAGCCGTCAATGCTTGTTCTAAGAGGATATTTAGTAAAGGCAGTGGTTATATAACTGTTATTTAATAAATACATGCAGAAAATTATGTACATCTTGTTAAGCTGGTTGTTTATAAGTAAGCACTTTCATAATTTGCTATGGCAGCGGTATGAGGTAACCCAGCTTAGCAGGTATTTACAAAAATTAAAAGTTATGGTTAAGTTAAATAACCTCTACTATGTTTTTTTTTTTGCATCTGATCGAATATTTTAGATTTGCTTGCCACGCTTACGTCTCCAATACCCCAAAATCGTCTTCTTCCTTTCATTCGCCCTCCAAACTGTCTATAACTCAAGTAGCCTGCTGCATTTGTCCCTGCTAAGCAGCACTGCTTGCGGCTTCACCGTCACCGCCGCCCTCTGACTGCTTAACCTTCGAAAGCTCCTGCCCGCAAGGCTCTCACCTCAGCTCTGTGACCCACCAGAGTCAGAGCAGTTAGTGTAAGCTTTCCTCCACTCTGACATCAGTGTATGTTGCTGGGCTAGACAGCCGTATTTTAGGGTTTCCTTGAAATACACTTGGTCTTATAAGCTCTTCTTTTGCATTTTTTTGCAACCCTTCTCTAAATATGTTTCCACACAATTTCCTCCAATGTCTCTTTTCTGTTTCTCGGATTTCCCTTCTTACTCCATACTGTTTCCTCTCTCTTTTCTCTCTCAGTCTCATCAACCCCCTCCTAGTGAAAGCTGTTCCCTCGGAGCTGTTCACCCTTTCTGATTCAACTTTATCAAATTATTTAGAACTTGTAAAAAAAAAAAAAAAAAAAAAAAAGAGAAAGAAAATACTTAAAAAAACAAATAAAGACTTTCTCATTTATTTATTTATTTATTTTTCTTTTATATTGTTTTCAGAGAAGAAAATAAAGGATGGAACAGTCATGCTTATATATGTGATTCTGAAACAGAATCACATATATAAAGCAGATGTTTTGTGGTAAAACGCATGTGAATTTCCTCTGTCTCCCCAAGTTTGCATCCATTTTCTACACTATGAGATTTCCTCCCTGGACGGTAGTACTGCATCACTTCGACGTGTCATCTTTCTTATTGTCCTTTCAGCAAAGTGTCTATATTTACATCTTGCACACAAGGCAACAAGATTATGGTGAAAACTCAAGCAGGAAATTAGATAACAAAAGTGGGATAAGCTAAAATCCCAAGCATCCCTGCATTCAATTTTTCAGTAATCTGGTCTTCTTTGCCACTTCTTACCATGTTCTGTATCAGTACTGACAAATATTATCTAACAGTGACTTATGAGAGGAACTTCAATTGCCACCTTTATCGAGCTAAGTTACGAGGATGTTTAACACCCCCGTCTCCCACTGC
The DNA here is from genome assembly GCF_051168715.1 of Poecilia mexicana. Classification (NCBI taxonomy): domain Eukaryota; kingdom Metazoa; phylum Chordata; class Actinopteri; order Cyprinodontiformes; family Poeciliidae; genus Poecilia; species Poecilia mexicana. The sequence goes on along the minus strand of NW_028263386.1, from coordinate 16,782,820 downwards.
AACGGCATCTGCAAAAAGCTCACAGCACAGGGAGGTGGATATGGGGATCAGTGATAGTCCTTTGTCTGCTAGCCTAGGAAAACTGACCTTTAGGAAGAATTATTGAAAAATCAAAAAGTGACATCTTTTTAAGCCTAAACAAGTAAATGAAATGAGTTAGTATTGAATCTCTAAAATTCATCATCGCATTTCTCTTAAGTTCAGATTCCTAAAACGAGTTCAAATATAAAAAACTCATTTCAATAGCTTAACGTTTAACAGTTGCTACCTTTTGTCTTTAAATGTCTGCACCAGCATTTTAAAGTTATAGTAGATTAACATTATAAAGCTTGCTTTGATTATAGTCTGGAGTTTCTTGGAGAGCTAAAATGCTGTCGGTGGCTAAAAGAAAAGCATCAGGCATCTGTCTTCATTCAAATTTCTGATTGAGATTTCAACAGTGAAATCTACAAATTGGATGTTCTGTATATTGTTAAAGTCTTTTACTGGTTCTCTAAGCCCCATTTACTGTCAGGTCACTCAGCTGTGTAGTGAAGCCTGGCACAGTTCAGTGTAAACATGACATGTGAGAGTGTAGGAGAATTTACAAATTGCTTCAACTCTCATCACTTGACTTGATTCACAGGACCCTGCAAAAGTATTCACACTTCTTGAACTTCTTCACATTTTTGTCATGTTTTCAGTCTAATCATGCGTTTTAAATTATTTATATATCTAATGTGATTGACCAATGCAAACTAGAATGCCGTTTTGAAGTAATCAAGTTTATGTCTTAGTAGACAGAAATGAGACATATAAGACAGAAAAAACAAAACAAAACAAAAAAAAACAAAACAAAACAAACAAAAAAAAAATATATATATATATATATATATATATATATATATATATATATATAAACCAATATCACTGAAGTAATCTAAAACTGACTAAAGTAAAACTAAATAAAAATTGACCAATGAAAATCAGACATTGCTTTTTAAATGTGGTTTAACAACATCATTTAAAATAAAATAAAATAAAATAAAAAACTAATAAAACAGGTGTGTGCAATGGTTGCACATGGAAGACTGGAGAAAGTAATTATATCTTGACAGTTATAATAAGATTATTTAGCTCTCATTCATGTAGGTGAATTTTGTGTTCCTCTGTCAATTGTCAATAGGTCTGGGACTATAATTTGATAAAAAGTTTGAAGGTGTAAGGGAATATTAATAATGAAAGCCGGTTACATAAATGAAGTTTAAGAATTTATCCAAGAAGGTGTTTAGACAGACATTAATAATATATTTCTTTCCTTAACAAGTAAGATAATACAATGTCTCACATTTAATGTATTTCTACTAGATTATTTTTAATTAATTTTTATATATATATATATATATATATATATATATATATATATATATATATATATATATATATATATATATATATATATATATATATATATATATATATATTTTTTTTTTTTTTTTTTGTAATAGCACCATAAAAACAGGTTTTTGATCTGAATCCACTTCGCTTGACGTGTTTCTTTTATACAATTAACCTTGTAAAGATAATAAGATTTATAATTCCAATTAAATTAAACACAAACAAGACTGAAAACCTCAGAGAAGTCTCATTTAGTGTCAGGAAAGGCACTCTTAGGAAGCTACTGTGCGTGCAAGCCATTCATGTCTCCTTTGTCATGAGGCTGCACAACAAGGTCAGAGGACATTTTCCATTCTGAGACTCCATATTTTATTAATCATACAGCTAAGCGAATGGCAGAGGGTGAGAAGCAGCGTGACAGAAAAGCAAGAAAGGGCGGACATTTTACTATAAAGGTGAGACGGAAAGAAAAGTAAAGGACAAGGGAGAGTGAAGCCCCCACAGAGCGGGAAATAGTTCATGCCATAGAAACAAAACAGCAGGGAAAAATGAAACAGAAATGCATATTATAAAGGCACATAATATTATTGTTGGTTGAGCACATGTGTTTCTGCCCCCGGAGCTATCTCCTTTTTCTGCAGATGCTAACTCATAAGTGTGCAATTGCATATTGCCAGCCCATTATACATTTGCACAGCTGACCCTGATGTCCTCATGTTTTCACCTCAGGAATTAATTACACCACATCTGTGGTCCTTCAAAACTACCTTCAGCTCTGCGCAGCAAAAATGGACTGACTAAAACACTTCCTACAAACTCTTACAGGAAAACTTAAAGAATAAATTATAATAATAAACTGAGACATACAGAGACATGCATACGCAGCGACTGAGCATTTAGTTTGGTGTGTTATTTTGGGTAAATGTAAGAACTGTTCTGAGGTGAAGTTTAAGAAAATGGAGCCAGTTGTCCTTCTTCATTATCATATGCTCCATAACCACTGGTGCAGTCAGGGTTACTCTTATGAATGATAGTCCTATCAGGATGCTCGAGACTTGGTGTAGTGTTCTTATGTCTGGGAGACTCACTGTAGCCAAAAACTCAACTATGAAATGTTTGACCTGAAGGCAAATGGCCTGAGCATGTGGCCATCTGTGAGCTTTGTTATATTTTGGACCGTGGGCCCAATTCGTGGTTTTACACAATCTCAGTCCATGGTGATATAAAACTGAGATTTATATATAGATTTTGATGCAGGTGTTGCAGTAGCTTCGAGTTCATTGCAGATTTATACTAGCATTGAAAAAAAAACAGACAATTTTTCTAGGCTTTGCTTCTGCAGAAGGAGGGAAGCCTTGGCTATTGGAGAGATGATCTTTCTTTTTCTGTGCAAAGAATCAATTAGGATCTTAAACTGAAAGTTAACAGTCTCATCAAGTCAACAAACATCCTATACTTTTTGGCACTGCTCATGAAATATTTTGGTCAAAGTTACATATTTAAGGGTCTACATGTATTCTTCATCTATTCTGGATACTTGAAAACAGATTTAATTAGTTCATCAAAAACTCCAAATTAACACAAATTCCATGCTCGTAATGACTGTCAGTGCACTTACAAGTGCAACTGTATCTTTGAGCTAAACAACCCAAGTATCTTGTGCATGCAGTATTTCACAAACGTACACTAAGCTGCACAGAAAGGTACTGTGCTATTCTCAGACTGTTCTGCTTTTGAAGCGGCACACGTGTATTCTCCCTACAGCAGGTCCTAACCTTTGCAACAGCTTAAAAAATACTGTGCTCAAAAAAAAGACAAAAGGCTCGGTGTGCCTGGAAGCCTGGTGAACTGAACAGACTTCAGTGGAAAAGGCCTCTTGCTCAGTAGGTGTCAGTAAAGACTCATCTGGATATAAGGTATTTAACCATGGCAGTACTGCAAAAATCAATGGCAAAAATTGTGCTCTTTCATTACATGTGAGGTGAAAGTGATGAGGCCTTTGTCACTGGACCCAACAAAAGGATTAATAATAAATAATAATAAGAATAATAAAAACATTTTCAAAAGCTAAACACACAGTCACAATTACAATATCTCTCTTAATTGTGACTAATAATATGCAGCAGCATGTAATAGTTCAATAACGCATACAAGTGCTTCACATAGTAAAGACACTAAATTACAAAGTTAAGTTATCTTCCATAAAAAAAAGAGTGGCTCCTAATTAAATGCACAAAATTAATAAAAGAGTCGGGCTCAAGATCCCTTGAATAATAAAAATAAAAGCTGACACTCTGCATAATTATAGCTATGAAATGTGTCAGGGATCACTGCCCACACAAACGTACACATACGCACACATGCATTGTTATTTTATGAATCAAGTTGTCTTAGTACTCCTTGAGGACACAAACAATAATACTAAAAATCTGGGCAGCCACAGAAGTCAGCCTTTAAACGAAGTCAAAGCTCCGCTCATCTGGTTTAGCACCAATAAAGGGTCTCTTTACACGGATATAAAATGCTTCATAAAGACCCAAAGAACCAGAAAATGCAGGAAACAGTCATTGTCTATCCTGAATAGTTCCTGTAATTTAAACCAATGTTGGGCTATGGAGCTTTTCATTGGGGTTTTGAATTACATTCGTGAAAACTGGGGCTTAAAAGTCTGCGAGGCTCCATTAGTGTAATAGGACAGCAATCTGTTTAACTGTAGACTAATAAAAAAAATAAATTAATTTAAAAAAAGAATACTGTTTGCATTCTGGGTACGTTTCCCTTCTTTAGTCATATTTTGTCCATTCACATCAACTAAAATACTTAAATTGTCAAAAAAAAAAAGTTCAATTTAAGTCTTTAAACCCCAGAGCATATCCATCGTCAAAGCTCCTCCTCCCCAGTTTCACTCTAATACCTCCACTCCACTGCATAAATGTATCATTACAGTATCATTATGGCAACAGTATCCCCCAGCTTCCATTAACAGGGACTTAGGTACTGTGTGCTGTGGCTTACATAGACCCATTATATTATTAAGTCATTATAAACCAGGACACAGAGAAAATTATGCCTTTAATGGGAGCTACATTGGGAACTACTTAAGTTTATGCCCCCAACCCACCTACTTTTCTGCCTATTTCCCTGTGCCCGTGGATCTGAGCGCCCACGGTGTTAAGTTACGTATCGGACTATCAAGTTACTTCACCCTGAACAAGAGGTAGTTCAATATCAAACCTTTACTCCAAAAAGGCTAAGTGTTGGCAGCTGCCTACTTACCCCGGAGTTAGGATACGCCGTCCAGCCCAGCTCTGCTGTGGCCACCCGAGTGTCCATCAATGTTTCTGCAGCAAAGACAGAAAAAAATAGAGAAAAACAGTAGTTAGCCTCCAAAACCTATTTTTAGCACCCCTCAACGGAGATGACTTGAATTCAAGGCCCAGTGATCACTTGACACTATCATCTATGAACAGAGCAGAGACGAAACCCCACAGTGATTCATCCATCTCTGCCTCACTTCTGTTAAGACAAGAAACATGGAAACAAATCCTTGGCACTTTGCTGGGAGGGATGCCTGAGAGCTTCTGTCATGCTGTTAAATGCTCAGCTTTGTATTGTGTTCTCTCTGTGAGCACGACAACAATATGCATATCCCGCCTTTGTTTGCATGCACATGCATGCATGTATTTGAATGATTTGCAGTCACTTCTGGTGAAGTGGGTGGATTTTATTTGTACTTTTGGGTGGGAAACGGCTGTATGGCTTTGCACGCCATTAATCGAGGGAAAAAATCACTTCAAAAATGCGGACAGAGTATTACATCCCTGTTCTGGAAAATTCTCACAAATTCAATAGGTCAGAGGTTCACAACGCTTTCAACTGAGTGAGATGAAAGCATATCAATTTCCTAGCTCTTTGGTGAAACTTAAGCAGACATTTCACTGTAATTGATTCAACATTTGAAAAAAATAAAAAGATCTGATACAAAAATTAAGAAAAAAAAAGGTTTTTAAGACTTTACATCTCTTGTGTAAAAGCAATGCTCACTATGACATATATATATATATATATATATATATATATATATATATATATATATATATATATATATATATATATACAAAAAAAAAAAAAAAAAAGAAAAACTAAGACTGGCACCTGGCCCAAATAAACCAATCTTACCAGTTTTTCTCAGTCTGATTTACCGACAAGAGACTAAAAGATGTGTGGGCATTTTAATGGAAGACTTCCCCTGTAAAAGACTGTTTATTCCATGCTCTAAATGATTCACCTCATAAACTGAGAGAACAGTTCACATTTTAAATGCTTCATGCCAGAACATGCCCTTGATTGTGTTTGTGTTTCCCAAACAGATAAAACTCATTTGGTGAAGGAGGAATGGTATGTCTGGGTTGATGGTCTGTAGCAGATAAGAAAGGTGCTTCGGGAATTTTCAGAGGAATTGTTTTTGCCTTGGACACCTTCCACTGCCTCAGCAATGGTTATCCAATCCAAACAAGTGGTGTTGACAGGGACGGGATCGCAGTCTGATGAAATCCTCCCTCTTACATTTTAAATAAGACAACTTTCTTTGCTTTACACACAGCCATTTGACTTGTTTTGGATTTTACTGATTGTGCATTTACTTTTGCCTCAAACCAAATTGCATAAGGGGGACATTAGGGAGGTCTCGATCTGATCACGTGATTGGGAATTGGGAATCTGGCATCACGTCCCGACCAGGGATCGAATATATGTGCATATTTGATTATTTTAAACCCAATAGGAATAATAACAGTATATACCGTTACGTAGTGGACTGTCTACAGTTTTATGCTCAGCACATTGCATAAAACTGAGCAGAATATGGCATCAGCTTCAAGTTGGAGCACAGGTGCCATTTTTACTATGTTTTTTTTTTTTTTTTTTTTCAAAAAATCAAGTGACAAAACATAAACTCTGGTTTATTAGAGACTTTGACGTAAAATGGGCAAGCACCGACTGCAGTTGCAGCAGGCAAGTGAGAGTCGCCGTGATCCCCTCCCATATCAGAAACAGTTTGCAGGCGCGTCATGCAGCAGCCTGCAGTGGAGCACAGAGAATACCCAGTCCATCCCGTTTCCACATTGCACTGGAATCACAGATGCACAAAGCTGCCGCTGAGTCCACTCTGGATTAAATATAATGTAAATATAGTTTGTCATGTTGCCCAACGTTTTATATTTTTATTCTTTTATCCAAACTGCCGCACCAAGAGATACCCAGAACTTGATTAGCACAGTCTCAGTGTTCTATTAAATCAGGGGTGTCAAAGTCAAATGGACGGAGGGCCAAATAAAAAATTTAGCTACAAGCCGAGGGCCGGACTGATCGAATGTTCATTGAAATTTTTTTAAATGACTCATATAGTCTAGTGAACCTAATTGAACCTACTGAAAACCTAACAAATATATTCCAATATGATCAGATAAATAAAGCAATATTTTCTTATGGCTCTGTCAGTAATCTTTAATTTTCAACAGACACAACTGAAATATTTTTAAAATATAATTGGATTGAAATACAATAAAATAAAGTGCAAAAATCTATTAATCCACATATGTCAGAGTCAAGGCATTTAGATGTGTCGCCGGCGAATTACGGTACTGCAAATTTAGATGTGTCGCCGGCAACACATCTAAATTTGCAGTACCGTAATTCCGCCACACGTAGCGCTAAGTGGAAAAATTCCAACGGTTTCTGAAAGGGGAGACGTTGCACTTTCCAGCAAGTATCGGGTTAATACGGTAACTTCGCAGCTGCAGCTGCAGAGAATGTAATTAATCCGGGGGGCACTCGTTTAATAGACGGTATATTTCGGCAATAACTTGGTGGATATTGAAAGTTCCGGTTGTTATGGATACATGGGTAAGTACATCATCTCACAGAACATTTAAAGAACTACTTACAGTTCAAATAAGGAAGATATTTTTTTTCAGACGGGGTGCCGGCTTGCTGCGGTCTGCGGGCCGGTTCTAATAATAAATCAAGATCATCCCAGGGGCCGCAAAAAACCTTCTCGCGGGCCGGATGTGGCCCGCGGGCCTTGACTCTGACATATGTGTATTAAATGATAAATAAGATGGATGAAATATGGGGGGATGCCATACGTGGGCAACTAATGTTTTAGTTTTTACTTCTAGCAGGTAAATAAATGTATTTAATTCAAGATATACACCTTTGTGAGATTGTAGTTATTTAAAGTGGGGAAATGTGTGGGTGTCCTAACCCCTTACCAGAAATGGCATTATTATTTTAATTTTATTCATTAAAGACCTTTACAAATCTCTTCTTAAGTATTAGCTTTTTAATAGGACTGTTTCAGAACTGGTATTGCTTAAAGAAATATCAACCTATCCATCGCTCTTCCATGCTGTGGCATGCTTTCAGACTGTGGGAGGAAGCCAAAGCAGCTGGAGAGAGCCCACGCATGCATAGGGAGAGCATTCAAGCAACATGCAGAAAGACCCCAGGCTGGGATTTGAACCTGGAACCGTCTTTCTGTAAGACAATAATGCTGCCAACATACACGCAGTGACTATCAAAAGGTATCTTAAATTGTTCACATGACTTTTTAGAATAACGGGAAGTGAGACTGGCAATAAAACACTTTTAACACTGTTTAATTTTAGTTTCTAAAAGAAAAATCCTCATGGTCAGGTCAGCGCATCATAAAAATTTGGGATTTGAAATCAGTCACTGCTATTGCTAATAAAAATCTAGATCAAAAGCCACTGTTAAAGAAAAGAAAAATCATGTTAATGTGAATGTTAGGAAATGCTTTGATTCAGCTTCCTCCACTTGCATGTAGATGTAGTCCACAGACATTAACCAGACAGGTAAGATACATCAGATACGCATTCAAATACTAATGTATGCAAGAACAGAACGTGGACTAATTCATACGTAGACTTTACCTGCATCAGTCAAGACTGTGAGGGATTTTCTGTGTACACCTACCGGGACAGTCTTGTTCACACTAGGCTTTTTGTCTGAGTGTTTCAATTTCCTTAAAATCAGCCTTTCTCTGTCTAGTTTCCACAGTCAGCCAGCTCCAGCCTGCCTGTTTTTAAGACTTGTTGTCAGCTGGGGAGATAGGACCATGAAACAGCTCCCTGTGCCAGAGAGCATTGTGGGGACTGCCAGCCCTTTCTCAGGGGAAATCACAGAAGCTTTAGTCTAATCACACGGACACTTGGTAGGCCATTTTCCATTTCCTTTAAAACACAGAGGAGAGGGGGGACGAAGTAAAAGACATTGTGGGTAGGGGACAAAAAAGGTCAGAGGCCTCATGGGAAGGCAGGATGAGCACTGTCACCTGATCTAATGTCCACCATTAGCAGAATATCAAAGTAGCACATGAGTAAATGGAGTGTACTAAGTGGTGATTAGCAACAAGGTGGGGCTCAAGCAGCAGTCGTGCCACATCTCTAACACCTGTCCACAGGCATAGAGGATTTGAGAAATGTCCAATGTTTCTGTGTGCAAGTTTTAAATCATCTGTCTTGTTCAACATTTTTTTTTGTGTCAAGTGAATGTGAATAGTAAAAAAATCAATGTGATTTAAAAGTGCATCCATGTTATAAATAGTTACTGTTTTAAATAGAGTAACATTTACTATTTTAGTTTTTATTTTCAACCTTATTTTTTTTTTTTTGGAATTATTTTTCTTTGTTGTATTCTTCTTCACCTTTTATGAAATCTAGATACCACATGTTTTTGAATAACTTTTGAAAAGCAAGACATGCAGCTCTAAGAAATACAAAGACAACAATTTTGTGCTTGATGTACGTGATGTGTATAATGTAATGTGTCCTTTGTTATTTTATATATATATATATATATATATATATATATATATATATATATATATATATATATATATATATATATATATATATATATTGCTGCTCCTAATATATATATATATATATATATATATATATATATATATATATATATATATACATATATATATATATATATATATATATATATATATATATATATGTATATATATATATATATATATATATATATATATATATATATATATATATAAGGAGCAGCGATGACATCACACCACTAGCGTGACAGCCTTCATTAACTTCGTTACTTCGAGCATGTAGCTTTCCAGGAAGCTATCAGCATTACTGAATACAAATGTTTCATGGGAGGAAGAGGTTGAACATTCAACAGGTTGAGCAGAGCAATACTGCTGTTCTTCACTTATCTGCTGAAGGTCTCATTCTCTAGCCTGAATGATGCCAAAGTATGCATGTATTGATTTTTTTTTTTTTTACGTTTTTCTTTGAAAAGGTATTTTCCTTTTGAACTGGTACTGAGTTTCCAACCAGACAAATCCCGATCGGAGTCAATCTAACTGATAATCATTCAGTTTTGGTCATCAGATTTCTCAGTGTATCTCAAACAGGTAAACAAGAACATCCTGGGTTTGAATCCGGGCCTTAGGTCCTTCAGCATGGAGTTTGAACATTCTCCCTCTGCATGCGTGGGTTCTCACAGCTTCCTTACACAGTCCAAAAACATGACTGTCAGGTTACTTGGTCTCTCTAAATTGTCCTCTCTAAACATGAATGTTTGCCCTGTGTGTCTCTGTGTTGCCCTACAAGGGACAGGCAATCCAGTGAGTACCCTGCCTCTCGCCTGATGGAGACAAGCAACAGCCCCCGCAACCCTGCAAGAATAAAAGGAGAATCGACAATAGATGGATGGATAAATGTAACTAAAACAAGGAATGTTTATTATGTCTCCTCATCAATATGCTGCGGTAATAAAAATATCAAGGAAGAGTGTGAATCAGAAATCATAGGCAGTCTATGACTCAGCGAGAATTAGGAATAGGAAAGTTTTGGTTTTAAAATTTGTCTACATCCGTCAGCATTAGGATCCTAGAATTATTTTTCTTTTTCTGGTTGCTCGGCAACAAAATATGTAGTTCCTAAAAGTTGTGATTTCCACGTGCTTTCGGCAGTGGGTTTAAAGATTACAATAACACAACATAGGCCAGCAATTCTAACTGAGTGAGACTTCTAAATAGTACCTCTTTAAGCATAAGAAAGCAGATGTAAAACAGACAAAATATAACTCCATTTGTAAGAACAAATCCGTTTTTAGGTATTAAACAATTAGAAACAATTTGCAGTTTAAACTAAGTAATTTTTTCATATTGTCAATTTAAAAGTAATTTGGCGGTAAAGGTGAAACAAAACTTTTGCAGTCCCGAGTGTTTCGGGGCCTTTTTCTCTTTTGTTTATACACTGCTGTGTCAGCTCTATCTGCAAGCTCTAGTATATTAAACACAGCCAAGTTCACCAGCAGTTCAGACTGTGGGAAAACTACCCACATTAAAAGCCTAATGTTGACTATGTAAATACTGCTCATAAATTCAGAGGAAAGCAACAGCTCGTTGGTGTCGGTGTAAAAGATGTATTGTAGCGACATCATAGGCATATTATTTACTCGACGGATGTTAGGGATTCTTTAGCAAAAGGGCGTCTTCAAAATAATACACCAAATTATTTTACTCAAAACTCAGAAGTCACAATCAGAGAGTGAAGCCAGGGCCTGTAACCCCAGAGAGCGCTGCTCCTTCTTATTAGAAGCAAGTGATAGATCAATACCAAATGGTGGGCTGTTTCCACAGATAGACAGAGAGAGAGAGAGAGAGAGAGAGAGGGGCATATAGAGAACGAGGAAGAGAAATGAAAGTAAGGGAGAGACTGCATTAAACATTGATGGGGGCCCTGTGTTACAGATCGATAAGGGAACAGCTTTCTTCACGCAATTACACGTCAGCAAGCAGTCGCGTGATACATCACAGGAACTTCCATTATTACATATTACAAGCACTAGCCCAAAGAATATTTCTATAGATGAAAAACAACAGATGTTATGGATCTTATTAAGCTACTACGTGTAAGCCTAATAATTAGGAAAAAGTCAAAATAGCTGCATGTCTGTTTAAATCCCTCCTTTGTGACCATGTCTGTATGATTGCATGGTTGCTGGTCGATAGAACATGTGCTGAAGCCCTTTTCGAAGCCTTCCTTGCTCCTTAATCAATACGCCAGAGGATTCTCTAAGGATTTCCATTCCCTTTCCATCTTTTCCATTCATCCATCCTTTAACCGCCCTCCTCTACGTCGCCCTGCCCAAGGTTCCTGGTATATTTTGTAATTCAATGAGACAATCATGTCCAGATGCTGGAGGGTAAATGAGTAGTAAAAGGCCTTCTCTTTGTTATTGTAGCAAGAAAATGAAAGATCTCAGGCCCAAAGATAACTTTATTTAGGTAGGGTTTATCTCTTGATGTGAATGGGAACAGGATGGTAGGACAAAGAGAAAAAAAAAGAAGTCAGAACCCCCAAAAATGATGACAGACAGAAAGAAAGGAAGACGAAGATGAAATACCACAGGAGAAATCAGCAGGACTGAAATGAGCACTTAACAATGATGAAACCCCAGGGTAGCCTGCTGAGCATGGAATCTTAATATGGGGCGGCTGACAAACAAACAAGAGAGAAGTGCTGCATCTTCCAAACTAATCAGCCGTCCACTCAGGGGATTTATGAATATGAAAGCATTTTTTTTTTTTTTTGACAGACTGGAGTATTTTTGGAATAAAGCATGGAAATGTTTTGAGCACAGCAAGACCACCTGTACAACCAGCCAGACCTATATGTTAAGGAGTGCATTTCAAAACTTCACAACCTATTTTCTCTATGTACAAGACTCTTCTTTTGATGTAAGAAACGAAGCAAGTATTGAGTTGCCCTGTTGTGTTCCGAGGGACCGCTGATAAAGACTTGTGGTGAGGCTAGCCAATGACAATCTTCCATCCTAATCAATCGGCCTCTCTGAGAATTGAGGAATATAAAAGTAAAAGTCCGTGACAGACTGAGGCAGTATCTCCACACACCGCTCTAAAAATGGTTTGATTGGAAAACAGAATGTGACAATTTCCTCCATTTCTAAGATCGGTTGAGCTTATTTGAAAACTCATGGTCATAAAGCACCGGACTGTTATTTGTCAAGTGAAGCCTGTCATGCTATCCAGGATTGGACTTGTGAAGTAAGGCTATGTTAGCCCTGCATATAAAGTTGAGTGCTTTAAACTCGAGGACAAGGATCCAACATATGACCTACGTATAAAACTATTTTTGTGAAGTATGAAAGAAATAGCTCTTGGTTTTTACCTGTTGTGTTGATAGAGGTGACTTTAGTTTGGCTATCCAATAAAAGTGGGTAAAAGAAAAGTGCGAAAGTGAACCGAATATCATGTAAGGTCCGTGAGCTGGACGTAGTTCAGTTTAGGTTTGAAAACTATAAACATTTTCATTGCTTAACACTCCTTAGTGGTAACGTGAATAGAGACACTATCTTATTCAATAAAGAAGAAAGTCCTCAAACATGGACGTGAGACTTTTGTTGCTTTATCCGTCTTACTGAAGGGCTTTTTTTTTTGCTTTAAATAGAAAAAGCAGAACATTCAACAGGAATATGTCAAAAGAGATGCGTTATTTCAATGTCTCCCCGAAGACACACATGACAATGTGTCTGATTTGAAAATTGGACAGAAAATAATCTGCCATCCCCTGAGACATTAGCTCAAAGTGATGACACACAAGTCCTGCTTTGCCGAGACACAGACAGGATTTAAATGAGCTGGCTTGCAAATTACAGATCGCACAAACAGATGTATTAATGGAGTTCGGGGCTTGCAGTTGCTGAGTGAAAATAACATTTCCAGCATGAAAGTGGATGTGGTCAGTGTGAGTCATAAAAGGAAAACATGAGATAAGAGAGCATACAGACAAGTAAAGCCAGACAGGGGGAAAGTGAAATCACAGGCAGATGTTAGAGAGATTGCGGTGTAAGGACAATTAATATACATACGCTATCAGCAGAATCTGATGAAATTATCCTATAATCACAGCAAGGTGACATTATCTTGGCGTCACACATCTGGGCTACCATGTCGCATAAAATGTAGGCATCAACCTTGCAGCCAGAAGCTATTTTCCATGATTAGCAGTTTGTAATTGAGTTGTTGTAAAATGGAAGGAGAAAGTTCAAGAGTGACTGCAAATAAATGCGACAAAAAAGAAAAAAAAAATGCATACATATAATGTTAGTGGTCATTCAGTCTTCCAAGTATTGGCAACTTGCAGAGACAGCACTTTTGTACTCTAACTTTACGACTTCATATACAGCCCTCTATCTTTCACTATCTTTTCCTGGTGCTCCTGTTCCTTCGTTCGCTCCTCTTCCCATGCCTTGGTCAGAGGAGAGAGGTTAGGCACATCATTTGCATTCATTAACATTACATTAGCAGACAGAGTGATCTTTAGAAACCAGGCTGCAGGAGAGTGTCATCTTTAATTCATCATAACCCCACCGCCCACTCACCCGCTTTCTCTTTACCTTCTTTTTCTTCCTTCGTTCCCATCTATCCATCTCCCCTCTGCAGCACTCTTTTTTTTTCTCCCCCTTATCCCAGGGCATCTCTTCTTGAGTCTTCATTTATCTTCTGCTTTATATTCATCATGGCTTTTGCCTTATCTTTTATGATTATTTTTGAACTCTCTACTTAATGACAAGTGGTGGGGTTTTTTTCCGGTTGACACCAATTCCCAGTTGTCTGAGGCCTGGTCTGATGATTTTTTATTTTTATTTTTTCCCCATATAGACTAAAAACAAATGAGAAAAAAAATATGATTAACTCTTCTTTTATTAAAGCAACTGAAATATTTTCTCTATTTAGGTGTCAAAATACATATTTCTAGCTTTCATTCTTATCTCTTTTTTTGTGATAAGATCTCTAGTCAAATGATAGCAAAAATTAATTTTAGATTAACTCATTAACCAATAAGTTGCATGCCTAGTAAGAACTACAATTACAATAAAGTACTACCAATATAAAATTTCAACCTGTTATAGATATTTCCTTTCAACAAGTAAAGACTCCTGAACTACACTTGGGGATCTGCCTATAAAACTAAACCATTAAACTAAAATGTAACATTTTTAGTGATTTCTTCTACGGAACAACGGAGCAATATACGGAAGCACTGTTACTCTGAGCAATGACTGACATAAATAGTACACAAAATTTACAAATTTATATTAAAAAAATATCTAAGTGTATATAAAGTACAGCTAATTAATCTGTTTTGAATGTCAAACTTTTTTTTTCAATTAATAAGATATTAGAGAGACGAAGGTTAAAAAAATGTTGATCTCTCTGTTTTCTAAATTTTGTAAAGCCAAAAACATTTCCATAAGTAAGCAGCGCTGTCCTCAAAGAACCAGACTCATTATGGCTGTTATTACCTGAGCCCGCCTGTCTGCTTTTAAGACACCTGGCAATTTGCTGTTTTGAAACAAGGTAATTACAACCCTTATCAGGCTCCTCACTTCACGAAACAGGATTTGGAGTAAGACAGACTTGTCCTCGGCAGTTCACAGGCGGCTGAACAAGATTCTGGCTGACCTTCTAATCCTTCAAGCGCACTCACTCTTTGTCATATATTGTATTTCCAACTTCTTCACTTTCATAAGAATCAGAAACATTTTTGACTGAAAAAATGTGATCCAATAAATTCACCTATTTCGGAGAGGGCCACTTAATCGTTTGATAAATCTTTCTACATGTCTGAATGCGAACTGCTTGGATTTTACAGACAAGCATCTACCCCATTCAGATTGTTTTTAGCTTAGTTGAACAATATCACCTCACTGAGAAATATGCAGCTTTCACTAAAGCCTCATTTGGGCAATAATGAGTTGGTTTTAACACTGTTTTCACAGAAAAAGAAAAGTGAAAAGAGTGGAAAAATAACAACAGTGATTTCTTAAAAGAGTATCAATGAAGTGATTAAATCCTTGCATTCCCATCATGGGTGATTACAGATTATGAAATCTACATCACATAAGTATGCAATTATACGTAGAATAGAAAAACAATGAATAAGGTACATGCAAGTAAAAGCACTTAAAGGTGCACAGCTTTGAGTTATGTATTTTAATAGCCTTAATAGTCACAAACAAGAGTTGTATCAGGTCACAATTTTTGTTTGTTACCCGACATCAAAAACAAGAGTTGCTATAAATTGGAATTATAGCATTTTGACAAAATCAGAAATGATTAAAGTTGATGTTTTAAATTTTCATGATTGTTTCCTTTGGAATTAGTTAGTGTGGCTAGCATAAAGACATGAAAGCTGACTCCATCTGTTTTCCCCAAAGAACATAGGCTCTCATTTCAAAACGACTGTGAACATTTCCAAATCCAACATATTCTTTGACAGACAAGAGGTTAAATTAGAGCAACATGTCAGTACTGCATCAAGCCTCAGTGTTACCTGCTCAAAGTATCTCTTTCTCCATTTCTCACAGTGCATGTAAACTGCAGACATGTTTCAACATGTATTAGCAAAAAAAAAAACAAACAAAAAAAAACTTGTTTTTATAGCTTCATGCTCTGTGCTTTCACTGACTTCATTTTTAAACATTGTGCTGAAGATAGTAATCAGAGCATCTCCACTTAAAGTGCAGAAAAAAATATCTGAATATGCTCTCCTGGTTTGGAAAAAGAACAAAAAGAACTGATAATTTATCACCTAATTGCACTATAAACTATGTTAAAAAAAAGATAGTAAAATAATCATGTAATTTATCATTTTCTTTGGGAAAATTTGTTTCACGCAAAACTTTAGTTCATTTGAAAAGTTATTTCTGACTGACTGTCATAATATCATGTCTGCCGCCTAAGCACTCATTGACTGGTCCATAAAGGTTCTCACAATGGGACTATCAGACTGGCATTTAGCAATTAAAGCTACAGCTAATGGTTTACCCACAGACAGTAAATGCATAGTTGTTTCTGAAGCAGACAGTGAAGTGCTGAGTTAGTAAAACTATATTAGTCAGCCTCGCACTGCTGTCCTTAGGACTAATTAAGAACGAGTAGTCATTGACAAGGTGCATATCCAAATGGCGCTAAAATAATTTAAATTCAGAAAATTCAGTCCGCATAGCGATGTCTGTGAAGCTTACCCAGCTGCATTTTAGAGCAACAGAGTTAGAAGAAAAATTCAGAAGAGTCCGCCCTTTACTGTCATGCGGCTGAACCGAGATAACCATCGTGTAATATGCTGGTCCAATATGGAGGACAGACAGAAATTAAAAGATAAAGAAACGAGACAGAGGGTAGCAAGACACGCATGTGATAGAATGAGGGGAAGAAAGAGGCTGAGTGTAGTTAAAATAAAGATGGTGAATCAGATATAGAGACAGTCTTATGGGGAGTGCATCATGCAGCAGATTCCAGTGTTATCTTATCATAGCGGATCTAACCTAAGGGAAACAAATGGCTCACTTAATTTGTCAGAAAATCCACAGTTCTTCTCCTGGTACTTGCATTTAGAACAATCCTCTGTTATTTGGTGGTGATTGTAATATTAATTTTAGGTTAAATCCAATGCGGCACGGTGGAGTAGTTGTTCGCAGTGTTGCCTCACTGTAAGAAGTCACCTGAGTCTAAATCTCAGCCAGGACTTTTCAAAATAAAGTCTTAATTTTGTGAGTGTGTTGCTTGTTTCATCCCACTCTAAAACACATCCATGTTAGATATACGGTCCGCTCTAAACTGCTTTTAGCTGTGGCCATGCATGTGTGTCTCTGTCTTGGCCTGTGAATAATAGGCAACCTTTCCAAGGTGGATCCTCTTGCCCACTGGCCATAATAAATGGGCCCATTCATGACCTTGCATGGGGTAAGGAGTGAATAGAAAGAGCACAATTATCACATAAGGAAACTAACGGTTGGCAGAAAGTCATCCAAGCTCATACTAGCGATCACGTGTGTTGTCAGGACAACCAAAACAGAACAGTTTGGCTTCTGTAAGCATCACTCCTATTGGTACCCTGTCCAAGTCTGACCTAAAACATCACATAGCATTTTATAAGAGAGAAAACTGACAACTCCACTGGCCTTGAACAGAAAATCCTAAAGTCTGCACTTTAATCCCCAAAAGAGTAGCTTAATTTTTTTCCCCTCTGTTTCTCAAAGTTTCTCGCCAAGAACAGGGCGATGTACAAGTAAAAAAACAAAATAATAATAACCAGGGTTGTATTCAAGGGAGAGAGGCAGAAACTGGATAGCTATATCCACGCTCATTAAATGGTGTTGTTAACCATGTTTGGATGCACCACGAAATTGACTTGTGCCTTCTGAATAATCCCCCACTTTTGACATCAAGGAAAACAGAGAGTAGTGCAAAGTAAAGAGTTAGAGAGAGCTGGAACCTTGAGGCTTTATCAGAGTGCTTCCTCTCCATCTCATTTGTGACGGTAAAAGAACGACCTTCAGCCACCTTGAACCCATTGGAGCAGAATTTCAATAAAACTCAAATTATCACCCGGGCCCATGGGGCTTGGGTAAAGCACTGAGCCTGAATTGACTGCAGATATAAGACAATTTAACAGTCATATGGAGGTGTGAGTGACTCAATCACATGCCATACTTCTGTTTCTCCCCAAGAGGGTTATCTCAGCGGTAAGAGGCAGTTACTGTACCCTGTCGGGAGAGAATGCCACCGGGATGGATCGCTGATTGTTTTCCGACTGTGTGTGTGTGTGTGTGTGTGTGTGTGTGTGTTTTCCGGTGTGCAATTGGAAAAGTGTTATTCAATTTGGTAGTGTTCTCCCTGTGACTGACGCAGTGTAATCGATGCATTAGTTTGTTATTCCCAAGTTGTGTAGCCTCCTCAATAGGGAATGTAGTGGCTAAGTCTGTATGAATGAGAGAAGATGCATGGTGAGAACACACCATTTTAACAACAAGTGAGGTTCTCTTTGGGGATCTTGTTAGTGTATCTCTAACATATACAGACTTCCAAAATGAACACACACACACACACACACACACACACACACACACACACACACACACACGCAGACATACGTGCTGTCCAAACAGTAAAGCCACTGGAAATGGTCACCGCAAACAAACTCCAGGTTGATACCACATCTCGCTCTTCCCTCTTTTCTTTGATATTTATATAGAGATAAAAACCAGTACCTTCACCAATGCCTCCAAGCAAACACAATGCTTTTCATTAAAAGTGAT
Source organism: Poecilia mexicana (assembly GCF_051168715.1). Lineage (NCBI taxonomy): Eukaryota > Metazoa > Chordata > Actinopteri > Cyprinodontiformes > Poeciliidae > Poecilia > Poecilia mexicana. Next base: position 16,764,253 of record NW_028263386.1, on the reverse strand, counting down.
CTACTTACTCGCCGCTTATGCTCACACGCCAGTGGAAGTCTATATATTTTGGGCGATGGGCTTTTGTTTTCCCTCCAGGGCATTGCTTGAGCCTGTCAGGGAATACGAGATGGAAAACAGTCCGGAGGCTAAAAGAGAAAAACTTTCAGCAGAGGATCTTAACCTTACAGGATGAGTCGAACAGAGTGCGATGATATTCTCTGAAAGGAGTCTGTAAAAATAGGAATGACGAGAAAGAGGGAGGAAGAGACAGGTACTTTTTGCTGTAGGGAGTACAAGTGGGAGACCTTTTAGGAAATCTCTCATCCCATAGTAGCAAACAGTAAATGCCCTCTTGTCACTTTCCTCTCCAGTTAAGGATGACTATGTAGTGAGAGTAAAATGAAGAAGAAAAAAAAAAGCTCCACAAGGCAGGTTTTTGTTTACGGATGTGTTTTCCTTCATCTGATGCTACCACTGCTCATGTTCGCCTCCAACAGCCTGTTGTTATAAGGGATTGTTAATCGTAAAAGAGATAGCTTAAATAGAGGAAGTGATGTCATAGTGGGGCTCTACCATCTTAAAACAATTTAATTTGAATTAAAAAAAAAAACCTCATGGGGTGGATGCCAGTACACCTTCATTAATCAACTATTTTTACAAGGGGTGTGATGGTTTACAAAAATTATGGTTTGGTATGTTTTTGGATAAAATGATAGAAAATAGCCACTATGGAACTAAAATAATTGTTTGTTTTTTTATTTTGTATTTGATTGGTTGGTTGGTTGGATAGATAAAATAAGACTGTATTTGATCAGTACATGTATTTTCTGAAAAAATAAAACAAAACAGGGTTGTAGTTTAAAAACGCATTTACCTTTGCACCTCATGCATTACTGAGTTATTAAGAAAGAAACCAGTGCTTATCCACATGGGATACTGAGGTAAATATATTTCCCAATAAAGATCTGTCCAAGATTAGTAGCATCAAGGGAAAGAAGATGTCAAAAGATTCCACTATTATTGTTATTTACAGCCTATAAACTTTTATCAGGATCTTATCCCAAAAATTCAGAACTAGCCCTTTAAGTCTTTCTTCTTCAAGTTAATCTATTGTAAAATGACTTTCAGAGCCACAACCCATAACTCAGCGAAACACTTGGCTCATCTGGAAGGGCAAATGTCATTTCCAACACACAAGATTCAGTCTGTTTTGCCACAGGGAGCCCGAGTGTTATTTTATGCATGTGTTGCGCACACACAAAAACTCGCAAAGGCTAAATCTGAACTCATATCATCTGGCATCCAGGATGCCTTGGTGCTTGAGCTTTGGCCCGCAACAGAGCTGAAATGTCACAGCTGTCCAGTTGCACAATTGGTGAACGCAAACATCAGCCAATGATGGCTTCTTGAGCTCCCGCTGTATCGTTACTCGCTGTCATCTTTTATCACAACATCCATTAACACCTCAAATATTTTTTCTTTTTTTTTCCGTCTTAAATCCTGTCATTTTGGATCCCTTAAGCTGTCTGCTGATTGCTACTGTAATGGAGACATGAGAGGATCAAAGGCTGAGCCTCTTGATGCAGTAGGACAGCCTGTGGTTACGCTCTCAGTTGAAGCTCTTCCTTCCAGAAGAAAGAAAAGAGCTTCCAGGCAACTCTTTGCTCCACGTCGGCCAGATGAAGCTATTTGCAGTTACGGTGTGAGCTGTGCTCCAGGAGTCAAAGTGTGACACTTGCTACAACAGTTGCAGCTTAAGGACCGAAGCACCTTGTTAAAATTGCAGTGCCAAGAAACCCATTTAAAAGCTGCTCTCTTTCTTTGCATGTACAAAGCAGTGGAAGAAAACACTTGCACAGTGGTCACTTTGCACATTCAGAAACAGTCTCATGTAAAAGTGCAAATGTAAATACAAAAGTGTTTCACACAGGGTGCACTGCTCCGATATCATAAATTATTTGCGCAGTTCTGTTTCACTGGGTTAGAAAGTGTGAAGTTGTGCAGTGGTGCTGTGAATTTTTGGCTGAAAGAAAGACAATTCTTTAAGGCTCACTTTGGTGGCAGAAGGCGTGAACTGGAATGATGTTTTCACAGTATTGAAACATATTCACGATATTATGGCACTTACACAATTAAAATAAAAAACATAACCTAACGTACTTCACAAATATTATTTTTCTCACTTCTGCTACAGGTATATAATATGTTGGCTTCTCTAGGTATATTAATTTTATCTATTATTGTTTTTTATTTTATTACAATAACAAAATTAGGATGCACCCACTAAATTAAGTACTGGTTTTCAACTTCTTATTTCACACAGCATATTGTTATCCTGTTTATTTGTAATGAAGTGATTCTGAGCACTTTAGCTAAAACACAATGCCTGTATTTTAATGTAAAATATTGTTTAATTTATAGAGTAACAAGTTTACCAACTTGATATTAACTGGTTACTTATTCTCCACAGGAAACTCGTGTGCAGTCCGGTGCTCAACAGATTCTGCTTTCCAACTACGCTTTTAAAACATCGTTACCTTAAAAAGAGCAAGTAGTACTGTTCCTTTAGTTTCTACATTTGAGAGACAAAAGCTGAAGTTGTACTTTTTTAAGACTTTGTGGTGCTGGTGGCCATCATTCATTCGATGGTGGGAGGGACAGCGTTGCATTACAATGTGTTCTTTTGGCACTTAATATTTTTGGAGGTCCACGTTAGATATACACTGGGCCTTACAAGATTCCAACAAGGAAATTCAGAGGTCACTGATCAGTCACAAATGCACTAAACCATATCGCTGCCAAGCACATTAAAAAAAAACTAATAGTTGCAGGTATAAATTATTTATTAGCGGTTCTTATACACAAGGTCCTGTGGTATGTCTATTTGTGGACATATTTCTTCAAAGTTTGAACACAAAATGAAGGGGAATCCATTGATGGCACCTTATCGTAAAACTAGTCACCACAACAAACAGTAAATTTCACTGGTTTGACAACTTGCAACAAGAACCTACTCTCCTTAAGTGTGACCTCATTTTCAGCTCCAAGCCCCAACACTGTGCTTCTTAAAGGTGACAAAAAAGCCTCTTTATTGCAGCATTTTTTGCAGCATGTCATTAAAAGGTGTTAAATGGTAGGAACAGCATGGCGGAAAATCGTTGTGGTTTTAAAACCAGAACCGACCTTGATCTACCTTGATACCAGTAACTGGCCCATGCCTAGGTGGTGATGGATACACTTTATGTTCCTGTGCTTCAATACATAAATAACCAACCAAATAAAACATATCCGACTGAGTCTATCTGTTCTCGGCAGATTCTGGGTTTACTATGCTAAAAGCCGAATGATATTGATCTAGAGAAGTAGAGGTGATTGTTGCTCTTCCAGTCATCACTGTAGGTGCCTAACATTGAATTTGAAAAATATAAACGGATATAAAAAAAAGTCACAAATATTTGGTAGGGCGGAGAGGCTCTGTGTTGTGTAAAAATTAAAAAACTTAGCCCAGTAGCAGGATCTCCATTTTCATGAGTTTTTACACCCACAAATGCAAAGATTTGACAACAGCTGTGCATGTAATGACAGTGATTCTCATCTTTCAGTGGGGATTATGATCAGGTTGGAAAATCCTCAAAAGCAACAAACAAAAACCAGCATCCATACAAATTAGTAGATCATGCATTATTCCCTGGAAACTGGTTTAGGCTTTTAGTAAATAGTAAATATTGCCCACTTGAAAGGAGAGTTTTAAAGTAGGTAATGTTGACTAAGTCAACAAATAATGCATTAATATTTACAGTAAAATATCAAATTTAAATAACTGAAGTTACAAACTATTCCGTTGTATACATGCACAAACTGCTAGAATGCTTTTGGTAATGTTTAACACAGTTTTGGTGCATCTTTATCCAATTAACATGTATTCATAAATTATTACAAAATAAATATCAAAAAAATATTTCATTACTGTGATCGAAAACATGAAAAAGAAAACAACTGAAAGGCTACTAAGTGAAAAGCAAAGAGTAATTTAGGCTGTAGTATGTAGAAGACAATGGTTCAGACAAGAAAAATGTTTCACTCTACAATATCCTAAAAGACAATTTTGGAAATGTTTGCCAGTACTCATTTCAGAAAAGGATTTTTGCTGAGGCTTAAATGTGTGCTGAGCAAATATGAATGCAATTTTATAAAGTGTTTGTTATCCACGCGTGCCGAGTTATTAATGTAGATGTGTGCTAGAACGACTACCAGGGAGTTTGTACGCTCAA